>NC_133389.1:143043805-143355472 GCF_047511655.1 Castor canadensis
TTTCAAAAATAAATTACAGTTTTTAGCTTGCCTCCAAGCAGAGACAGTCTGTATATTGCAGCTATCCTTTTTCTCTAGCTTTTCAGAGAGTAGCAACCTTTTATTGTTGACTTTAATGAAAATTCAAACAAGAACATTTGCATTTATTACAATATACTGCCAAAATTGCATTAATTTCCATTGATACCCATTAATTTGATAAATGTTTTGTCATTTGTAGCATTTTCACTGTCAAAACAAGTTAATTATATCTTACTGACATTTTTGACAATTGCTTTAACTCTGGCAAAAGGAAAAAAAGTGAGTTTTATTTGTTTCAACAAAAACTTACTCTTTCCTGTTGAAAGCCTGAACTAAGCAAGAGAAGACCATCACATGTCAGAACTCTTGCATGGTTCAATGTAAGCTAAATAGTAAACAATGATTGCCCAACGCTTGTATAGAGGGGTTCACATTTTACAATAGGAATTTTATGTACCTGCATAATCTGTTCTTGCATAATGTCCATCTTCAGATTTAGTGGTCACGGTTGTGTTATCTGTGTTAAAAAATCAGCAACAAAAGATAGATTAATCATTTCTAAAAATGTACTGTCAACCTTACTGTTCCAACAGTATTTTCCTTGCAGTTAAAGTGTTTTTATGACCATAATTTTAAGCAACCTGTATATTAAGACAGATTTCCAATACATATTTCAGCTTAAGTGTAAATAGAATTGTGGCAGCCTTCTAGTGTTTAGGTCAGGAGAAAGTTCATAATAATAACTGAGATATGTTGAACAAAGGAGCAACAACCCACTCCTATAATTGTTCCTGAACAAAAAGCAAAATAGAACATTTTAGTACATACTGCTTTTAAAAATTCACTTAAAATCTATCTCTGTTGAATTGATACACAGTAAAGAAGGGATTTGCTTTTTATTTCAAGGTTTCTAATAAATTCTTAGATTCTTTGTTAAAAATGCTTTTGATTCTCTTTTTTACTTTTTGCAAGGAGAACATCTCCTATCTTAACATTGACTTCTGTGTTCATGGCATTGTGTCAATACAGTCCCATTATACAGAAAAAAGATATGGACACAAATTCTACTGCAGACTATACTATCCATTGTAAATCAAAACTGTCTTTCGGATATGAAATAGCTGCCTAATAAGGAGTTATCTTCACTTTTCATTTCTGTGCAAAGACTAAAAACATTCTTTGAAATGAATTTTGGTATGAACATTACCTTCACATCGACCCAAAGACATGACTTCAATTTTCTCCTGTTTCTGACACGATGCTTCTTTGATTTGACATGCATTATCATAAGATTTCCCATCAGAAGCACAGAGGGGATTGAAGTTGGTTTGAGAACAGTCAATGTTGCACACACACCTAAAGGAAGAGAGAAATAATAATATGTAACATCAGTAGAGTTGTTACCACATCATAACTAAAGCACAAATGAAAGAAATGCTAGGTTGGCAAAGTGCAGGTTGGCAGTTTGAATTATATCCTTCCAGGGAAGACCTTTTGCTTTTCTATCCAAGATAAAAAGAAACACCGAACTAAGAAAATAATTCAAATGACTGAGCAATGGATAAAACATGAAAAGGAAAAACTTCAGAAAACGATCATCAGCTGATCTCTGCTCTAGGACTTTTCAAACATGCACATAAACTTTCATGCTATGACTGCAGAATTTGAATAGACTAAGGTAGTCACAAAACTTTGCTTTAGAGTTTCCTGAAATGTAATCTTACTGTTATCTCTTTTCTTGAGATATTTGAATGGTAAGGCTTAAGGAAAATGTCTCAGAGGACAGTTAATAGAAAACAAGGAAATTATTCAAAATGCAAGCAGGAAAAAATTTCTCCAGGATAAATAACAATATGCATAAAATGTGCTCACTAGGAATCTTTTGGAGTGTCACAAAACCCTTTCAGGTCAAATGAGAGCTTAGATTCCTTCCCAGAAAGAATCATACTCATAAAAACAACTATTTCTATAACATTTCAGGGGCCTTTTGGGCCTTTTAAAGCTTATTCCATGGGTTCCCTTTTTTTTGTGCCTCTTGTATTAAATAATAAAATAATAAATACAAGTTGCCAGTCATTTAAATATTTTGCTATAGTCTAAAAAACACTGGCTAATTTGTGAGAAGTAGCTCACCTCAACTATTATCATTAAATATTTTAAAGCAAACATTATGTAACTTTTTAAGGTTCCTATAGATCTTTGAATTTTACAATGTACGTTGTTACTTAGAACATTGCATTTTGGGAGTGTGTACAAACCTGTCACTGCCTTAAGATATATACTTCTCAAAGTTGCGATTCACATGCATTCCTCTGGTACATCTTACTTAGAGCTGGGCATATGATATAATGAGAGTAACAACCATGCTCTTAATATGCATTGCTTTTTTTTTTTCAGGAAAGAGTATATACTTTATAATAATAAAGGAAAAATTCCATAGTGAATATCTAATAGGAATGTAACCAAATAGCACCAAAATTCAATAACATGCATGAATTCACAGCCCAAGAGATTACATAAAATCAGAGAGCCTGTAAATTGCAGAACAAGAACCTACTTACAGATGAGTTAAGCTAAGTACCACAGGCTGAGAATTAGGATCTCCCAGAGAACTTTTTTGTTGTTTTTTGTTTTTTGTGGTACTGAGGTTTGAACACAGGGCCTAATTGCTGTGCAGGTGCTCTACCACTTAAGCCACACCCCAGATCGCCCAGAGAACTTTTAAGTATACAGATGCAGAAAGATATCTGGACCCCAGGAAATCTGGGGTAGAGCCTAGGATTCTATATTCTCAAGTAGCTATGCTGGCACCAGAGTCATTTCCTAGAAATTACTACTTGGTAAGTTTGTTGTTTGAGTGTGAGTTTGTCTACACACTAGTGCATCTCAGAATGTAGTCCTTAGACCACCTGTGTCAGAATGATCTAGACATGATGTTAAAAATACTGTCCTGACAGGAAATATACTAATGCACTGAAAAAGTATTTAATTTGTGAAAAGAATTGCTTTAGGAGCACTTGGTTATTTTTACATTCACCTGTTCAGGAACAAATAGCTGCAACAGATGGTAATAATCACTTAAATGCCTAAGTCATGGGGAAACAGTGTTCCTGCCTCAGTTGTGATGGCAAGGAACACAGCATTGCTACCTTGGCTGATTCTCGGCATTTGAAAATCTGAGATAGGAGCTGCTTACATGTTGAAAACAGTTTTGGTGCTTCTCAGAGTGGATTTGGAGGAGTGAATTTGTAGGTTTGTCTTAACCATTTGTATCAAAGAAGGTATGGGGAGTCTGCCTTTCAGCCTTTTCGAACAAGTAGCTCCTTTTGGTTTCAAGCCAGTTTAGATGTCAACAATTTGTTGGATTATTTCCAAGTGTTAAAAATTATTTTTTTAGCAGAAGAACAAAGGAGAAGAAGGCTGTTTCATCTTCCTATCTAAATAGTAAATTAAGTAACATATAAACGGCTTCATATCTCCAAATGAACTCCAAAGAAATTCAGAACTGCACATCACATATATCTGGAACAAAAATAATTAGCAGTTCTGAAATCCATGAAATATCATAAACCAAAAGATGAAATGAGAACAGAAATGAGAAGAGAAAATTTGACTGAGTTGAATTGGTCAGAAACAATGTTTCAGTGGACAATTCACTTCATGAAGCCATAGCAATTTAAACAATTGTGCTGGATATCTTACAAGATCCTCCTTTTTTCAATGGGTTAATTTCTTTTCTTTTTTTTTTTCCAGTTTGACTGATTTGATTTTAGTTCCCCAGACCTCTGTCAGCCAACATCATTTTCCCTTTCCTTTATTAGCTTTGCCTGCTTAGGACCCTCTTTTCAAGATTTCCTTCCTCTTTGAAAATTCCTATTTGCCTCAGATGAAGACTTCCAGGGAATGGCTAAGGAAAAAAGGTATAGATATTTGATATTTTAATTGTCACCTCAAAAGGAGGGCATAGATTCCTTGAGGTGAAAGTAAGATATAGTTTTCATTGAATTACCATGCTTCATGAAAGCATGGGTATATTGGTGTGTTTGTGCATTGTGTACCTTCATTATCCCTACCTCTTTTCTTCCTGCTCTCTGTATTTGGATATTAATATACAAAAGTAAATTAAAAGAAAGATTTTTCTGTGAACCTCAGTATCCACTGGAAACTAAAAATCTATAGAGAATATTTTTTATTTTTTTAATAAGCGGAAGAAGCTTCAGAAACTTGTGAAAATGGCTTGAAAAATATGTAGTTTGGGGAAATGTGAATGGATCTACAAGGACTCTCTATTTCCAGGTTTCCATTAGACCAATGAACTCTGATTACATAACTGTGTGCATTTAAGACTGTTATGCTTTTATAAATTAGAAAAGCAGGCAGACTTCCAAGACCAGGGTTTGAAATTTTAAGTCCATCTTGAACTTTATTAGCAGTGGATGAATTGTCTTGGCATTCTCCATTTTTCTGAATACTTTGGACACACTAAGCTTTCAGAAACTACATATTGAATAGATAACTAAATGAAATGAATGAAGAGAGTAACAATTTTATACTCTCAAAGAATGGTAGCCATGATTACTGTCTCCATCTTATAGATAAGAAAAATGAGTCATAGAGAAGTCGCACAGCTTGTAAGTGGAAAAACCTAATTTCAAATCTAGGCAGTCTGATGACAGAGCCTGCACTATTCTACAAACCAAGAGTTCAAGGCAGAGCAAGACCAATCTACATTCATATCATTAACTACCTAAAGGAATACTTGGAATGACTAGGATTTGAGAAATAAGGCCATATTTACTCTTCGAATATTTATTATGGCTTTATGAATTTACCTTGATTCTTAATTCTGGTTTTCTTAAGTAATACAAGCTTTGTTGTACTACTGGGATATGTTGGTGAATGATAGTTTTAAGACATTGTGAACAGGTAACCTTATGGGCTTTAAATTAATCTCAATACTTAAAGCACCAATTATTCAGATCATTTTATCCTTAAATCAAATGCTATATATAAAGTTGCTCCACATAAAAACACACATTAAATATACACACACATGAGCTACACATGAATATATACAGCTCAATGGACTCAATTAAAATGACAAACCTAGAGGGTTTTAGCAATAAATCTTTTCTGAGTTTCCACTTTAAAAGTTTTAAAGGGGAATTTTGGGAAGTTCATCTTCAGGGGTAGAGGGGCTTTATGTGTTAATATCAGTGAATGAATTTGTGCATGGGGAGGGGCTCATATCTACCTTTTGGTGGCATTTACTGCATTGTTAATGTGTTTATTTGCTGGCTTATATCTTTACTCTTTTAGCCCTTTCGAGATCAGGTTATCCTATTTATCTTTCAATTACTAGTACACAGCACAGTATATTATAGCTGGTCTTTAATAAATGCTTGTTGAATGAATTACTGAAACAATGGCTAGAAGGACTTGGAAGGAGTTCAAGAACACAATCATTCTAGACATTAACACCAATGAGAAAAATTCTGAGATGTCGTAAAAGGGCAGGGAGAAGTAAAGCAGAAGAGAGGAGATGAGGAATGTAATGAATGCATAAACAAATGTGGGAATGTATATGAACTTGACTCAGATCCCAGTTTATTGAACTTCAGCTGCCACTGCAACCAATTTATGAAAAGAATTTTCTCAACTATTAATTTCAACGAATCTCAAAGCACCAAGGACTTCTGTTTAATGGGCCCTCCTCCTGTCTCAACACTTTCCCTGCTTGAGGTTACACTACTCCTTTCATCAATAATGAATGTAAATTCAACCTAAACAACTTACACTTTGCTTCTCTAAACTTCCTTATAAGAATGTAAGTCCAAGCTTCTCTATAGACTTGCTGCTGGTAGTAGGAAGCTATGTCCCAGAAACATGGTCTTTTCTTTTCTGTCTCTAATTTCTACAAAATAATTCCTTGTATTTTAGAGAGCTCTATTTCAAGAGCTTTCATTTAACAATACATGGAGGAGAAAAACAGTGTCGCTCGCCTGACTATGTGCTTTGGCACATGTGGGGCCATAAAAGAAGGAGAAGGAGACTCAAACACTCATGGTTCATGCTCTCCTTTTGTTTGGCTCTCCACATGACCTGACTGTCATGGATGTCCAAATGTGACAGAAGATGCTTTTACCAGTCAGGCTGCTGCTTATATTTGTGATATCTGGATTCAGTTTTAGGCACCAATATAATCTGAACATGGTAGCAACTGTCATTTTATTGCCAGTTCAAACCTCTGAAAAACACAAGACTTTGATAACAAAGTGACAGAATTACCATACAGTATAAAGGTGAAATTGCAGGTCACTCTGCTTTAGCTGCTTATGTAAATTAATCCAGGGTCTCTCTTTCTACAGAAATGAAAGGCACACATTTTTAAAAACAGACTATCGCCTTCCTCACTGCTTTTGGCAAATAATTGCATTATTATTCATTCTGAGAGGAGTAACTAGTTAATTACAGCATGTCACAAGTATTTTATGTGAGCCAAGGATTTGTAAAGCTGAGGACTGCACCGATGACTTTAAGGTTTTTTTTCTTTTCTTTTTTTTTTGGTGTGTATGTGTTTTCTTTTCTTTTCTTCTTTCTTTCAACCTATCTCAGTCTTTCGACATTTTGACACTGCGATTATATAGATCTCTTTTCTTCTAGGCTACAAAGAAAAAGAAATCAGCCCTACTTGAAAATAATAATTTTGGGGGTCTCTATCTGGAAATACTATCCTCTGAAAAATCCTTTGAAGACAATTAATACTGACTAAAAACCTTAGCTGTCTGAATTATAGGAAAGAAGAGAAATATAAAATAATTTAAAAAGACCACTCAATGAAGTAATGAAACTGAATTATAGGAAGTAAAAGGTGGCACCTAAGACAACTCACATACATTTATAACTGTCTCATGAATATTTTGGGAGATTTGGGATGAATTTAGTTCCCTGCCTCATTTGAATTGGCCCTTCCAAAGATGATCTATAGTGAGTTAAATGAGTCTTTCCTGTGTGTTTAGGAATGCCTGTCATCCTCCTGAGTGTGAGGATGCAAACCCTGCCAGCTAGCAAATTACTTATTCATGTGTCTGGTTTGTGGCTGCCCTCTAATTTTACTAGATTTTTGTTTCATCTATTAAACATGGCTGTCACTTATTCCTCTCTCAAGGTCCTTGACTTGGTGTCCATGCTGTATTTTAACTGTACAACATTCTTAGTCACTTTTAAAGAACCTGGTGACATGGCAGTGAGGGTTGTTTTCTGAGTTGTTTTGGACCTTGATGGTGGTTTGTTTCCTTTACACCTGTCTATCTCTGAGGTTATTAAACAGACCTTCTCTGACTTGGCTAGTAAATGAGGGCAGAGCTGCTGTCTGTACTCACCATAATGGATGAGCTGCATTATATTAATAACAGTAAAAACAATGTGCACCTTTCATTCAAGACTCTTGTGATACTTTGAGCCCATTTACTCATTAACTCTTGTCACTCCTTTTGATGGTGCTTGATTATAAGTATTTTATCTGTATTTATTTTTCCTGCAGTGCAGGAATGACTGTGAGCTGTGAGGGAAGAAAATGAGGGAAGAGATGTGAAAATTCACTGGAAAATTAAACCCTCTGTGTGAAGGGCAGAAAAACATTGAGTGGTAAGATTAGTAAGTCTCTGATATTATTGCTCAAGTCACCTTTAAAAATTTTTTTAACATCATGGTCAGTCCTTTTAGTTTTGAAACTGAGGACGAAAGGTCAATACCCTTCTCTAGAAACATTACCTAGAATTCACTGAGGTTTCTAAAGGTGGTCAGGCTTATCGTGTATGTGCAAAAACCTTAGTTGCCAGTAATACTGATCTCTTTAGAAGGAGACAAAGCATAGAAGTTGGTTTATGAGGAAGGTCTCGGGAATCCTGGGACTCATTGATTAGAAAGGGCGTAGGATAGCCAGTTAAAGGAAAACTAAGTCAAGAAACCCTTCCCCTGGCTTCTGCCTAAACTTTCAAATACAAAAATCACATGTTGAACAGAGGTACTTATTTTTGGGAATGAGATTAATGGTTACATGTTAAAATGATGTCTCATGCAATAAAGGAAGCTGGAGAATATGACTAGAGCTTGGGATTTGGTTTGGATCGACCTATGTTTAATGTAGGCTTGATTATTTACGAGTGTGTGGCACTGGAGTAGTTATATAACTTCCTCAAGCCTTAGATCATACCTGTGAAAGTGGAGCTAATGCAGGATTGCAGGGTCTAAATGGAATTACGCACACAACCCGCTTAACACAATTCCCTACAAATTACAATTTCATGATTAAATTTTGGTCATCATTACTTTTTACTTGCTAATATGGATTTCTAAGCCTAGATACAAATCAAAACCTTCTGTAGAATGTTTAAAAATCCCCGACGCTGGGGTCCCAAGCCAGAGATTCTCATTTAGGAGGCCTTGTATGAGGCATGAGGAACTGAAGCTGTTAAGCGCACTATGGGTAAATATAGTGAGCCACCATGTGAGTTCTAATTATATTAGCTATCCTTCTTCTCCATTCAAGACCACCTAAGAGATTTTCCAAATTTTGTGTGTGACAGATTTACTATGAGATATCTGATGCAATGGGACTGGGCTAGAACTCAGAACTCAGCATTTAAAGCAAGAGCCTTAACCCTTTTTATTCCAGAGGGCTTGCATCACCTGTTGAGAAATCTCACTTTGGTTCCAGCCACATCTAGTTTACCCCTCTTTCCTCTCATTCCATTATAAGGAACTTTTAATATTGTTTAATGCACACCATTCAGTGACATGTGTAAAAAATGCTTTCCTGCACCTTATACATACTTCAGGCAATATGTGTATGCTGTCAGGTTACAGAGATGGGTAATTAAATACATTGATTCAAAAATATTAATGGTAGAGCATTCAGCAAAATTGATTCACCAAGTAAAATCAAGGTGAACTAGTGAGGAAAGCCATGGTGCTTGCGGGTGGCAGGGGCTGGAACTGTGAGTGGTGGAGCAAATGACACGGGGAATGTGTGCAGGTGGGCTGCACATGTGCTGGGAGAACCACCAGTAGATTAGCCTGATTGGAATGAGCTCTTCCCACTGAAAGTGGCTGAACATAGCACTCTAGACAGATTGCGAAGGGCCTCATTCCAATCCAAGGAATAGCCTTTATCTTCTAGGCAATGGGGAGTCCTGAAAGCTTTTTGAGCACAGGGTGATGAGAAGGTCAACATGATGAAAGCGGTGCTTCAGAAAGATTATGCTAGCCATGGAGTGTAGGCAGAGGGCCTAGTTACTAGGCTATTTCTGTAAGGTAGAGGTAAAAGGACAGAAAGCCCAGGAGTGAGGCATTACCTAGAAGGAAGCAAAGAAAGAATCAATAGGACTCAGTGGCTTCCTACTTAAGGCATGGCACAATGAAGTACTAAGGCAAAATGTCACCATGATGCCTTTCTTGATCTATCCTTTCCTGCCCTGCCCTGC
Source organism: Castor canadensis (assembly GCF_047511655.1). Taxonomy (NCBI): domain Eukaryota; kingdom Metazoa; phylum Chordata; class Mammalia; order Rodentia; family Castoridae; genus Castor; species Castor canadensis. The sequence goes on from NC_133389.1 coordinate 143,053,312, forward strand.
ATTGGGCTCTAAATTTGAAATTTAGAGGAACAGCCAGACTCAGGGAGCAGCTGTGTGTGTGTGTGTGTGTGTGTGTGTGTGATGTATTTGCTATTGGGATAGGAAGAGTTCTGTCATAATGGTGATCTCATACAAACACCCTTAACTACAGTTTAAGGAGAATTATTCTTTGTATTACTGTATGCCTTGCTTGATTTAGGAAGATGGAAACAAGACCACAATGGCAACAGATACTTATTAATGACACTCTCTGCTTTATTGAGCAAACAAGGCACCTTCAAAGGCACTGAGTGCTCCCACACTCCTCTTCAGTATGTATTAGAGTTAAAGCAAGATTAATTCTCAGTCCATTGTCATGGATCACAATTGCCTTTTCTCAGCATTATTATTATTTTTATTTTTTGAAGCAGCTGCATTTACATCTTAAAATAATCAAAGTAAACAATTCCTCTTACTCATGTACATTTTTAAAAGTATCTTGAAGCAAAATCCCTCATTAGCATCATGTGTGTGCTCTTCTTGCTCATTAAGCTGGAAAACATATGCAACAACTGGGGGTGGCTTTGTGATTACTGAGAAGTGCATTTGCTCTGACTGGATGAGTCTTAATACACACCAGAGTCAGAATGCATGAAAACCCAGAGTAAAAAGTTGGAAGGGAAAAAATGCAATGAAACTACTGAAAACACATCACATTTCAATGAGGTGTGGACTACAGCTCCATTTTTTCCTTTCTGTGATGCTCATGTTGAGGGTTTCAGCACCTTCCTTGGGTGGAGCTCCAGGATTTTCCCCTCCCCCTTCAACCAATAGGATGGCTTTGTGTTTGTGTTTTATAAACTGGTCCTCTGTCATGCTTTTATTTGACAAAATAAAATAAATAAATAAATAAATAAATAAATAAATAAATAAAATAAATGTGTGTGGAATTTTGTATCATGCCTTGAATTTCATCCATGAGAGATAAGAAACAGTAGATGAATTACAGTTCTGCATTGTGGCTAAGCTTGCTAAGGTGAAAATACTGGCTCAGGTGGTTTTTATTTGGTTAATTTTCATTTATTCATTCATAAGATGGTCATGATCGTTCTCTTCAGAGAAAAAGTAGTCTCACCTGATGATGTGACATTATCTCCCTTCATTAGAAAATGTCAGCTATAAGATCTGATTAATTTTCTTCTCTTCCTTGGCCCTGGTGGAGCTCAAAAATAAGCAGAGAATAAGCATGTGTGAGTGCCTATGTGGGTGTGGATGCTAGATGAATGACAGGAATGACAAAACATCTATCCAATATGTCTAATTAGATTTTATTATTCTCATGATATAGTAGGAAAAATAAGGTATCACTTACATGCTTGTAACAAATCCTCATGGAATTAACTCTTAGTGTGTTTATGTGACTTCCTTACCTATATTTATAAAATATAGGTAATCAAGTATAAAAAATGAAGTATTGATTAAATTATGGTGGCATGCTGGGCACTGGTGCTTGTAATCCTAGCTACTCAGGAGGCAGAGATCAGGAGGATCATGGTTTGAAGCCAGCTGGGGCAAATAGTTCACGAGATCCTATCTCGAAAAACCCTTCACAAAAAAGGGCTGGTGCAGTGGCTCACAGTGTAGGCCCTGAGTTCAAACCCCAGTACCACCAAAAAAAAAAAAAATTATGGTGGTATTACTTTCATTCATAATTATTACTCGTATCAAGTGATTTTCTTTTATGATTACATCATTCTTTAACTTTCCCTTAATTCTTTTTTTTTTCAATTTAACTTAATTTTTGTTAAAAAATAATATTTACTGTATGTTATAACATATGATCATAAATTTCATTACTTGAATAAAAATATTAAAATATTCATAATGGTTCTGTACCCCAAACTTGGAAAGGAAACCTGGGAAGTATGATCTTAAGGCCGTAGAGTGCCTTAACTTTATTTGTAATGTTATAGTTCTTTAAAAAGATCAAAAGCAAGTATGTCAATTGCTTGCATTTGTTAACACTAGGTAGCATTGGCAAAAGTAGTGGAATACTTTTTTCTGTTTGCAGTACTAGGGATTGAACCCAGGCGCTCATTCTTATGCCGTACCTCTTGAACTATATCCCTTCTTTCACTTTTCTTTTTCTGTTTCTGAGATAGGGTCTCACTAACTTTCCCCAGTCTGGCAGGATACTCCAAATAGCTGGGATAACAAGTATGTACCACTGTGCTTGGTTGTTAGAGTTCTTTTGATAATATTTCATAATTAAAAAGAAAAATATGTTTTGACATTTTTCTGATAAATAATTAAATTGCCAATCTTGTTAATAGTTTTTGCCTTGATTTTGATTTGGATGGTTATTTCTAAGTGGTTTAAATAAAGTTCAGAAAAGAAATATATGTGTGGCACAATTATAGTGAAGAAGATAACATTTCTTTGTAACTAACTGTTTAAGATTGAGTTTATATCTATATAAAAATGATTTTCAAGTAGTGTTTATTTTATGAAGGAATCATATCTCTCCTCTGTTTCTCTCTCTCATCATCTTACGTGTTCGCCCACTGAAATGTTTTACTTGAAAACACACGGTGGCATTTTAGTTTGCAGTCTCAAACCAGTCATTCCTCATTGACTTCCTGCAGTATTACCGGTGAGTTTTGATTGCTCTGAAAGAAGGATGTATGGCTGTGCTGTCAGCCAGAAATAGTTGTGAGCTATTCCAAAATCCTTGAGATGAAGGACTTTAAGTAGAAATGTTTGAATATTTGCCTTGAAATAAAAATGCTTCTGAGTTTCACAAAAAATATTAAGCTTAAAATGTAAGAAGGGAAAGGATTTACAAATGCCTCTCTCATAGGAGTCTCAGGTCAAGTCCTCTTGTTGAAGGTGTTTGGAGGTCAGCAACTATTCCTACCATCCTTTTTCTTTTCTCCTCCTTCTGGGCACATGCGTTTTTACTTAGCACAGATCTTATTTAATTCAACTCAATCCCATATGTGTATTTGAGCACCTCATTGGTAGCAAGTCCTGTCCTGAGCTAAGTAAACATGGAGACACAAAGATGATGCATGTGATCTCAGTTGGCAACAAGGACCACAAAAAGTCAGAAAAAACAAATATCCATAAATCAGCATCATCAGAGCTGGCCTCTGTTGGCATGAAAAATGTACTTTGAGATCCCTGAGGAGTAGTAATTACCTATACCTGGAGGGTACAGAAAGGTCTCACAGAGGATGTGATGCTTGAGCTACAACTGTGAGGAGTAAAATTTCAACAGATGGTTTCCCTGATGGCTGCAACAAGGGGACTTCTAAATCCTTCTCTCCGCTGAGGATTTCCACCAGCAAAGCCATGTCTCACTCTCCTCCAGCTCTTGATCTCTCTTCTGTGTTTTCACTTATACAGTACCTGATAAATCAACACCTGTCTCCTTCTCCATTACACTTGCCTCATGTTTCATGTTGGAAATGACACCACATGTATCCTGTTTGGGGCACAGAGATATTGGGCCAAGTAATTAAAGAACCCTGCAAGTTTGAGTTCTCACTTTTTTAGCTGCTGGATCTCTGGCCACAGGATATTGAAGGACAAGCTGGCCAAATAAGGTGACAATTAGAGTGATCAACTCTAAAGTTCTACACTTTGTTTCCTTATACTCATAATACCAATTATTTCTGTTTATTCAGCCCTTCCTTGTCTTCTTACCAGCCTCACAGTCTCTCCTGAAGCTTCTATTAAGTGAGGTCAACATTTTCCTCTGCTTTTCCTAATCCCCAGCACACCACTTAGTACGTAAACAGTCATCTTACCTATGATGGAATCAGATTTTTCAACTTCTCTCCAATTCCTTCCTAGTCAGTGAATTAGTCAGAATTTCATTTGTCAGGGGTCTGACATTCTTTGCCGTCTGGAATGCTTCCTTCCTGGAGCTCATGCTCCTCCACTTTGCTGTTTGATCCTTCATCATTGGAAGTCTTAGTCACTTAATCTCCAGTGTGCTTGTTCACATAGCTCCACAATTTAGTGAGAATTAGTGAGCCACAGGTCTTGAAATTAAGACCTTAGCCCATTATCCATTTATCCATGCCTAAAAAAATGCTTGTTGAATGAATGTCAGGTGTGAGTTAAAACCTAGTTCTTCAAGTTACCAGATTCAACTACAGAACGTGGGAAGTAGTGCGCCTCTTGTAACACATACCTCAAAAGGTTGTTCTGAGCGTGCGAGGGGAGAAACAATGGAAATAATTGTATATGACATTTGTGCATAGTGGGTGCCATACTTTTCCTTGCTCCTACAGATTTCATTCTTTATCTTTTATTAAGTTGGTTTAGCTCATTCCAGGCTGGACATCAAACTATATTATCTTTCCTCCTAATCCTCACTGAGCAACTGCAAATAATCTTTGGACAAATTTTGATGAAAGACTTATTTGTCATGCATATTTATTTAAAATCTATAAATCTCGGGTTTTCTTCCATGTTTGGAAATACAGGTAGAGTCATGTCTCTTTATTTTTGGTTACTAGCAGACAGCATCTCTAGTGTATTCTATTTTAGAGATGAAAAATTTGGCACCATCCTCTAGAGTTTAATACATTTTATTCTATGTATATTTTAAAATTCAGAAAACAATGGCTAATTTATCTGATTTCCTAGAAATATGAATTCTTGTAAAATCTTAAAATATCATTGCACTGAGCAATGCTAAAAATTAATTATTTTCTCTTCTACATTTTTCCAGTCATTCATGAAGCTTGCCATTTAGCAGAAAAACTTACCATTTAAAACATAAAAACATTAAAAAATGTTGATAGTAGTGTAGAAAACATTCTTATACATTGTTTGGAAAGACAATATAACTGTATTATATGTATATGTGTGCATATATATAAATATATATTTAATTAAATAAAATGATTGAGATGTATCTACTTGTATGTCCAAGCATAGTAGAAACAAGCTCAATTTATAGATTTTAGGTAAAAATACACAGAAACATGCATAAAATAATAGTGAATTCCTTTCTCTCATTTATTTTTTCATGCTAGAGTTATTTGCTAATGGTGCTATTCTTTTTATTCTAATTAAAATGTCTGCATTTCTATTCTTAAGCATGGCTGTGCAAAATGTTCCTGCTCTTGGCTTCAGCTCAGAGGCGTTTTTCAGCTGCACAATCAAATGTGGACTTTTCTTTTAGTTATAGTAAGTGGCCACTCTAGGAACAAAACATATTTTTTAAATGGTGTTCTGAATTACTTCTAAAAGGCAAACTCATTTTAATAAAACCTATAAGCTACTAAATATAACACATTCAGAGTTAGCATCAGGTGTTACCTAAGATTTGGCAATTTTTTTTTTTTTACCATTTTACCATTTTGGTGATTGTTGGTATTATATTTGGTGTATAAAATAGATTTGATTCATCCTTACTCATGCTAGTAATTACTTAGTAGTACCTTGCTCATGCTGGTCATTCTTTCATAAATTGTCAGTCTTCTATCTGAAGTAAGTTACATTATAGTCTCTTTGAACCCTGTTATGGTTTGAGTATGAAGGTTCTCTGCAGGCTCTTGTGTTGATGTCTTTGTCTGAAGCTGGTAGGGTGATTTTGGGAAGTTCTAAAAACTTTAGGCCTAGCTGGAGGAAGTAGGTCACTGGGAGCATGCCCTTGAGGACTACATCTTGCTCTGGCCCCTCCCTACACTTTCTTTCTGTTTCCTAGACAACACTAGTAGGTGAGCAGCTCTGCTCCACCATCCACCTTATATCAGCTAGAGCCTATCAACAAGATATGGAATTTAAGGTTCTGTTTTCCTTGATAAATTATTGGTCTTAAATAAGTGAACTGGTCTGTTCTCTAATTTGGAATTTTTCCAAATTTTTAAACATAAAGTCCTAATTGAAAGTAACATAATATAATGTAAAAGATATAACAAATTAGAAATGTAATGACTTTTGCTTTGTATTCATAGTCATACAGACCACAGCAGTTTGAGTCACAGAAAAGCTATCAGTATATTCACTGAAACACAAAGAAATAGAAAACTTTATAAAACTATATACAAATTAAAAAAAAAAGCTGATCATTGAAAAATTTAGAGGCTATTCCAGAATAGGATACTAAGATGCTCAGGATCTAAAAACAGCTAAGCGTGAGTCTACCTGTATCAATCACCAGGGAAGTGGAGGAGCCTCTGAATTGCTCTCCCTGTACTACTCCGCCCTCGCCTGGGTCAGTTTGCATCTCAGCCAAGGTGACACTTTTAAAATGGAAATGAGATCAAATCATTCCGTTTTGCTCTTGCCACATGTCGAAAGTAACTTTGTCTGCTTATTTATTGTTGCATTCTCTATGCCTAGAACAATGTCTGGCATGCAACAGTAAATACTGGTCAAATGAATGTGTAAATAAATGAATACATTTTAATGACTGAAAGTGCTTAGTTTTTAGTGGTGTAGACATAAAGTTCTGTTTGAATTATATAGTTAATTAGATCAATGCATGCAGTTTTGCTTCAATTATTAGGAAAATATTTCTTCATATATACAATAAATACTCATCAATTTTTGTTAAATGCTTAGCTCATAGTGGACATGCAATAAATACAAATTTGTTGAATAGAGTGGCTATCGTGTACAAGATGTTTGATATTTTGGTATTTAATTACCAAACAATGATCCAAATATCCCTATTCTTTGGTGAAATAGGTTATTTTAAACATGATGAGGGGCTTCATGTTCCAAGGGTCAGTTTTCAGCAACAGAGTAGACGTAAAGGTCTTTGCAGTCTGAGAGCCCAAGGCTGCATAAAGTGAATACAATTAGCCTTTTCATTATCTCTGTACATTTTGGGCATTTAAGATCCACATTATATAATTTCAGCTTTTTATTGTGATGCTTGAAGTGGTTTAGACACCCTGTCTGAGCCTTCTTATTCTAAAGAAAAACTCATTGAGTCTTGTTTCAGTCAAGACTCAAACTTTATTACTAGTATCCTTAAGATCAGCTGCCCTTCAAAATATGAGTCAATGTTTACTGCAGAGGTAGAAAATGATTGAAGGTTACTGTCTGCTCTGAGCCTTAGCCAATCAGCAATTTTTCATCTACAGGCAATTCAGCATATGTCTGATTTAAGTAATTTGATCAGCTGATTATTCTATCTGACTTCCAATTATACGTATATCAACAGATTTATGTCATTTCAAAGATACAGGAATATACTGAAAACTGAATAAACTTGGGGCTGATTAGATTGAAAGTACTTTCTGTGAGTTCAAAATTTTAGATAGAATAAAGAAAAAAGTATATGAATTTATTGCTTATATTACATGCAACTATTATTATTAAATCATGAATTGCAACAGAAGGCTTGCTAAATATTGCATACATACTTTGAAGTGAAAGATTTTGCCATATCACAGACATCATTTTTATTTTGACTGTAGTTTATGGAGAGCACTGGTCAGAGAGTATATTCTCTGCAGCAAATGAGGTTAATAAGGCAAGTGAATGCAAAGCAGTCAATTCTCTCTTGCTTAGTGAGAGTTCTCAGGCAGCAGTGCTCTTTTGCCTCCCTCACACATACACTGGACTTGGGGCAGAGAGCATGCTGTCAGGGTTGTGGCTAATGAATATTAGGCACTGAACTATATGTTGCAATATTACCACTTATCTATAAAATGACTTATAAAAATTAGATCTAAAAATGATAGCTGGGAGTTGTTGCTGGGATATTTCTGTTGATAGAGGGACAGAAAATTGTTCAACAGCATTCTAAAGGTTATCACAAACTTTTTCTGCAAAGGTCGATAAAGGCTAAAATGCTTACAGGGTGTTAGATGCTTACTCTAAACATGGTCCATTTGGTTACAGATTCTGCAATATGTGTGCCTCCTTGAAAGAATTTATGATTGAAGCTTGAACCTGTGGCTAAATTGCTCAGACTACTGCCTATTTTTTTGAAGGTTGAAGAGGGATGTTTGGTAATGTTTTTTTAATAGTTGAAAGCACAAACTTGTTAAACACAATACATTTTGAAGGAATCGTACTATAATCCTTACTAAAATAAGGGCAACCATATTTTAAAGAATATTATATATGCAGGAAACAATGGTGATCAATTATTAAGTAGGTCAAAATATTTGACCAATACGTGTAACATTAGATGAAGGCTCCTTTCCATGAGAAAGTGTACACATTATTTTACATGGTATTATATTCAAGAAAGTGGAATCACAGTTGTTAGATTGCTTAAGCAATGAGGGTCTGTCCTCTTTTCCTTGAAGCATAATGTCAATGTCACAAAATGTTGTTGTCCCACTATATTATAACACAGTGTCATAGTTCAAGCAATCACAGTGTCTGCCTATGTTAATTGAAGTGTAGGCATGCAGTCATAGACAATAAAAGAAGTTTCACAAGACAAGACATTTAATATGAATGTTGACTAAATGTGAGGTCTGACCAGAGATGAATTGATATATGTGTACCAAAAGTCACACAGGAAGGTACTCACTTTTTAACTTATAAATTCTAAATACTGCTTTCAATAGAGAATGATGATGGTATCAATTTTGGGGGTAGTGGCCTCAACACAACAGAGAACTTAACTTGCTCATGGACCAAAGAGGATAGAATCCCAGGAACTGAGATAAGATTAGCTTAACTCTGTTAAGAATCTTGGAAATAAACAAAGATATCAGGCTACAGGAGGATGTATTAAGTAATTGTCAGTTTCATTCAACATAGTATAATTACTGGTAAATATATGTCTCCCTTTGTTTATTAACCGTTCATAATTAGTTTAGATCAGTTAAGGGTCATTTACTTTAGCATCTTTTTGTACATTTCATTCTGGCATGGCTAATCAAACCTCATCAGCAACTATCAGCATAACACACTCAATAAAATGACCAATGTTATTTTAAACCCATGTCTCATCAACTGAAATGAGGAAACCCTGTTCTCAATTGGGGAACTGTATCTAGCACCTTCCTCATGCTGTCCATATTTTCACTCATGTTCTTTTAGTAGCTAGTTACTAGAAGCCTGGTGAAATTTGACATTTCTCTATTGCAGCCAATGGAGGAGAATCAGAATTCCAAAGATGCCTTTCTCAGCTTCAGTGAGAAATAAAAAGCCAAACTGCATTTTCTTGAACATTACCAAATACTAGATTTTTCAACTGAGTAAAGAAGTAAGGCAGAAAGCTGTTGAAAAAAAATTACAAAGGCAGAATTCTGGTATTTTCATTCATTCAGTCAACAGATCTGTACTAAATATCTAACATGTAGCACCACTAGTTTTGGACATAAAGATGAATAAGACACTACCCTACAGTTAAGAGGAAGAGAGGAAAAAAAAATAAGAGAGAAATTAATTGGACTGTTGTTGGGCAAATGTGAGGCTATTCTCAGAGCTGTGGAGAGTTAAGGCTTCCTAGAGGAAAAATGCAAGTTGAGTAGGTTTTGGTTGGGTACAACAGTAGGAGACAAAACCTCTAGCTTGAGGGAAGAGCTCATGCCCAAGCACTCCTTTATTCAAGGAGCTATATGTGACTCAGTAGCAGTGGCAGTTCTCAGTTTCCCAGGTACCAAGCAAGGAGTGAGGCTGCAGTGGTTGGTGTAGCCTTGCTTAGTGAGTGCTTGGGACTTTACCTCAAGGGTGCAGAGCTTTGAAGAGCAGAAGAACGATAGGAAAAGAGGTCTGTTTTCTGGGTTAATGTGAATGGAGAGACTGAAACTGGAAACCAAGTGACCAGTTCAAAAGCCACATGTCACTACACAGGAGAAATGATGAGGCCTGGATTAAGTATCTGATCACACTGTTAGCAGCATTTATGATAGATAACTATCCTTTTCTTTTAACTTTTTTGTGTTTGTATTCTTTGCTGGTTTCTTTGTATCTGTCTTTCTCCCCATTCTTAGCCTGCTTCATATCTCTTTTTCATACATTACAGGTTGGCGTTCTTCAAAGCTCTATTGAAATCTCCCTTTCCATGTCTTTTCCCTAGGCAATTTTTTTCATTCACATTATGACGTCAAATTTATTTCCCCCCACCAGATTTCACTAGAATCCAACTGTCTACTTGATGTATCCATTTGAGTATCCTATAGGCATCATCAACTAACATTAAAATTAAACTCTTCTTCTTTCCCCAGAAATCTATTTCTCTTTCCCAAGTCAGTAATGGACATCTCAATCAACCAAGCAGGCAAACTAATAGTCAATGAGTTAGGATCGCTATCACCTCTCACTCTAATCTTTCATCTCTGAACCCTCACTTTCTTCACTGCTCCCTAAGATAACAAGCTTATTGAAGAGTAGTTTCTGACTTACTTATAGATAGCAAGGGACAAGGTGTCAGAGAAGATCTGTATCACTCGATTTTGTGAGGGCGATAGCTTTTATCAGAGTCTATAAAAATGTAAACCTTATTAGACACGGTTTTAATTTCTCTGAGCCTTAGATTTCTATTCTGTCAATAAACAAACATTCTTTCTAATTGGTAAAAAATCATTTGAGATGTCCAGTGGGGAAAGTTTTGTATAACTATGTTAGAATTTTTACTCAGCAAGAAGTTAAAGTGATTCCACACTTCCCTTTGCTTTTAGTTTATTCTTATTATACTGTTTCTTTTTATTCATACACATAAAGACATCATAAATAATCACTTCCTGATTCTCCTTCCTCTGAGTCTTGCAAACATTTTTCATTTATTCCCTCTCATCTTTAAGCATTTAATCTAGTGCACTTGTCTTTCTTTCCCCTCAGTTTTATTATACTCAATTATTATTTAAAGAGAATTTGATTGACTTTGTCCTATTGAATTGGCATCCTTGTGTTTGGCAATGCCAGCTGAAGGTTGACTGGGACTGGGGCTAGATGCAATCTTCTCTTCTTCTCCCCATCTATTCCTTCTTCACTCAAATCTCTTGATGATATCAGTGTGATACTTCAATTCAATGTATTTGTAGATAACAAAAATGTAATTAAATATTTAAACATTTCAGAGATGAATTTAAAGGACTCATTAATTTCCAAAGTGATAGTTTTTCATAACTTAGACAAATCAGGTTTGTGTCTATTTGTGGTATTTTTTTTCAAGTTAACAAAATGAACTTTGCTACAAAGTAGCCAGGATATAAGAGCTTATTCTAATTTTCTGTATTTATGTAATCAAATAAATTTCTTCTAACCATAATATTATCACTATGTAAATATTATTATTCTTTGTTACATATATTCACACAATACCTACTGTAATGTTTAAGATGTAAGTATTCTTAGAATATAATTTTACATCTGTTACATTTCTATTACAGACAAAATAGATAAAAGTGAACAAATATCTAGTTGACACTTTGCTCCACATTAATAGGTATTTATGCATATTATCCCAAAATATGCTGAGTGAGTTCTTTATATGCCAGTCATCACGTGGCACCCATCTGACTTCAGTAAAAAGGAGAAGTTCAATAGGCAACACTATTTCTTTAAATACTTACTATTAGAACTCATAAAACAAACAAGCTAATAAGTTACTCAACACGCATACATCAGACTCATTGTCGAGAAGCTGTTAGGACAATCTTCACTTAAATAGGCTATGCAGAATTTGTCCTTTTGGCTTACAGTGCCCCTATATGTATAAATAAGGGGGCATTCTGAAGTGACTTTGGCTAACCAATTTAAATAACATAAAAATAAAGGCATATTGCATACCAGGAAATTAACTTTGACTTAATTCTGAGCTTAAGGAAGGAAAAGATAACTCTACCATAATAGGTACAAATTTAGAAAAAAATAATGTTTGTGTAAAAATAGCTTTGAAAACTTGTTTTCAGAATTGCTTCCTTCCTCTGCAATGATGATTATAGCAATGCACAGATATTACATTTAAAATGGTTTTTTTTTGTCTTCTTCAGGGTACTTGTGTTTTGCGTTGGCTTTTCATGATGGTACATTTATATTAAAGCTTATACACTTTACTAAGAATAATGAAAAGTTGTTGGATGGCGATTCAATAGGACAGAGCAGGCTAATCAAATAAGAGGCTAATATGTAAACTATGGTCAAAATGATCAGAATACTACATAGGGAACTGGTTTTGCATAATGAGAATTATTTTAAATACCTTCAGGTTTTATAACATGAAAAAATTAGTGTAGTTATATTACTTTTCTTTGCTCACAGAGAAAGTGTCTCTCTTGGAAATGGGTTTGAGCAGGTACACATTAAAATAGTAGGTTCCATATTATACTTCTAGGAAACTGCTCAATGAAGGTATTCTGCCACTAAAAATAAACAAATAACATTTTTTCCCCTGATCTGTGATATTTTTCTGAACCTTAAGCTTTTCTTCCCTGCCTCCTTTTTTTTTTTTCTGGTTTTGTTGATTCTTTGTGTAGTGTGCTGCCTCAAAAATGAGTGAAGCAAGGCCACATAACTGAAGAAACAAATGTACATGTTAACTCTCAAATATATGCTTTGAGCCAATACTTTTTAATGTGTGGATACTTGCCTACATATAAAAATGACATTTATGCTGGCATGTTCCCTTCTAATTCTTATAATTTAATTAAAATGTCATCCTTTCACAGCAATCTTCAATAAATATCATGATTTTTAGGTGATCAGGCAGTTTAACATAACTGAAAACCACTAAATTAAAATGCTAAATGTATTTATTAGTTTATATGTTTGAGTATAAATTGCAGCCTAGATACTTTCAACTATACTTCAGAATCACAATTAAGTATGATGACCAGACTTCATATTCTTCAGGCTCATGCATTTCTCCGAAATGGTAAAGAAAGTATAAAAATGTGAGAAAACATATTAGTGTATGTCTGTGTTGGAAAAGTTATTTTCAAAATGGTTTATGGTAAGTGATACTATTAATGGCTGCATATCTAATTTAACTTGAGACCTTGAAGATGGCCTCTAGTTTGCATTCCATTAAAAGTTTTTAATAAGATTTCAAAAAAATAATAATAAAAAGCATTCCACTTCACCTTTGCTTCTCCTTAACAATTCAAAGTATCAATTATAATATAACCTTCATTTGACTTGCAACCACCCTTGTGCTCTCAACAGCATATTAAATTGTGTGTTAATGCTTTAAAGGCAAAATAAATGTCTTGTTTTATATTTTAACTTTTGTTCTGTGAAAGAATAATGCAGAGTAGAGGGCCTTGAGATGAAATCACAACCAACTCAGAGATATACTTTGTGACAGTCACAAATATCTTATGTATGTATTAATTATTGTTGAAGCACAATATTCCCATACTTCTTTATTCATGGGATAATTTTGAATGTATTTCCCACACATGGGGGTTTTCCATAATTGATTTATCATAAATACTGAACTGAATTATATTTTATGGATACTTTCTGCTCTTCATTTTACTACCAGCTGCATTAAGTCAATAGAAGCTGTATTAAGACAGCATATTATTTCATTTAAATATAGCATGAGTAGTCTATTAAAAAATTCAAGAGCACCCTTCAGTACTGCATTATTTTTGTCTTATCTTTTATAATATGGTAGGTTCTTGTCTTTTCATAAGTGAAATCAAAGAGAAATTATGAAATTTATCAAATTAAGTGGAATGCTTTCTTCTAGTGGCACCATGTACTACAGAGCTATAGCAGGCATGCAAATATGCATAGCTTTTGAAATAAATTTAAAAAATGTTATTCTAGAGTAAAATTTTAAAATTTGGCTCAGAATTCACTTATTTAGGTATACAAAGCAAATACATTTTTAATATTAAAGACACAAATTTTGAAACATATACTCTACTCTCAGAGTATATGGTTGGCATTTCATGCCAGTTTTTATGTTATGGGATAAAGAAGATAAATGTCAGAGCTTTACTTTTTTTAAGCATTTAATTTGGAGTCTAGCCTCAGCTTTATTTATGAATTGTTCAATGGTATCTGCAAAAACATTTAACAGTCAACATTTCTTTCTCTGTCAGTGACCACTGAGAGGCCGTAGTGTGAACGTAAACATAGAGTGGATTCTTGAGAAGAAAAATGTTGTCACCTCCATATGTAGCAGAATTTTCTAGATTAAGTTCATTGCATGGATAATTTCCTATAACCACAGGGGGCCAGAACCAATTTGTTGGTTGACTGGGAGAAAATTAACGTAAAGCAGAGAGGCCTAAACAAAGAATGAATGAATGAGTATACCACTGTGCAATGTAGGGAAACAGACAAATGCCCAGAAAGGAGGTGATCAGAAGTTACCCACTCAGGACTAAATCACAGATCTGGAGGAAACACATTAGCATTGAGTGAGGAATCCAGACTTCGAGCTATACTGACCACTGTGTTGATGACTATGGAGTCTTATGGTTGCTTTGAATGAATCATGTCCACCTTTCTTGGACTGTTAATGGTGTGTTCAGTTTCAATTGAAAGCACTTCTATTGAGCTTTTGAATTATTGATTAGGGGATGATGAGGGAATGTGCCTACAACCAAATGTGAAGTTACTGGCTAAGTTAGTGCTGGATAAGTTCTTATCTGAAGCAGAAATTCAGCACAGAGGAAAACATTTTTTAGTAACATAGAATTTTTAATGGGAAAAAATGCTTAATGGAAAACAATACAGTTTAAATTCAAGGAGTTGGAAAACTCTCTCTCAGGCAACAGCTATAAGGTGTAGAAATATTTTTCTGGGCAACAAAAAGTAAAACTTCTGCTTCAGCATATCATCATGGGTTATAAAATTCAGAATGTGCATTTTCTATGAGAAGAGATCTGTAGATGTGCCACAGTAATAGAAAATTCTGTCTGGAAGCAATACGCTGATTTTTGGCATATATCTTTTTAAATTGGAAGATTTGGAATTGCATAAACAGATTCCTCGTGCTTCCTTCCTCTCTAGGTGTGGCACTAGTCTAAAATGAAGCAGGATCTGGGATGGGGGCTGGCTCAAGGGGCCCTTATACACTCTGGGGAGGTGAAATGTCTGCATGCAGAGCACAGACTGCTTTTGCAGTTTAGCACAAGAGAAAAATACATACCCAACTGAACTATTTATCCAACATGTTTATTTGTAAGCTGTAGAGTTGAATTGTCACTTGGCTATTCATGCGTTCTTACATAAAACATGATTAAAAAAACCCAACAACCCATACTGCCTTTATTGCTAAAATGCCAGAAGAAATTGATAAAGAAATAAATACAATCAATCGCTTGTGAACTTCCCTAACCCTCAAAGCCCCTGCCTGATTCTCACTTTTGCTCAGTTCATAAAGCTGAAATAATAAATGTCATTCCTTTCTTGGCCACACAGTAGCCCATTAGGCATTTTATTGTAGCTAAACAGGCCACCATGAGGACACCAGTCATTTTGCTGCTGGACTTCCCAGGAAGGAAGGATATAGAGGGCTTTGTTTTGGTTGGGTTTGGGAGGAGTAGGAAAAGCTGGAGTGTAAAGACAAAGGTGAAGGACGGAATAACCCTAAAGTGGCCTGGTGTGGGTACATTCCTGCTGTAACAGATGACTATGTGTCAATGTACATTAATATTTGATGTGTATCATCGCATTATCCTTCATTGCACTTTCACAATACTGTGAGGCAGCAAGGTTGGTTTAGACAGGGATTTATATGGTCAAGTGCAGTGGCTTTTACTCGGTGAAATTAGCACACATCCTGTTCTTACAACGTCAAAAGGGATGCTTCTGTTTATATTGAATAAACAGGCAGAGGCTGGGTCCAGCCTCCTTCAAAAACACTATTATCTTGAGTGCATAAACAAGACTGACAAAACAGTTTTTCTTAAATGGCACACTGATGCATTTTGTATTCTGCTCCTAAAGAAACAAAGACGTACTTTCTGTCATTTTAAAAGACCCTTGAAACAGATCTGGAAGTGAAAGCTTATGCATTGTAGGATAGACCAATGAAGAGAGCTGAAGAAAATGCTTAGATCTACAAAGGCTTCTGCTCATTTTTATTTTCTTTTTCTGAAAACTGAATACAAGCACTGGGAAGCATTATTTGCACACACAATGCCTGACCACATGTGCAAACCATTAAAAGGGCGTAGCTCCCCTGCCATTTTGATGTAGTCCAAAATAAAAATATAAATGTCAATGGAATGGTTTCTCCAGATATGCTCCAGCTGTCCCTTGTATCATTAATTTTATTCTCAAGAACAATAATTCATCCATAACAATAGCCTAAGTAAGATTTTTTTCAGAGGTCAGAAAGAACCCATATTCAGAGGGATGGGAGTCCATGACAAGGCAGAAAAAAGAGAAATGAATACATGTGGCTTCTGGGAAGAAAAAGATTTGGAACGATAAAGATAGTCAGTTTTAATCTTCCTACATTTGAGAAAAATATTAAGGTCAATACCTCATATTATTTCACAAAGACCACTCACTAGAATTTAAATCAAAGTTCTACTGTATTACTTGTGTATTTGCTCATTCCAAAAAGATATATTCAGTGTTTATTATATGTCACATATAATATATGACAAAGGAATGTTAGGATATATATCAGAAAGGAATGCTGTCTTTGAGGAGATAATTTCCTAGTATGTTCTCCAAGATAATATACACATATAAAGTCTAAGAGAGAAAGGATTAAGTCCAAAGAGGAAATGATGTTGGATGTGGCTGAAAACATCTAAGATAGTCCTCACTGACCCCTGCCCCTCTTGGTACTCCAGCCCTCATGTAATCAACTCATGTGTGTGTGTGTGTGTGTGTGTGTGTGTGTGTGCGTGCATGTGTGTGTTATTACTTCCCTGGATTAGCCAATTTATGCTGCATATTATTATACAGGCAGAAAGGGAAAAATATGGCAGACTATAGCTTCTTACCCACCAATAAGTCAATAGTAGAATGTGAGTACCAATAAATTAAATAAAAATAGTTGACTTAGGTTTTTGCAGTAGTTTTCAGTTTTGTATTAAGAATAAAATACATATGCATGTAACAACCTAAAAAAGACAAGCTAACAGTATTATTTTTAGTGATTATAAATTAAATGCTCATGTTTGTGATTAAACTTGGCATAGTGTAATATAAAAAATAAGACTTAATGATAATGACTTAAAATTCTAATGTTTCTCTACTCTGAATTATCTAGCAAATAAAAATTGCCTAGCAAGTCAAGAAAGAGAGACCAATAGAACAAAGGAAAAAGTCTTTCATAGCTCTTATTTTCTGATTTTTGAACTAGGGACTTCTTATATTCCTTTCCCAGTGGGCCCCACAAATAGCAGGCCATGATGATGCAACATGACTTCCAAGATCAGGTTACAAAACTATTCTGGGTTTCCTCTTCCCTTTGCTTTCTTCCTTCTTTCTTCCCTTCATTTTCTTTTGCTTTGCTTTCCTTCTGTTCTTTTCTTTTCCTGTCTGTGTCAACTCTGCTCTTCCCTTCCTGTAGCTCTTTTTCAGGGTTGGGAGAAGGGAGGAAAGCAAGTTGCCATGCCCTGACTCCTGACTTACAGAAATTGTGAGGTGATAAATTTTATTGTTATAAGCTCTTAAATTGTAGGATGATTTGTCATGCAACAATAGAAAGCTGACATACTGGGATTCAGAATAAGAACTTATTTCCAAGGTCTTTTTGGATAAGCATTTAGTTTTGCAGGAAATGGCATTGTATGTAGAGGATGCTGTGTAATCTAGGCTAAGGCAATGTTTCTCAACCAATTTGCTTAAAGCCATCCTTTAGAGCCTTAAAAATTATCAAGGACCCCAAAAAGCTTTTAAGTACATTACGCCAGTCAATACTTATCATATGAGAAATTAAAACTGAGGCATTAAAATTTTTGTACTTGCTTATTCATTTACAAACAATAATATTCCATTACATGTTGACATAGATAATACATTTTTATAAAAATGAACATATTTTCTAAAAATAAACTTACTGAAAAGAATGCCAGTTTGTATATTTTTGAAGATTTCTTTAATGTTTAACTTAATAGAAGAAAGCTGGATTCTAATACCACTTTCTGCATTGAATCTGTTGAATAATACATATCAACTAGCCTTTGCATGAGAAGGAGAATGAAAAGTCAACTAATACCTTAGTCCCTGGACTACACATTGAGATCAACTGATCTAGGGCATGGAGATAAGAGTTTGGGGCACAAGTAGGCTAACCAACAGTGTAAAAGGAAAAAGTTTCTCTCAAAGGCTTGGATATCATACTCAGTAGTTTATTCAGTAGAGGCTTTGGCAGTCTGCTTCCTGTCTTTTCTGCTCAAGAATCTTTGATTCTGCTCAGATATAGGGAGGGGAAAAATGTTGAGTGGTCTTCCCATTTCCTCTAGTTGTGATGAGCACATATATGTAGCACAAGAATAGCAATGAAAAGAAGTCAACTGTAGTAGGTGATGATAAGCAGTCAGAAGTTTTCTTTAAGACACAGGCCTTGCTCCTTCCTGCTTTTGAATGCTGTGCTACCAGTCTCCTTCGGTCATTTTGCTTCAATGTGAGAAGGCCTCAGGGACCTGAGTGGGCTGAACCTGAGCCTGGATATTGTTGATTCATTTAATTAATGTGTCCTGGAACTGCCCAACCTATTGTTTAAGATATTTTGATTCAGAGAGAACATTGTTGAAGATATTGTGACTGTGAGCTGATAAGTCCATTGATGTCTATGAATCTGGGCTGAGCACCAGACTGGTGAAGGTAAAGGTACCATGGCAGCAACAGAAACAAAAAGAACTGATGTGAAAGGATTGTAAAATAATTTTTAAGACTTGGCATCATAGTTGAGGAACCCTGGTGTGTAGACAGGGGAAAGGAAGCAAACATCAGCCAAGCCGTGGTTAATTGCCTACTTGGGTGACTAGAAGAACAGAATGGTGGCACCAGAAACACTGCAAATTAATAGATTTGGGGAGGAGAGTAAGAGGATGGATCAAATTTGGACACATGGAGTGAAGAAGGATACACTTAATATACATGGTACATGGTTAGTGCTCATTAAATGTTCATCATGATCTAGGTCAGAACTGATATGGTATCCATGCTTCCTAATGTTAACATTTTAATAAATTTTTGTCTCCTTGGGAAGCCTTCCTTTGTCACCCTATCTAAAACTAAGTATTCATGACCTGCTTCTTTAATTCTCTTCTTCAATATGTCCTAATAAGTCCTATGTTTTATACATTCTTTTTTACCTGATCTCTTATTTCTATTAAACTAATGTATTTACTTAATTATTATACTTTTTAAAATCAACAATGAAGCTTCTTCTCTTGTTTTTTGCCCTTCTTTAAAGTCGGTGCTGGGTATTATACCTGACACTTAATAGATACTCAGTTAATATGTGTTAAGTGAACCAATGAATATTCAGAATATGAGAGTCATGGCTGCAAAAATATCTGTCCTTAATATGTTTAAAAGTAAAAACTGAAGCCTTGGGACTAGGTAAATGAATTGTGATTAAATGCTGAATTCACAAAGATAACATCAGAAGTTTACTAAGTATCAAGGACTGTCGTAGTACTATATAAATATAGCATTTGACCCTGTAAAAAATCTTGTGGGTTGGGACTGTAACGTCTCCAATTTACTGGTAGAGAAGCTGAGGTTCAGAAACTTTGGATAACTCAACCAAAGAACACAGAGTTAGTGAGAGAGCTGGGCCTTTATGCAAAACAGCAGGGTAAACCCAGCAGAAACATTAATAGAGATTCTATCCAATGGATACAATTTTAACTTATCTTCAGCCATTAGATGCAGTTTTTACGGAAAATGATACAGTCTTTTTTGTGTTCAGGCTTTGTAAAAGGTAAACATGAACCCCTTTTAATCTTTCAAGGAAAATAATTCTTGTCTTTGAAATTAGATCATTCAGATCATACGCATCCTTTAAACATCTCTAACATCTGAGTAAAGCAAAAGTAAAAGACTGAGCAATAAAAATTTTAACTGCTAAAAATAAATTGTTCTACTGAAAAGACAAAGCACTGTGGCCCTACCTAGAACCACAGTGAAGTGACCTGGAGGACCTTATAAAATATATGACATTAGCAAGGTGGGAAGATTATACTTCTCTTGAAGTCATAAATTGGCTGTATGATAAAGTTACATGACATAAAAGGTTGGTCATGACATCTTTTTCCTTAATGCCTCACAGACACACTTCACAAAGAAAACGAACTCACACTTATTTTATTTAAAACAGATTCAGCCTAAGGATGCTTTTCTTCTTTCTATGAAAAAGCAGGCTATTAGTGGAGATAAGAACTCTTTTGGCTTTGCAACACATTTTTACATTTCACTCATGGACCTGAGATGGAAAACAAGATGAAAATGATTATTTTATTGAGCATTCAATTAAAAAATGTCATGACTTTACCATTAGTTTGTATAAATCTTAGAAATGAGTTTCGAGAGTATGTTATTATGTTGAGGAAAAGATGGAAGTATATAACCTTGGGCAGATCATTTAACTTCTCTCTGCTTCACATTTTAAAGCAGTAATACAAAGAGACTACACGATATAATCTCCAAGATCACACACAGCCAGATTTAACACATTATGGTCATTTGAGAGGCAATTCAGTAAAGTGACAGGAAGCCTGGGCTCTGGAGCCAGATCTCCTACCTTCAGATTCCACCCTCCACTCATTAGCCATGTGCCACGTCAGTGGTGGGAGGTATCACAGAGCCCTTTCAGCCCCAGCAAAAGAATAGTAACTGTAGGGTCCTCTTAAGTAGGAAACAAAATCACCTTTGTAGTGTGAACAATTGACCTTTACTTTATACTATAAATTAAATGTTTTTCTCTAATAACAACAACAAAATAACTTTCCTAAGAGTTCAGATATGGTATGATTTTTCTTGCTTTAAATACTTCATTATTTAATATTGACACTACAATTTGAAGTATAAAAACATCAAACATTAATTTTCTTTTCACTATTCCAAACAATTTCACTGCTCCCCCCAGACCCATGTAATAATGTGAACATGTGAGACCTATTTAAATGGCTGCTTTGGAGACTTAAGAAGAATTTCTGTGGTTAGTTAGGATACCATCATACAGGTCACCAATAATGACAGAACAAATGACATTCCTCTAAATAACAGTCTGAAGAATAAAAGATTAAGAATTAGACAAAGGGCCAGAGATGCAGCTCAGTGGTAGTTCATTGTCTAGCATGTGTGAGGCTCTGGGTTCAATCCCCAGCACCTTAAAAAAAGAAAAAAAAAGATGGAGGCTAAGAGAAGCACGTAAGTATTTGAGATACAACTTTTAAAAACAAATTCAACATGAAAGCAATAGTAGGAATCTCTCTGTATAGCTATCCTTAACTCAACTAGCAAAAACGCTTTGTCTTTCTTATTATGCATATGTCCTTTCTTCAACAAAATCAGTGATAAGGTCAGAAAGGGACCTGCCTGAAACTGAGGAGGGGAGTGGGGCAAGAGTGGGGGAGGGGGCCAGGGTGGAGAAATGACCCAAACAATGTATGCACATGTAAATAAATAAACAAAACAAAACAAATTCAAAGAAAACTGAGGCTAATAATAATAGTTCTTAGGTATCTTCCTACCGATTTCAAAATATAGATATTCAAATTCTTCTCATATGGATAGAAACCCTGTGACTAAGAAAGGTTACAGAACTTGCCTAAAGCTACACAAAAGTAAGTGACAACACCAAAATTGACTTCTGTATCTCAGTTCTATATTAAACTGATGTTAGCAGAAGACCCTTTGTTCCAGTTTCACATAAAACCTGGACTCTCCCAAGATATCAAGCTGCCTTGTTACATGAATAAAAAAATCCATATGCCATCTGTCCATCCATCCATCTATCCACCCACCCACCCACCTATCCAAGTATATCTTTCCTTATTAAAAATAGCCAACAAGACTTGAGCTCTTGGCTTATGGCCAATGAATAAGTGAGGCAGACTTTTTAGATTTAGACTTTGACACAGTATGAGCAAGTTTCTGGGATTTAGGTTCCATTCAATCATAAATTGATAGCCTACTATGGCAGGGCCTTTTTGTTAGGCAGTGAAATGTCTCTTCTTGAAACAAACTTTCCTAAGAGAATTAATTTTACTAATTTTGCCTTGTCTACTTTTAAAATGGAAAAAAAAAGCCATGGTTTTTGAACTTGAAATATAAAGATTGGTGGTGTATTTTGTATTTAAAGTTCACAATGAAACTGAAAATTCCATTTAAAAATTAAAATAATTATCTCAAATATAGTTGTAAGTATAGTTTCTAAAATTAGACTTAGGTTTCTACAAGTCATCAAAGATTGAGCTAAAAAAAGTACTCATTTTATTTTCTTTCCACTCTCCTCATCTCATCTCCATGGGGGAAAATCACTAATATATTGCACATTATTGGAACAAAAATGGATTTACTTTTTTTTTTTGTTCTCTTTTATTTTAGTAATCTCTACATTGGTAGGCCCCATATGGAAGATCAATTTCTGCTTTATTCTTGTAAGCTTGTTTTATCTTCCTAAATATATCCTTCTTGTCACAACCCAATCAAGCATTTTGCTCTCTCCTGTTTATAAATTGTTGTCCTACTTTATGCTTTTGGTTGTGATTTTTTTCCAGTTCTTTTTTTTTTCACCCCCTGTGTTGTGGGCATTGTGGCACTGGAGACCTAGAAGCACTACTCACCGTCCTCTCTAATTCAGATCCTTGGGCTAGTCAACCTAATTTGCATTAGTTGTGAGGAAGGAGAGTGCAATATAGCTGGCCCATCTGAGGAGGACACCAGCTTTCCTGAAGGAGACGGCCCATCCTACATTTCACCAGGCGGAACATGTATGTAGGTTAATCCAGGAAGGGGCAATGAAGTTTCCATGGTAGTTCCACATCAAGGCCTTTGGGGATAAGTGTGATAGAAGGTTGGCAAGTACAATTTGTCAACTTTATGTTTCTTCCTTCTTAAATCATCTTCAATTTGCCCTGCTATGTCCTACCCTAGGAGTGAGTCTCAATTCATTGCTATTCATCCCTACTTACCACCAGTGCTGAGTTCATCAGTAAGGAAAGATGTTATGTCACAGTAAGAAACACTCCAAATATCTCAGTGGTTTAAAATAGCAAAGATCTTTTTCTTTTTCATACTGTATATAGCCCTCTTACTCCAAGATGATGGATCAGTCAACTATTTGAACACTGTTGGCTACTATGCGACAGAAAGGAAAAAAGATTTGTAGATTCTTGTATTGGCAATCAAATATTCAGCCACAGGTCACAGTCTTGACCTAGACAATTGAACGTCCCCATCCACAAAAAGCCAGGCCCTATTTCTCCTACTCTGTAGGTGGGAGATCAGAAATACTTAGTGAGCAGAAAGGCAATAATTTGGTATTTCAATTAAACAAATGGAGTTAGCAGCTCAGTGTTTTTTTCCTTTGGTTTATTTCTAATATTTTTTGCCTTTGTGGAACTCATGTCCTTGTGGTTGCTAGGCAAGTGCACTACAATTTGAGCTGCACCCCAGCCCTTATTTCTAATATCTTGTTTCTAAATTAATGTATTTGGATGTCTTTCTAGTTCCTATAACTTATTTGCCCTTTCTCTACAATATACTATTATTTTCAGTAAATATCATGTGTCATTTTCCCCAGCAGAGTAGGTTTTTGCTACCTCAGTGTCTGTTCTCATTCCTCAGCCTCAAATTCATTTTCTTTATTAGATTATTCTGAACTCTTGCAGTCTTTTCAGTCTGCATCACACAACTTAACCTTTACTTATTTGCCCACTGAGCATTCCACTTGTTTCTGACTTTTATCAGTTGAATCAGACAAAATTTTTTCTCACCAACACCCTCCTCTACTCCAAATCAACTCAACCTCCTCTTCCTCTATTTCTAAAGTTGTCCCATTATTGTTTCCAGGGCTCAGAGGCAGTCTTCATTTCTCTTTGATTTGCCCTCTTATTTCTTGCTTCTTACAATTTTACAGATACCAGATTCTTTCCTCCCCATGAACGCAGTGTACTAATGTAGATGAAATGACACAGTGAAAGTGAAAGTGTGTTGCACACTTTAAACACAGGGAGATACGGCTCTATTTCTTTCACTATTTTCATTCTTTTATTCATTAATTTATTCATGCACTTACTGAGAACCTAAGTGCTTTCTTGGAACTGTGCTTGTCTCTGAGGAAGCCACAAATTAAATAGAAGTCTGCTCTCCAGGAGGTTACATTCCAGTGTCAATAAGGAGATCACATACCACACTTTGAGGTAACTACATATTGATGTGACTGACGCAAGGGAAAATCCTCTGGAACATGAGTGGAGAGGAAAATGGTATTGTTTTGGAGTGGCCTGAAAGGCATAGGGTGGGAAGGATTAAATCATATCACTTCCAGAATAGGACATTTGGAGATTTCTCAGTATTTCTAAAATCAAATTGAGTCTCCTCATTAAGGCTTCCTAGAACCTTCATGACCTGACTCTTTTTAACTTCAGCTAAGACCCTCTTTTATATTATCTGGGCTGCAGACACACTGACCTTTCTGTTCCTTCAAACATCAGGCTCATCCTCACTCTACTGAGTTGGACCAGAGGTTCTTTTTGCTCAGAATTTTGTTTGTACAGATCTCTGCACAGTAGATTTGGGACAGTCCACTCAAATAGAAATCCAAGAGAGATATTCCCCAAATATGTAAGCTCAAATTGTATCCTCCTCTCCCGGAACCCTATTTTTCAGAACTATTTTTCTTTTTAAAACATATTATCTGAAAGCATCTTGTTTGTTCATTTGGTTATTGCCTATTCTTGTACCCCTCCCTTTCTCAGGATATAAGCTCTTTAAAGAGGAGAGAATTTGGTCTGTGTTTTACACTGTATAGAGCATGACCTATGATACATACTAAATAAATATCTCCTGATATTGCAGAGCTTCCTAAACTGTAATCTCTCTTTCAGGGACCATTAGCAAACCTCATTATTGAGGTCTTTCTCTTTAATTACACTTTTACTATCTAGTGAATGTGATGGCCAGTGGAATGTGGGTGGAAATGCAGAATGTCACTTCAAAGACGAGCTGATCCTTTAAGATCTGTTCTTCTCCTTTGCTTTCTATTGAATGAATGAATAGAACCCCAATAATTTAAGAAAAGCCAAGCTTATGATGTTGAAAGTGCCCTGGCCTTATGTCAGGCTGCCTGACCATGTATTAGGCTGCCTGATTTGGAACATATGCCCTGAACTGTAGTAAGAGCAAAAAAAGAAAAAAAGAAAAAAAGCATGTGTTTGTGTTATATCTGTGAGCATTTAGTTCTGTTATAGCATTTAGCCTTAACAAATATATTTTACCCTAACAAATATACTTTATAACCAAGACTTTCTTCATTTGGTTTCTTGTACTTTTCTAACTCTCCAGGTACTACATTCATACTAAACATAGACTATTCTTTCTTCCGAAAGGGCAGTTGCACTGTCTTAATTCTACCTTGATATCTACACTTTAGCATTATGCAATGGAAAGGACATGGACCTTGCAATTAGAAAAAGGTGAGATTGAACTCAAGGTCTGTCTTAACCTAGCAACATACACTGAACATGTTGTTCATGTCTTTGAAACTTGTATTCATCCCTCTTATACATGGAGGAATATAATACCTAATGTTTCTGTAGTGATAAGATGGTGTATATGAATTCACATAGGTTAAATTGTGTATTTTTTTTCTGATTCTCCCTAGAAACTTCTTCCCTTTTCTACACCTGTAAAACTCCCCTACATCTTTATCATAAAAATTTGATCAGGTCAAGCCACACAAGTGGCTCACACCTTTATTTCTAGCCACTCAAGAAGCAGAGATCAGGAAGATTGTGGTTAGAGGCTAGCCTGGACAAACAGTTCTTGAGACCCTACCCCGAAAAAACCCAATGTAAAACATAAAATCTGGATGGTGGAGTACCTCAAGTGGTAGAGTACCTGCCTAGCAAGTATGAGGCTATGAGTTCCAATGCCAGTACCACCAAAACCAAAACAAAATTTGATCAGATCAAACTTTTCTGATGTTTTACTACTTATAGTATAAGCATATGTTTATTCTTAGAGTAAAATAAAGTATGAGTAGTGGAAAAACTATGCAAGGAAATGATACTGTCACAAACCAAATAATCTAATATCCAGTGGTTCATAGAAGGTTTGAAATAAACCAGAGAACAGTTCAGTAAGCAATATCCTAGGAGCATCTCAGGACCCATGGCACTCTTTCTTAGTCTGCTACATAAACAAATTATTTTTCCCCAACAACTGCTTTATGTGCTATCTGTATGTGGAAGTTATAGTTCTAAAGGCTCATATTAGATATGTTAGATGTTCTGCCTAATCTCTGGCTAAGATTACCGATAATTAAGAAGTGACTAATAATACATTGGCCATTTATTTATCTTGGTTTCTAATGAAAAAATGATTTGGTGGAAATATTAGGCCAAAAAGGAAAGCAGAACAATGACAGTGGGAGCACTTGTGATGCCTTGGGGGCAGTGCTTTTAGCTAACAGTAGTTCTTACTCCTGTTGTAGACAATGTCAATATCATATAGACTGACACCCTCCTTTCCTATGAGAAAACAGAGCTCAGTTCTGCATAAGAATAAACATATAGATCACTGGAATAGAATGAGGCTACAGAAATAAATCCTTATACCAAGGGTTAATTGATTTCAACAAGGGGGACAAGAAAACTCAATGAGGGAAAGAACAATCATTTCAGCAAATGGTTCTGGAGCAATCAGATCCACATGCAAGAAATAATTTTAGAGTTCTTACTCACTCAACACAGAAATACTAACTCAAAATGGATCATACATATAATTATAAACTAAAACTATAAACTACTTAAGTGAAAACGTAGGAGTAAATCTTTGTGGCCTTCAGTTAAGTAACACTTTCTTAGTATGACAACACTAGTGACAAAAGATAAATTAGAGCTTATCAAAATAAAAACCCTTGTATTTCCAAATATGCCTTCAAAACAGTGAAAAGACAGCTCCATAAAATGGAGGAACTATTTTCAAATCCTGTATCTGATAAAGGATTTGTATCTAGAGTAATATCTTAAAAACTCTTCAAGTCAGTAATAAACAGACAACTCAATTTAAAAATGCACAAAGGATAAAATAAATATCTCCCCCTTGAAGACATACAAATGCCAACCTATACATAAAAAGAGACCCAATATCATAAGCCATCTTGGAAAATGCACATCAAAATCAAAATCATACACACTAGAATTATAATTCAAAAAAGATGGATCATGACAAACATAGCCAAGGATATGGAGACTAATATACTACCACTGGTAATGTAAGTGATAGAGTCACTTTAGAAAATAGTCTGTCAATTCCTCAAAAAGTTAAACATAGAATTACATACGAATTCTACTCCCAAGAGAACTAAAACATGTCCACACAAAAATGTGTACAGAAATGTCCCTAATAGCATTGTTCATCACACCCATAAATTGGAAACAACCAAGTGCTCATCAAGTGATGAACAGATAACCCAAATACAGCAGTCACATCAATGCATTAGGAAATTTTTTTTTTACTCAAAAGAATAAAGTACTTAGACAGGTTCCAAAAAGGATGTCATGTTAGATGGAATAAGCTAGTCACAAAAGATCACATACTGAATGACTCTACTTACATGAAACATTCAGAATAGACATGTTTATAGAGACAGAGTAGATTAGTAGTTGCTTTGTGCTGGAGGAGGTAAATTTAGGAACAAATGGGGTGTGTACCAATGTGTACAAGTTACTTTTTAGAATGATGAAAATAAATTTTGTTGATGGTTGTACAAGTTTGTACACTAAAATTATTGTACTGCATGCTTTGGTAGATTTTACATGAACTGTTTGTATCTCTGGATAAGTACAAGCATATATGTGTATATATATATTTGCATATGAAAACCACAGGTAATAAGAGAAATGATGTGATTTTATCCAAGGTTCAGTGGTTCAGTTTTAGCTCTCTGAAGTCCTCGTTCAATGGTCTTTCCACTGAGTTTCATTAGTGTACTTTCTCTCTCTCTCTCTCTCTCTCTCTCTCTCTCTCTCTCACACACACACACACACACACACACACACACACACACACATACACACACACAAAAATATACCTAGTAGTTTTGATGAAATTATGGCAAAAATCATTCAAACCCTTCCTTTTTACGCATGTTGATCATTCTTAACCATTCATAGGCTTTGTGTATTTATGTTCCAAGTGAGGATCATCTACCACAGACATGTCAGAAATCACAAGAGAGGAGAACGTAGTTTGAAATGTATACAGTTCTTAAAATGTTAGTAAGTTTTCTTCTGGCTTTTCTTTCATGACATACATACTTCAAAAGACAAATACTTTCTCCAACATAATTGCAAGAAAGTAGTTACAAGAATTTGAATTCAGCTATAAAATGTAGCATAGTATGTCCATTAAATATATAATAGATTTATACAAAAGTGTCAGATATAGATGGTGATGGATAAAATTATGTGTTAATTTGACAGATATCGAGACATTTGGTGAAACATGATTCTGGGTGTCTGACAAAAATTCAGGAAATTTCAGTGAAATGTCTAGAGGTATAATGATGTGGGATGTGTTGAGCTGCCTTTTCCAATGTGAAGAATAAATTGTTGCATCTGCCCCTCCTACAATCAAAAAAGAGGCACAATGCCTAGTTGACTTCTTTGAAGTTTGAAGACAACGTATTTCTCATTAGTGCCTGTTACTCTTGTCCATTTACCTAGTGCCCTGAGAAGCTGCTAGGTTTGAGTGAGGCCCAGAATAAAAAAAAAGGCTTGGGCTGCCATGTAAGCTGTTCTGCCATATGACCTAGCAGATCCAATGCTGCTTGAAGTGTCGGTGGTAGACAGAGATTCTGTTTTAAACCTGTGGTAGGCCCCTACAGATGAATCACAGCCTTACACTTTCTACAGGTAACTATTCTCCTTTTGAGAAATAGCTCTTGGTTTGCTGTAGGCCTTCGTGGAGACTGAATACTTAACCTCAGGCCACCAAGTTAAATATAACCTGAGCTTTCCATCATGAATGTCATTTCTCCCACCATGTCATCCAGTTTGGTGTGTACAACAGTACTTCACAGAGTGCTTTATACGAAATCAAACTATTACATGAAACTATTATATGAAAGCACAAGTAAGTTTCAGAAAAGAAGACATGGTTACCATTCCTGCTTCACTACCTTCTCTATTCTAGCCTGGACCTTTGGGTTTATGGAAGAACTTCGTATGACAAGTTAACAGAAGCAAAGAAGACTTGGATCTGTTACACAGATGATTCTCCATAATATACAGCTGGACCACTAGAAAGTGGACAACTGTAGCATTATAGCTCCTTTCTGAAACATTCCTGAAGGAGAGTGGTGAAGGGAAATCTCCCAGTGGGCAGAACTTTGAGCAGTGCATCTGGTTGTTCACTTTTTTTGGAAGAAGAAATGTCAAAATATATGATTATACATCAATTCAAGGTAGAAGGCTTAAGGTTTGGCCAATGGTTAGGAACTTAGAGAGAGCCTGATTGAAAAACTGGTGATACAACAAGGGGATTGGACTTTGAGCACATGATAAAAGCTTTAGCACACAAGGGAGGGGTGAGGATAGGTAAGACACCTAAAAAATTAGCTAGCATTTGTTGCCCTTAACGCAGAGAAACTAAAGCAGATACCTTAAAAGCAACTGAGGCCAATAGGAAAAGGGGACCAGGAACTAGAGAAAAGGTGAGATCAAAAAGAATTAACCTAGAAGGTAACACACACGCACAGGAAATCAATGTGAGTCAATGCCCTGTATAGCTATCCTTATTTCAACCAGCAAAAACCCTTGTTCCTTCCTATTATTGCTTATACTCTCTCTACAACAAAATTAGAAATAAGGGCAAAATAGTTTCTGCTGGGTATTGAGGGGGTAAGGGGGGAGAGGGAGGGGGCAGAGTGGGTGGTAAGAGAGGGGGTGGGGGCAGGGGGGAGAAATGACCCAAGCCTTGTATGCACATATGAATAATAAAACAATAAAAAAAAAGAAATGTTTTATTTGGGGATTATTTTCATCAAAGAATTGAATTATGCAAAAGAATTATGGAGCAAGTCTTACTACAATATCTGATTCAAATGACTTACATAGTCAGCATATGCCATTTTAAATAACCACTTTGTGTTTTAAAACCTCTTTTGAATAAATTTGTTGGATCTCACTTTGTACCTAGTTAGAACTCAAAAAAAAAAAAAAAGAAAAACTGGTGATAAGGAAATATGAAGAAGAGGTATACAGGCAGAACTCTCCCAATAGACAAAAATGTGAAGGTATTTGTGTCCCATGTGAATGGTTACCAAAGGGTGATTTTAACAAAGGAGGATTGTAATAGTTGAGTGGTTAAGACGTGTTCTGTGAATAAAAGTCAGCCTCTTTCTCCAGCCACCCTTTAATTGCCCAATGGGGTGATAAAGTGGTCATGGTGGCAGGGATGGAGGCTACAACTGGGCTCAGTAATATAAACTTCTATTTGCCAAGACTAGTCAAGCTATAGCCATAGCTGAGTTCCTAATTTGTCACCAGCAGAGACCAATACCAAGTCCCCAATATGGCATCATTCCTGGGGGTGATTAGCCAGCTATCTGGTGCCAGGTGGATTATATTGGGCTTGTTCTTTCATGAAAGGAGAAACATTTTTTCCTTATTGAAACAGATGCCCTAGATATGGACTTCCCTTCTCTGCACATAATGCCTCTCCCCAAACCACCATCCATAAACTGTCTTATCAGTCTTGGTATTCCATGCAAAATTGCTTCTGACCAAGGAGTTCAATTCACAGCAAAAGAAGTATGGTAATTGGTCCAATGCTCATGGTATTCACTGGTTGTGTTTCCCATGACTCAGGAGCAGTTGGCTTGACAGAAGTATGAAAGATTCTTTTGATGACTCACTGGCAATGCCAGTTAGGTAGTAATACTTTGCACTGAATCAGTAGCTATAGCTGATTCTTCCACATTCAAGATTTATTGGTTCAGGAATCAAGGGGAGGAAGGGAAGTAGAAAACCCACTATCACCGCTGGTTACTCACTAGCAAAGATTTTACTTACTGACTTTGCAACCTTATGCTCTGCTGGCCCAGAGGTCTTGGTTCCAAAGGAAAGAATGATTACATTCAAGAAATACAACAAAGACTCCATTCCATGGAAAGTCACTATGCCTGGGCTCTTTGGTCACCTCATGACTCTGAATCAACAAAGAAGGGAATTACTGTGTAGGGTGTATGACTGATACTGGCTGCCATGGGGAATCAGGGCTACTACTGTACAATGGAGAAATAGAGAATCTTTGGAGAGTCTCTTAGTAGTACCATGCTCTGTTATTAAGGACAATGTAATAATACAATAACCAAATCTAGACAGATGGACAAATGACTGGCAACTTTCAGGGATGATGGTTTGTGTCACCTTATCAGGTAAAGAGTCACAAACAGTTAGGTGCCTGCTGAAGTCAAAGGAAACACAATGGAAGAAAATAGTTATAAATACCAACTATAGCCATATATATATATATATATATATATAGTTATAAAAACAAGATCTATAAGGGTCAAGAATATTTTCCCATTTTATTACTCAGACTAAAACGGTGCCATCATCTGTTCCTGGTCTCTAGCTTGAACTTTTCAGCCTTCATAATTGTATAAGCCAATTCCTTATAATAAATTACCTTCTCTATCTACCTATGTATTTACCTTACCTATCAATTAACCTATTTAATAGTTCTATTTCTCTTAAAAACCATGATTAATACACCGATATAGTGATCAATGTACTTTATTTCTGACCCCTTTCCAAGTTTTGTTGTATTTTCTTTTCCCCAAATCAACATACTTTCTACTGAAGGAAAATCATATTCATTATAATTAAAGCATATGCTGGTATAAAACATATTATTTTTATTTCTTTGTCATTGATTTTACATTTGACTATCCTAAAGTTCCAAATTTATGCAGGTATCTATGTTTATTTCAGAAATATGTCACTAATATTTGCTAATGTGAAGGTAATACCTTATTTCATTTTTGTATTTTATCAATTGCTGTGCACTTCTTCTTCCAGATATATGTCTCCTAATATCTGCTGATTATAAGCCTTTATGGCTAGTTGGGAGCTAATATCACTTTTATTACCCTAGATGAAACAATTTTGATTGTAGAGAGTTCATTTTAGGATGAGCTTAGAGAACAGAATGAACTACTATGTCAAAGACTTTGAAAAGGCAGCAATGAATAAAAAAGCACTGTCGTAAACAATCCTTAGATGGTCATCTGTCCAAGTGCATTGTCCTGATTTCTCATGTCTAATTCATAGCTTAGTGATAAAGGGATGAGTAGACTACTCCCAATTAATTTTATTTTGCATTGGGGGCTAGAAAAATCAGATATTTGTTTTCATTATTTATTTTCCTTCTTTTAATAAGCATTTAGACCTTCAGCAGCATTGATTTTTCAATTGGGTATTTCATACAATTTTACAATTTGTTCAATCACTTATTAGATATTCCACCTTCTGTTCATAGGGGAAAATGTCTGGAATAGACTGATATGGGCTACTCAGGACAGCTTACTGGTTTGTTGCTTAGATGAGCCAACATATGCAATTTATCATATTTGGAAGGAAACCACTGAAGACCAGCAATAGTTTTTACCCAACTTAATACACCTTTGGGAGGACAGTTTCTCAGTAAACAATGCTTATACTTCAGAAAGCTATTTATTATGAACACTCTGGATACAGACAATAGAAATGTTATCAGTACATACACTATCTAGTTTCTTGGAGTTATTCAAGAAGTTTGTCTAGCACAGACTTAGAGGGGATATAGGTTTGGTTAATTTTTTAGATTACAAATGGCAGGCTAGTATCCTCAAACAAATGTGTGTTGAGAAGTTTTCAATTTATGCTAAAAGAACAAAGTTTATGTCACAGAAATTAAGTTCAAATAAAAACATTACTAAATGTGTGACAATATTCCTAACAACTATCAAACATCTCAGCCTCAAGGTTAAGTTTTCTAGAGAGATGGCTGCGATAATGTGCAAAGTACAATTAGATTTTCTTAAAACACACCCACCCCCACACACAATTTCCTCCCACACATTCATGGGAGGAAAATATATTTCAAGATTTTAGTGGCTATTTCGGATAGGGATGGCATTTTTCTATAGTTTTCAAAATCTCTATGATAAATATGTATAACTTTTGCAATCAGAAAAAAGTAAAAATCCATCTTCATGTAACCATGCCAAGACATTGCCAACAGTATAGCGATGAAAACTCACTCATGTATGGATCATATTTATTTTCCACTTCATTTGGTGATTCTTTTCTCTTTTTCTATTTCTCATCACTAATAATTTCTACTCTCAGCAAAATATACCATTATGATAAAATATACATTTCTTTGCCACTTTGAATGGGCACATAGCCCACTAGCTCTTCCTAAAGGTACTAAGACAAAAGAACCCAATTCCTATCTCTTGAGTTCCTTGATTCTGTGCTCTTTTCATAACCCTTTGAAACGCCAATGGTGGCATTCAAGGACTGAAGAAGGAAGTGTGCTGTCATGGCTAGTCTCTAAAATCTGTGTTATATACCTCTTTACTGAATCAGGTAATCTGAAACTTGTCACTAGGTTAAATGCATAAATGTCTTTCCATGTTCCATAATCAGGATTGCTAGTGCTATTGCAAAACAGGTGCATCAAATTGAAGCTTTAAGAAATTAGGTTTTGGTGAAGGTCTGTCTGTTTTAAATCTTAAGACTAGAAACCTGTTCATCTAATTGTGCACACATATAACCAAAATGAGGATATTCCCTATACATAATAATTTAATATACCATTACAAAAAACAAATGAAAACCACATAATCTTGGGAAGAAGTGAAAAGAAAGAAAGCGTATGTACCTATTAGTAAGAACCTCATGGATACAGACAATACAGATGTGCTAGTGATGGACTGTATCATGAACAGACAGTTAAAGTCTGCTTTTATATTTCATTAAGAAGTATGAAATTCAGCTGGACCTTATGGTTCATACCTGTAATCCCAGCTACTTGGGAGCTAGAGGCAGGAGGGAGTTTGTGGCCAGTCCAGGCACAAGGTAGTGTGAGACTTCAACTCAAAAACAAGATAAAAACAAAAGGGCTGGGGCAGTAGCTCAGGGGATAGAGCGCTCATCCAGCATATGCAAGGCCTTGAGTTTAATCGCCAGTGGCAAAAAAAGGCATGAAATTCTACACCAAATGTATAGCATATATGAGAGATATACAGTATATACATGTATCTGCATACATACATAATATACTCACAATTTATGCTATTAATTTTATGAGGAGACCTTTAACAATAGTTAAGAGCTTGTTTCTGAGGTCAGCCTGGCTGGTTCAAATTGGGCCTCTTCTACTTATTGTTGGGCTTTGGGAAGCCTGATAAACTTCTCTGTGTGTGGCCTAAATTTTCTTTTTGATATAGTCAAGAGTATTAGTGTACTGAATTTCATAAGATTGGTGTGAGAATTAAATGGCTTAATAACATGTAGGATGGTATCTGACACATAGAAAGCACACTTTAAAATTCTGTCATATTCTAACAATCACATTGAGATTCATGCTTTTATCTTCATGACTAAAATGTTACACTGGGACACTGGATTATGGAGATGAATGCCCTGATTCTAGGGACAGGAATCACTGACTCAGAATGTGCTAGAGATTGTAGCCCCCGAAACACAAGAAAAAAATCAAGCATGAGACTTTTATGAGTGAGCACAGCATTTCATTAGCGGAGTGATCTACAATGAGATTTTTAAAAAAACAAGTAGAAGTGAAACAAGTAATGGGAACAGTTATCAGTAGCAGGAAGCAAATATATGTTAAAGGTTTGTTTCCTTTCTTCTGTTATCATGTAATATTTCATCATTTTCACATAAAATAGAAGTTACATGATTAATACTTCATGGCCTTCTTAAATATTATAAAATATATTAAAGTTCAGAATTTTTATTTCTGTGTTTCTTGGCATTTTACACTAGATCTAGGTTTGTAGCTGTTATACTCCAATTGTGTCTTATTAATCACCATGTGATAGCTAGCCTAGCTGAAGTACAGAAACAGAAAAATTCAAGAGACTTTCTAGAATTTAGGTGAACATCAAAGTCTTTCTGAAATAGGCTAGTATCACAGAAAACCTAAGGTTTTAAAGACTATGGTTCATTTTTAAATCTCAATTTTTTTGTTACTTTTCATGAAGTACAATTCTCCTTGTTTAGAGGATGGGCTAGTTGTTAATTGTTATTAATTGACTATTGCTTATTTGTAATTTCCTTATTAATTTATCATCCAAAGTATCATTTGAGGCATTGACTGCAGAAAGAAGCATGAGTCCAGTGATAAGTCATTTGTTGACACAGGGCTTTGTTTAATGTCTTCTATAGACCATCATATAGATCATGCTAGAAATACTAGTTCAATCTGTATATAATTACATTAATAAATTTTACTTCATTGTATGAAATCTAGGTAAATAAACTGATTTTTCAAGGTAGGTGGAGAAATGCAAACTATAAAATGAAACTCAAACTTTTATAACTGAACATTCCCTTGCTGGTAAATATCAGCATTTTTCCTTTGAAATTATGAGAGTGGAAGAAATTGTTTTTTCCCAAATCAGGAGCTGATTTTCTCCTCTCCTTAAAAAATGTTCTAGGCAAATGGAAGCATTGAAGGGAAAAGAAGAGTCTTTACCCCTCCCATCTACACAAATAAGAATCACAATGGCAAGTTTCAGAAGTGACAACCACTATTTTCACGGTAAATGAAGGTAAGAGGCAAGGGAGCTAATACTCCAACCACAGGAATCTTTGAACTGAAATGGGCTTCTCAAAAAAGCCATTTATACATTTAACAAAAGCTTCAGATTCTCTATTTTTTTCATTGTCTACATGAGTAAATTCTTCTTAGAAGCCAGCCCTAATTTTGGTTTACCTCATTTACAGTTTTTGAGGTCAGAGAGCAAAGGAAATCAATAAAAAGGAAAGACTGAATAGATTCTTAGTTTGCTAAAATTTTGTGGGGAATCAGCATCCCCTTCTTTTGTACCATGTACAATCCTAACTGATCTTCTTTCTACTAAGTAAAAACAACAGGAAACTTTCCACTGGCAACACAGTCTTTTTGTTCATTTTTCAACCAGTAGTAGTTTTAAAAGAAATTAATTTCTGTATTTTCCTCAGAGGTGTCTTAATTTTCCCTATCAAAGTTGCAACCCAAATGGACTAAAGTCAGCAGGACCTAATGTCTAATTTACTTATATGTGTGGTGAAATCCATTGCCAAGGATCATCCATGACCACTGCCCTGCTTCAAATATTCATGAGTCTCCACAGTTCAAAATGCATTAAAGGTAGGAAAGATGCCAACAACAGAGTCTTCCTAGTGACAAGGAGCCTTCTCAGATCGAAAGAGCAGGATGTTAAAGACTTCAAACTAAATGGGCTTTGTGAGAGATACTCACAAAAGAAATGCCAAATCTTACACTCCATTTTACTTATGAACATTAGTGAAAAAAAAGAAAAATAGATGCTTAGTCTTTCTCTCTTGTGAACTCTCTCTTTTCTTACCATTACAGTTGATCACAAAGATGTTATATATTTGTGGACAAGCACTGTAGTACTGGAAAACATTACTAATGCTTTCAGAGACAAAAATGAATGACTACTGAGAAATTAATAGCATTTAAGCCAATATAATTTTGCTAATGGAGCCTGAGTGGGCATGTAGATATACTGCAAAAGCAAAGTTAAAAGAGGAATAAACAGCTATAAAGCATTTGTATAAAGCAGAGACATATAATAATTTAAATTGTCTCTTTATGTCCTTTATCATCTGGCTGCATCTGCTCTTACACCTGTGCTCCCTTCTTTGATTATTCTGATGCCCTGGAAATATAGGCACACAGCCAATTTCA
Organism: Castor canadensis; assembly: GCF_047511655.1. Lineage (NCBI taxonomy): Eukaryota > Metazoa > Chordata > Mammalia > Rodentia > Castoridae > Castor > Castor canadensis. The sequence continues at coordinate 143,090,329 of NC_133389.1, forward strand.
AATCCAGCCATTCTTATGATCACAACCAGCTTTCAACTTGCTTTTTTTTTAAAAAAAATACATTAAATCAAGTATCAACCCATGGGCTCTGAACTACTTCTGACTGACAGGACCAACAGAAAGTGCCAGGCTAATTACTTTTAAGGAATAATTCCTAGAGCAAAGAGTTACTACTGACCTACTTTGGACTTACTGAGATAATTTATCAGGTGAGATAATTAAAGGAAGATAAAACTGTTTCTAAAATGAACCAAGTATCAGATATATTTGTTGAAATCATGAGTTGGTATTCCCAGTGCTATCAAATGGGGCTTTATTACTTTACAATGAATCAATTTATTATGTTTATCTTATTTATAAGCCATTCTTTTTATTTATGAAGTACAGTTGGTAGGGTGTACTTGAGAGTCCCTTTGATGTATAAATGTGTTAGTTTTGACTCTTGTCAGTCTGAATATAAACACTCTTTCAAGTTCTTCTCCCTACCCCCAACCTCTTTCAGGCATCACATGTCCCTTTGTGCAGCTGTTTCAGGTGTTTCCACCTTAAATAAAGGATGGCTTTGTTATGACAGTGGAAATACTGCAGTATGGACCATCCATTTTTCTGAATTTTAACTATATCTCTTGGAAGCTTAATCCTTTCCTACATTTAAGTAAATATCTATAACTGAAGAATCTTTTATAGCAATCATCTTGTTGTCTTTCCTTCTAAGATACCTGACCTATTCTGATTTTGCAGGCTTGATATTTCTATAAGAAGAAAAAGACAAGAGAAAACCTAGAAATGAAATCATGGAACATAAACTCAATCTTATATTAGATTATAGCCATCTGTTTTTTCAAAATAAAAGCATTAAATGTTATGTCATTAGAATTATGGTGTATCAATGCCACCCTCTAATTATTATTTTCTCTTTTTTAACTCTCCTTTTCACAATCACTTTTATTTTGTTTCTTTTCTATTTCAAGTGTGACTTGCTCCTTAACTCAAAAGCTCATCTAACTATGAAAAGATGATCAGCTGACTGCACTGACTTAATACTAACAAAATATTTATACTCGCCTTAAAAGTCTTCAAGTATGTTTGAGGACCTAGACTTAGCCCTTGTGGCAAAATGTAAAATATTAATTGCTTAGGGTAGGGTTAAAGAAAGATAAGGAATTTATTTTTCACCTTTATGTGTATTTCTTAGACACAGTAATATTATTTCTCACTAATATTTACTTATATCTCACTATTACTTCATAGTGCAGGATTGAGGAAATTTGTATGCACAGAATTATGGTTAAGCTGGTGTAAAAGGCAAAATGTAACATTGAATGCTGAGTTTTGCTCTTTGTTATCACATAGCACATGCAGTTTTTATATTTTCAAGAGGATCTGGCAATGGTTTCATTCACAATCAACAGTGTATTGAAGCTCACTGGATGCAGTGAAGATTCTGTTGACTAGTACTGTACTCACATCAATCCCCAATTGCTTCCTATCTTACTTTATGGCTCTTCCATTCCATGCCTATTTAATTTCATTTATTGCTTTATTCTTGTGTCCTTCAGCTGTTTCCAATCTGCCCTTCATGGCCATAACTAAATACAATATGTTAACATACAAAGGTACTTATGTAAATGAAAATCAATGCACTCATTTTGGCACCATTCTTTATTGCTTACATTGGGCATTTTAAATACATTTTACTTAAATGTTAATAACTTTTCATTCTTGCCTGGGAAGTATAATGATCTTCTTGGCTCCCTGCCCCTGCAGCCATCTAATCTTCACAGCTATGGCCACTTAGCCCCCATCTGGAGGTTCCGACTTATTCCAAAATTTGGAATGAATCTTGTCTCTAGGCTGAGGGCATACAAGATAGCCTGGCCAAAAGCTTGGATCATCAGTTGATCAAGCATCCAGTTGGTCTTGCTGCTGGTTTCATTTTGATCTTGTCATTTATTTCCTAGATTTAGGCTACACATTTCCTATCCAAGGTTTGGCTTTTTATAGCTCTCCCACTAAGTGGATATCCATCTACTCCTTCCTGTTTCAGTCCTTAATCCATTTTCCTGACTGATACCCAATTCCTCCATGACTAAGGCTATGCTTTCATACTTCTTCTTGTACCCTTTATAATTAAGCTTCTCTTTCTGAACTTCAGATACCATGTTTGGTCCCTATTGACAACTTCTGAACCATTCTGATACCACCAGTCTTGCCTATATCTCCTTGAACTTCCTTCACACCATCTATCTGAACTTTTTCAAGAATACCACAAGTATGCTTCTTGGATGGTTTCCCACTGCCTGCCATAACATCTTCCTGGTCACCAGCTCTAACCTGCAGGTCTTGGGAGTCACTGCTTATACACTGCCTGCAATTTGGCTATCTCATTATTCTAGACACGACAGGAAAGAAGTATATTTTAATTGCATCTTTGGTTGACTCGTCCTGCCACCACCCTTTTGGTTACTTTCACCTTATTTCTTTCTTGGCCTTGCTACTTAGAAACTTCTTGGTTCCTCTTTGTAAAATAAACCAATAATAGAACCTATCTCTTATGGTTATTTTGAAAATAACAGAGAAAAAATGTTTATAAATAATGAAGCACATAGTGTGCAGCCAATAATTTTAGCTGATACTATAATCTCATGTCATAAATATTTGTACTTGAATAATGAAACTATGTTGCTTAAAAATGATGGTTAAAAAGATTAGAAACTAGAAGAAGAGACCCATGGCATTACTAAAGGAAAGCTTGAACTACAGATGCATTCAAAGATTCTTTGAGTTAGCCATTTATTTTAAAGCAGTATTTTTGTATTCACGTAAGGAGTTTTAGAAGAATAAATTTTTAAGCCCCACTTCTCTGAAATTTGGATCCATTAAGTTTCGGGTGGAACTAAAGAACTGGTAAACTTAAAGATTTCCAAAAGTAACTCTGATGATCTATCACATTTGAGAATCACAAATCTATCATCCATTAGGATGCCCTGGATGTTCTTAAGAAAATATATATCCATCTGTTTACCTCAAGCAAGTGGCTAGACTCCACAATGCAACTCCTATCTGCCCAATTGCTACAAGTGTTTGGCAGGAATAGAAGCTATTAATGGCTACTTTTATGAATGGATAATTATTTAATTTACCTGAAAGTACCCCAGTTTTCTCAGATGGAAGGTTCACCTTAATTTGCATTAAGAGATATTGTGAGTGCTGTTTCACTCCTGCTAAAATTATCTTGTCTGCATTTTCTCTGTTTCCTTCATTTCCCATAGGTGGATTCCTCCTTCTACTCACAAAAATTTGATTTCCATGATTGTGAACTGCTCTAAGTAAGTAATCTGCATATTGAATTTCATAGGAGGAGGAAGAGAAAGAAGAGGAAGAAGAAAGGTAAGGGGAGGAAAAAGAGAGACTGACTGCATCTTTTCACTATTATGACACAGAAGGCTCACTCTTAATTTTAGATTATTTACTTTGATATATGATCAGGCCAAGACCAATACATGTGGATGCCATAGAAAGCTAAATGTCATGGATATTATCGATTATTTGTTTCATATATCTTCAAAAGTGTTGCCAAATATTACTTGGAGGAAAGGAGAGGATGATCTTAGTGGGGCAGCCAGAGATTTTTTTTTTTTTGCTTAAGTGTCACCAGTTCAACTATAAATACATGCATACTCCCTATCATAAATCTCAAAGTTACTCAGACCTACATCTTAGAAATCATATCAGCAACGTCTATGGTTTCTATGGTTTGTGTGAATCTATTTGTTAAAATTCTTACCCTCAAGGTGATGGATGCTATTGGGAAGTGGGGGTTTGATAAAGTCATGAGGGCTCAGCCGTCATGATTGGGATTAGTATTCTTATAAAAGAAACCCAGAGAGCTTTCTTGTGCCTTCTACTGTGTAAGGGAACAGTGAAATGAAGGCTGTGCACAAGAAAGCAGGCCCTCACCAGACACTAAATCTGCTCAAGCTTGGATCTTGGAACTTCCCTGCTTCTAGAATGGTGAGAAATAAGTTTCTGTTGTTTATCAGGTACCCAGTATATGGTATTATAGTAGCTTGAACAAACTTAGCAGCCATTCATTTTTTCTTGATGATGTTTCTTGAGATACTCTAGTAAATATGATTTTTCCCTAGCTGTAATAACACTGAATATTTTAGGGGACCTTATGATATTTTAGTGTATTTTATCAAGAAATACCTTGCACAGCCTGCCTGGGTGGCCCATTTCTTAATCCAGCTCCAGAAATTCCTTGTTGCTATTATAGCCTTAATCCACCCCAAGCCCCATGCAGAAATTAGAAGGAAATAAAAATGCTGACAATGTCTTCCTCTGAAGAATGACTGATAAATAAAAATAAATTAATCAATGGCATTATTTTGTTTAAAAGACTAAAAATAGCATCTCACCAGACATCCTCGGCATCTTCATCACATTCTGCACCAAACTGGCAAATATCACAGGTGGATGTCTCCTTTTGACTGGTTTCTCCAGAGCCTTCAGGGACTGTAGGACAGAAAAACATAAGCAAAGGAAATACAGATAAGTGTGCATAATATCAAAACTTTAAGGCAAATCTGTTTTTAAGATGTTACTTCCCAGCGGGCCTATTTGTTAGTGGGGCTTCATAAGAACGTTGAGAATAACTCTAATAGTACTATGCTACCCATTGGTATGGAGTGAAAACTGCTTTTTATAAGCAGGAAAAAAGCAACTATCAAGAGGGTGTACACAATTTATGAAAATTGCTTAGATAATAAGCAGATCACATATGAGTTACTTAGTTAAAAGAGTTCGGATTGTTACCTTGTAGAGGAAAAATCTAGACTCTATATTATATATATATTTAAAAAAGACTGACCATTTTCTTATTCGTAAATTATAGATTTTCTTTTCATTTGAAGAAGGTTTTCAAATGAAAAATACTAGATAGGAGGAATTGCCTTATTAGATATACATCATTTCCCCCTCAAACCCTTAACTACTACAAGGAAAATATATTGACTATAAATCTCTAAAAGATAACTCAGTTTTTCATAGTAATTTCTTGACTTTCACATCAGTATTACATGAAGATCACCACAGTGATTTTCCGTGAGAGTTATGAGCATAAATTTTATTTTAAATATATATATTGAGTCACTGATGATGATTATTGATATTGGACCTTCCTCTCAAAGTGTAGGTATAAAAATAGCAAAAGTTAATTATAAAATTTGTTGTTCAAACTCAGAACACAATGGTATAAAATGAGAAAAAGTTTCTAGCATTTTAAATGCATGGAATGAGCAATGCTTTTGAGGTGATGGATGACTGCTAACCCAATCAAGATATAAAACTACTGTAAATATAAGATTCCGTGGACAGATTCTGTACTCTACAGTAGATGTTTAAAAACATTAAAAAGTGTGCTTCTGCAAAAGATCATGTATTTTCAACAGAAAGGTAACATGAGCCAATCCTATCTTTATGAACTCTAACACATCATGAATATGTCCTCTTAACCTGTTAAATGCAACCTTAGTTTGTTTTAACATATATTATTGTTTTAAAAAGAGAGTTTTTAATATTTACAAAGATAAAGATCTTCAATGATTTTAATGTATTGTTCGGTAGATGAGAGACTTGATATACAAAAAAGATAAGAAAAAGAAAGAGACATGAAAAGGTCTCCAGGAGAGTTCTCTGTTTTATAGTTCTTCCAGGAAATATAGGGAGACTTATTTTTTCTAAACGAACAAATTTTCTCCTGTGTTTGATGATCTTAACTTGCGTTTAACTTATGAATTAAAGAAGTCAACTTTAATTATGAAAATATTGATGGCATAGTTTTTAATCTGGATTTTTTTTTAAAGGAAGGAATCTTAGACTGTGAAAAAAGAGCAGCACTTGTCTTATCAACCACTTTACTACTCAAATACAGACGAGACCATTAGAGTGGACCATGGGGATAAGAGGAAAACTGGGGCCTTCCCACAAGGGAGCCTGAACAGCTGAGCCTGGTCTCTTTATTACTTTCTTATTATTAATGCAACACAGAAGCTGCTAATGGGAGAGAGCCTTTTAGTGTTAGCAAGATAGGCAACTTCCAGGCTAGAACTTCCCATCACTCAGGAAACATACAATCAAGATGGGAAGGCCCTTAATGACCAGTGATAGCCTCTTAGGGGCAGCCCCACTTCTTCAGCAGCTGAGATCCTTGGTAGGGGATCTATTGGATACAGGGACAAACTTTATGAACTCATCAGGACCAATACTAATACTTCTACTGTAAGTCACAGCACATTTCTATAAAAGGGCAGTTATTGGTAGAATGGAGATGTTTGGAAGTTCTCCTGTAAGGAGAAGTTAAATTCAGAAGAAGCCATAGCAACACCCCTATCAGTAAATATTCTGGGAATAAAATGCCTTTATATGAAGGCACTCACAATGAAAAATAAAGAAAACTCTCTCCATACTACTTGAAACACAGGTTTTCATCTTTGCAATACACAATTAGATTAACGCACACTTTCCTTTTAACCCTGTAGGGCCAATGGTTCTTAAATAGAGTTGGGCTCAAGAGTTTTGGTAGATTTTGTTTGTTTACTTATTTACTTGGTTTTTTTTAAACATAAATGTCCAGGAACATTCTTGGAGATACTGAATTAATAGCTTAATCTGGGGCTTGGATATAATATTCTAGAAAAAAAAAAACCCAAACTATCCCTGAGTAAGAATTTCAGTGTGAAGTGCTATGGAGAAGACTCCCATCAATCCAAAGCAGCCTTTCATGTACCGTCTACCACAAGGCTTTTGACATTGTTAATGCACAGGAAGCACCTAGAGGTTTGACTAGAATGCAGACTCTGATTCAGTAGGTGAAGAGCAGTTCAGGTTCTGCATTTCTTACAAGCCCCCAGCTGCTGCTGCTGTTGCTGGTCCACAGAGAGTATTTTTGAGTGGAAAGGATAGCACTGTGTTTTTCAAACCACAGTTCATAACCTATTATTTGTTAGTGAAGCTGGTGGGTCACAACCACATTTTTGTAGATATGAAGCAGACTGTACCAGACTAGAATACAAAAGAGTGCATCTTTGAGCAAGAATAGGCTTTATTATATAATAAGTGTTAGTTAGACATACGTACATACACAGAGGGCTGCAATATAAATTACAATTCTACTAAAGGTCACAGTCACACAAGCTTGAAAGCCACCAATTTAGCACATGTTGCAAGATTAGTAAATGTGTGTTGAACTGGAGTATTTCTTCTCTTTTTTCTACACTACCAGAAATGGGAAGGGAAGAATCAGTGCTTAATTATTTGCATTAAGATTCAGATTCTACTAGAATAAAATCTACTTATCCTGAAGTATTATCTTAACCATGCATTTATAGTTTAAGCCTATTGTTTTGAGTTGAGAAGTAAAATAATTATGTCCTTTTATTTTATTGCAACTTAGGTTTTAGCAAGGAGGAAATATTAGAGGCAAGGGAGCTTGTGCTCCTGAAAATACAGTGTATTTAATATGCTGTTCTACAATAAAACTGATTTATTCCTTTTAGGGAGATTGGGAATTGTAGGGTAAAAAAAAATGATCAAGTTACCTCTTTCTCAAATCTCTCTGCCCTGGAGGTTTCATCTGAAGGTTAATGAAGTTCCTTCTTTCTCAGTTTGGGCTGGACTGATACAGGTATTGACATTGGTCCTAAACAACCATGTGTACTGAGCCAAGTTCTCTTTTTACTTCACTACTATACCTCCTGCTTCTCTTGTAACATTCTTAGCCTATTTCTAAAGACATGGCAATATAAATTTATCAAACATATAGTTATTCAGTGTCATTCATTTTGTGTATGAACTGAGTTAAAAATGATATTCATGGAAAGACTTGGATTTTAAAGCTACTTTGAAATCAGTTATGAGGAATGCCTGTCAAGACACAGAGGACAATTCCACCATCTCAGAAAGTTCCCGTCTACTCCTTCCCACTGCTACCCCATGTCTCTACCAGTACCCTATCTATGGGCACATGAATGATCTGATCTCTATCATCACTATTTTAGAACAGTACATTAATGGAATCATATAATACGTAATATTTGTTTTGAACTTCCATCACTCACAATAATTGTAAAACTCAGGTGGTTATATATACAAGTAGATTAAATACTGTTATTGTTTAGTATTCCATCAAATAATACAACATAGCTTATTGATCCATTCTCCTGTTGAAGGACACCTGGGTTGTTTGGAGTTGATTGGAAATTATAATTAGGCCATGGGAATAGCTCATTAACTTGGTGGGGGGCACATGTATGATGTACGAGGCCCTGGGTTGGATCTCTGGCACCAAAAAAAAAGAGAAAGAAAGAAAAGGAAAGAAAGGAATTATAAGTGGGTATTTATGAATAAAATAGTTATAGTCATTCTTACAAAAGTACTTTTGTATACATATGTTTTTATTTCTCTTGGATAACTCCTTAGTAGTAGTAGGATTACTGAGTCTTAAGATAAAAATTATTGTTGTTATTGGTATCTTTACTTTTAACCTCTGGTTTCAGAAATTTTTGATATATTTTGGACACAAATTTTTGTCAGCTATATGTCCTGCAAATTTTTTCTTGATGGTGGTTGCCTATCAATGAGCAATAGTTTCTATTTTAATGAAATCAATTGTTTTCATTTGTGATTTTTACTTCTATATGTAGAAAGAAATATGTGACGTGCAGAAAGCCTTCTATTTAAAGTACAAGAAGATATTTTGTTTTCTTCAATTCTTTATTTTTCTAAATTTTTCAATTTGCATTACACTTGTGTTTGTGATCTGTCTCAAATTGAATTTTATGTTTCATGTGAAAGTAGAATCTTTTCATTCTTTCCTAATGTGATATTTCTCTCTTGATCTACAATGGAATGAAGCACAATGATTTTCACATGTTAAGCCAACCTTGCATTCCTGGGGAAATTCAAACCTGGTCTGGTATATTAACTTTTTAATGTATGGATGGATTTCATTTCTGTTATTTTGATAAGCATTGTGTATCTATATGTTCATTATATACTCTAACTGCAATTTTTTTCTTATCTTGTTCATGCTTGATTTTAGTCTGAGAGATAAAATAGCTTCATGATAAGAGGTGGGAAGTGATACCTCTTTCTCTACTTTAGGAAAGAAGTTGTATAAGATGAATATTTTTTCTTCATATGTTTGTTATAATTCATCAGTAAAACTATCTGGTGCCAGAGCAGTTTTTAAAGTTGTTTAATTGTAATTATAAATTTTGTTTATTTATATAAAGCTATTTAATTTTCTGTTTTATTGATTTCTGCTTTTGTTATTATCACCATTGTTACACACTTAGTGTTAAATTTATTTTTCTAGTTTATTAAAGTGGATGCAGAAGTGCATTACTTTATACCTTCTTATAAGAATTTAAATCTATAAATTTCATTGTAAACAGTGCTTTTGTTACATTCTACAAATACTAATGTCTTTTATTTTTATATATTTGTGTTTGAGATATATATTGTAATACCCACTGAAATTTCTTCTCTACCCATGAATTAGTACTATGTTTCTTAATTTCCAAATATTTAGAGATATTTCAAAGGTTTATTACTTTTGTTCACTCTTAATTTCTTAAACTTGACCATTTAATTTGTCATGCCTAGGAATCCTAATTCAATTTAAATCTTTTTAAAGTTTTGAAAATTGTTTTATGGCCCTGGATACAGTTTATGTTCAATATTCTAAGTGCACCTTAGAAATTGTAACTTTCTCTTCTGGGAGTAATTTCCTATCAATCTTAACCAACTTAATGATGGTTAATATTGTTCAAGTTATCCACAACTGTGCTGATTTTTTTAAATTGTTTTATCCATTACTGAGAAAGGAATGCTAAAATCTGCATTGGTGACAGTAAATTCGCTTCTGGTTCTTTCTAGTTTTGTCAACTTTTGTTTTATATTTGGAAGTTGTGCTATTGAGTGTATAAATTCTTAGCAGTTCATGTCTTATGAAAAGGAGAAGAGCCTTTTGAGTCTCTGGCACTCCTTTTCATCTTGAAGTCTAATTTACTTTCATATCCATATTATCATGAGCTTTCTACTTCCATTCTTTTACTTTCAACCTCTTTGTTTCCTTATGTGTAAGATGTGCTTCTTGTAAACAACATATATTTGGGTCTTGCTTTTTTAATACAGTATGAATATATCTGCATTAAATCAAAGTGTTTACTCCATTTCCTCTAACTTAATTATTGGTATGTTTTGTTTTAGTCCTACCAACTTGATGTTTGATTAATATTTGGTTCATCTTCTGTGTTCCTCTTTCCTGTTTTCTTCTGTATTTTGTTGAGCCAAGTATTCTATGGTATTCATTTTATTTTATTTCATGTAATGTTTTAGATGAGGGCAGTTATTTTTGTTATTATTTTAGTGGTTGCTTTAAGAATTATGATATGCATTATTAAATTCTCATAATCTATTACTTCATTAAACATTTAATAAAATTGTGAGAATACATTTCTGATGATTATCTTACAATCCTTGCATTCTTATATATTTTATTTCTATCTTGTTTGTAAAACTCATGCCAATTTTTAAAATTATTTTTACTTAAATAGATATCTTTTTCTTTTGTGATAACTGCAAAAGCAAAAAGCCAGAGATTTCAGTAGTAAGACACCTGCCAATTATTGTTAAATGATTTGAGTTCTGACCAATATTTTCCCCAACTTTTCAATACCACATTACCCATGGAAAACAATATTGATATATCACACATTGTATTATTTTTCACCATTAGTTTTCCTCTCCTTGTAATAAAAGGATTATATATTTCTTATCATAGCCATATGGCTTGCAGTTCCATGATGTCACACTTGGCCTTTTGACATGATTTGCCCATGAAATGTGGGTTGAATTGGGGAAGTATGAAATAGAAACTATGAAAAAGCCATCATGTGGACTGGTACTTTCTTGTACTTTCTGTCTGTATAATAAAGATACATCTAAACTATGAGATGTTCTTTTAATCAGTTCCAGAATGAGAAAGTACATAGAGCAGAGCTACACAGTTGATCACAACTTACAGGAGCAAGAAATGTGCCATTGATACTTTCAGCCTCTGAGTTTCTAGGTCATTTGTAACTAACTGTAACTTTACCTAGTGAAATATGACTAGAAGGCATGGACCAATGCCATTAATCAAGTCTAAAGGAACAAATACTTTCACATCTCATATTTTGCTTGCTTTATTTATCTATACCCTGGATCTGCTTTTAATTTTCTCCATGTTTGTCTTTGAGCCTTTTATTATTTCCTTTCTATGTCCATAAATATTCTGCAATAGTTAAAGAATAATTCTTCTATTATATTTTGATCTTCTTCCAAGACAACACACCTTTCCCATTCTGCATATGGTTTTCATTTTCTCTTCTATGTAGCTTCATTACATTTCTTTGTCTAACATATAAGATGTGTAGTTTATATTAGGCATAATGTAAACACATTTAAATAGAAACCTTGACATACATCAAATCTAAAATAAAGTAAATGGCTCCTGAAACTATAAAATTATATTAACAGGAGGAATGAGATTTCCAACCAAAAACAGAAAGACAATATGACTCTACTATACCATTCCTGGGCATATAACCAAAGGACATAGCTATTCATACTAGCTAAGCTACTGAATCTGCCTAGGTGCCCAACAACCAATGGAAGGATAAAGAAAATGTAGTATACATACACAATGAAGTGTTATTCTTCAGTCATAAAGAAGAAAAATGCAATCATGTTGTTTAAAGGAAAATGGATGGAGCTGGATATCATCCAGCTTGCTTGTGGAGCAAGATAAGCAAAGCCTTAAAAGACATGTTCTCACTCTTCATGTGGAATCTAGAACTGAAATTGACAATAATAATAATAATGAGACATGACTGTAAAGGAGAGACTGGTGAGGGGAGCCAGCAGACGGTAGAGGAGAAAGGAGAGGGTAAGAAGGCATGAATATGACCGAAGTACATTGTATATTTGTGATGATAGCAAAATGAAACTTACTAAATCCTGCAAAAAGAGGAGGTTAAGAAAGTGTAATGGAAGGGTGATCTTTACCAAAGTACATTATAGGCATATACGGAAATATTAAAATGAAACTCCTTTGTTAATTATTAAAATTTTGTTAAGCTTAATTTATGTTATTAAAAAGAACACTAAAATGAGATTTCCAGATTTAAAATGTAGACCCATAGTTAAAGGATCTATATGCGTTTAAATTATTCCAAAGTTGAGAGAAAGAAAAACATACAAAACTTGCATGCAGACATTAAACAGAAATGTTTCAAAATTTAGAATGTGTGTTTTTCTACTAGTTTGCAGTCAACATCAATCGGGTGCTCAGTGCCTCTTTCTTAAATAGTCAGAATAGCAAAGTAATTCTTCATAGACTTAATTATTTGTTACCTTTTTCTTAGATAAAGATTTTCTCAATGATATTCTGTTATAACTGTTAAAGCTGTTGTAACTAAACTTACTTTGCTTATACAAATTATGAACATCAACTTTTTTTTTTTGCAGCACTGGGGCTTGAACTCAGGGCCTCATACTTGCTAGGCAGGTACTCTACCACCTAGTCACTTCACCCAGCCCTGTTTTGTGTTAGGTTTTTGCAAAACAGGATCTCACAAACTATTTTCACAGGCTGGCTTTGAACCATGATCCTCATGCTCCCTGCCTCCCAAACAGCTAGGATTACAGCAACTTTTTTGAATAAATTGTTTAAATTATTATCTCATTATTACCAAAAAGATGAACGGTGGGTTTGCTTTCCATTGAAGGATACAATCTACTTAATGAATGGAAAGAAGTTGTTAAATAAAAACTCTCCATTCCTTCTTTCATGTGTACAATGGGCTTACATTCCATCCTGTTTGTCTTTCCCTCTCAAGTGCTTCTCCCACATGTAAGTTATATTTAGATGATGGAAACTGTTGACAGCTCCTAGAATCCCAGAAAATTCTAAGTTGTTGTTTGAGCCAAAGTCATGTTATCTTTCACATATTCTGATTTTTTCCTAGAAACCCCAATAATCATCGTTGTTATCATCATCATCAGAAGAAGAAAATACTTCCCCTTTTCTCATATTTGATGTGAGGATATTTGTTATTTGAATAGTAGTTATACTGTTCCATACTACTGAAGTACTAAAATAAGAGAAATGATATTTTGGTTTACTTTTTACAAAGCTAACATTGTTTAATACCATATTTTAAATACGATAACATGCATATATGCATGTCATAATGCAACAACATGCATTCCAATTTTAGGGAAGAAATCTATTACATTTGCTTTCCTTGAATTAAAAGAAACTTTTCATTGCCCAAAACTAAACAAGGCTGAAATTATACTTACATAAAATAATTTAAAATTCTAGAAAAACACTTTAAAATCCCACTTTAAAACATCAAGTTTATGACTGAGCAATGTAATTTCATATTAAAGATTTCAAAAGATATCATTACAGAAATTTTAGTTTTTTATCATTAAGTTGGTTTGCAAGAGCTTGACAAAGATTCCTTAGAAATCACATATAATTTACCTTCTGAACAACAATGAAAAATAATTTAAGAGATTAATATGCAGCTACAGTTGAGGCATGATTCTATTGTCTTCATTCAAGCCTGACGGCTTTTACTTGGTTCTGTCTGAGTCAGAACAGATGTTACTTATTAATTTAAAAAAAAAGTATGAAAGAGAAATTAAATAAAAAGCAAGAAAAGAAGCAGGGAAGTGAAAGAAGGAAGGAAGGAAAGAAAGAAGGAAAGAAGAAAGGAAGAAAGGAAAGCAGTTTGATACAGCAGAATTCATTTACAGTAATTTTTATGCCAGACTTCATAAAATGATATATCAATTATATGATAATTATAAGCAAAAATAGTTCTATTATTCTAAGCATAAATAATTTGAACAATTTTATGCATATTCATACACTTGTTTTTGAATTTTTCCATATTGAATGCCTGAAAGATGAGAAATTTTTTTAAGTTATTTTTTTCAGATAGTGTCTTGTGCTTTTTCCCCAGAGCTGGACTGGACTGCAATCCTTGTACCATTTTCATTGTGGGTAGCTGCAATTACAGATGTGTTATACCATGCCAGGCTTGCTTCTTGAGGTGGGGGGGTCCCACTAACGTCTCTTCCCTGAGCTGTCCTCAAAACCATCCTCCTCTGATATATACCCCCTGGGTAGCTGATATTACAGGCCTGTGCTATCATATCCAGATGAGAAATTATTTTTTTATTGATAGGTTATAAACATTTGGGATACTGTAGGATATAGTGGGTACCTAATCCTAATGAGAGGAGACTGAGAAAAGACTTGGAGGAAACAGTAACTTACTTAGTGGAAACAGTAAAATTGAGCAATGCTTTTGCAAAGATTTGCTGAGAAGCATAGAGAATGCAATGTTAATTAGATTGATATTCAGGCCAAGAGAGGAACCATTGTATGGTAAGAGGGATGGTGCAGTAGAGAGGAACAAACTTGGATGGTAGAGGAAGGGGATAATCACACAAGCAAGGTCCTGGGAACAAGATTGGGTTTGGACAAAGGTGCACAGTTAAGGGATGGTTGAGTGCATGAGTAGAGGAAGTACCACTGAAGAGGAGAGATGAAATAGATCCTGTCTGCTGGAGTTTTTGTCTCCTTTGTCACTATTTAGAGACCATCAGTTGGTATAATGTGACACGGACAAAGAAGAAGCCATGAAAGACTGTGGGAGAATGAATAGGAATAAAGAATCTGATACTAATTTGTTACTTGCCAACTTTGTACTTAATTCTTCTAATTAGTCACCTTCTAGCGAATAAGGATACATCTTTAATAACTTACACTTCTGTATGTCTTTGGTGTATGGAATTTGGTTTTGGTAGCTTAACTGTATTTTTTGATATGAGAATTTGGTTTGAATCATCAAATAAAGGCTAAATTGCCAATCATGTTATTTTTCACCTGCTTAATGTTGGTTTTGTTAAAGAGACTTCATAATCTGGTAAAAACTCACCATGTTTCTGTCCTAAATATTTCCCCACTCCTCACCTTGTACTAGTTTAAATTCTGTTTTACCTTACTGAAGTTTTAAAGTAACCTTCTAAGTAGTGGTATACACAAACTTGCCTCTTTTCAATTTGTTTCCCATGTACCTTACTGAAACGAGTATCTGCTCATGGCACTTAAAATTGAAAGTGACATGAAGTGATTTAAAGACAGCCATGTGCTCATCAAAATTCAGGCCTCATGATAGGAGAGCTAGAAGTGGGTTGTCCAGATTCTCCCTAGAGCTCCTGATTTTTTACTTGTAAAGGGAGATTGCTGCTCTGCTGAGCTCACAGGCTGGGCTGAAGTGCAAACAGGTGGGAAAATGCTTTGCACCCTCTAACTTGCTCTGCCACCTTAAGGTGCTATCATTAAGAAAGTGTTAAAGGTGAACAAAAGTCATTCTCATTCCAAGAAGGATTTTGGTGGGAGTCCAAAATGGGTCAGCATCTCAAACATGAATTCTTGGTCCTGGAGTAAAAAACCCTTGTGGGAGTAAGGAAATAAGAATTACAAAGCAACATAACAAAAACAGAGAAATAAAGTATTATAGAACTTGTAGAGGAAGGCTTGCATCAAAATGTTTGAATGTGGCAAAAGGATTGAGGGAGAGTCGACTAAGAAGCATGTTAAAAGTCTCTGTCAGGTTCTCAGAAACTGACCAGAGGTCCAGGTCTTGCTCAGTACACTGGACCTTGAAACAAAGAATGCGCTAAAGGGTTGCTATGTTCTTTTTTTTTAGTGATGAAGAGAAGAATGAAACTAAGGAGTTTATCCGTTTCTTTTTGTACTTGCATGCTACTTGTGCTGGTTTCCACAGTAAGCCTGAAAAATGCAATCCATCTAAGTTGTCTGACTTCTAAGTCAGACTTGAAGATAAGATTTATAAAGACAAGGCTTGTTTAAATACTCAACTTAGTGTAAACAGGCCAATGAAGTAAGAGGAGCAGTAATAAGCCAATTTTAAGAGGTCACAGCATTTCATAAATTTGGTAGTTAGAGCAATAATTTTCTTGAATTGCCTCTATTTTCTAGCCTAGTTTTGTTATTTAGGGCTCAGCCCTTGGTTATTGGAATTACAAAGACCAAAAAATTAGGCAGAGCATCAGGGTCAGATTTCAGTGTCTGTGATTAGTTTCAGTCTTTTGCTAGATATAGAGCCCCTGCTTGTTGCATATTCAGAGAGTCCACTTCTGTGGTTTTCCATCTGCCATTGGCTCCAGTTGGTAGGGCCTAATCTTTCTTATTATTCCCTCTGCTAGCTTACAACTGTGCCTCAAGCTCTGGTTTCATATGTGTAACTTATGATCTACCCTTCAAGGTCCTGAAGAGCCTATTGTGATGCTCTGTCTTGGAACTTGACCCTGTTGATACCTAAGTAAGGCAGGCTTTGGACCTAAGTATAATTCTTAGACAAAGTACTTTCTCGTACATTATTCCAAATCAACACACAAATAAAAGCAACCAAGAACAGAAAATGTATTCTTAAAGATATAAGGACATAAAAGTCAGTTATTTGATTTGAAGTGTAAAAAAAAAAAAGTTATCTTCCACAAAAAGGAAAAAAAACTCCACAAAATAAAACCCTATTTTCCAAATAGTCTATGAAAGCTGAAGTGCTAAAACAGGTTACAAATTGACTTTGAGCTAATCAATGTGTCTATTTACAGACCATTAGCTCAGTCTAAAACTGTAAAGTGTAAAGAATGAATAATTGTCACAAGATGGCCAAGGCTATCCAGAGATAAATGAAGAGATAAATTTACAATTAACAATATTCAATGTATGATTTCATGAGACCAATTTTATAAACTTTACTTTTTAATAATCAAACCAGTTTCATTCAGAATTGTATTAAGATGCATAGGACTTTCATTTTTAAACACTTCATATATACCTTAATTAGAAGATGATGGAACTGGATCTTCTAGTTTTTCTGGGTTTGGAGAAAAACTTTTTTCTTCATGTTTTGGGAAAAATTGCTACTGGCCTAAACCATAGACTTAATAGGTACCATCACTGATCACTTCTGTTTAATGATTGTTTTAAAATATATTATTGAAGAAAATATATTCTAAAGTTTTTAGATATGAAATATGATTTCTATTTGTGAGTGAATAAAACCATCTTAGTAAATATAATAAACACAAGAAGTGAACATTTTAAAGGTCAAAACGTCTTACAATAACATTGTGGGTTACATTGATGGAACCAATAAAATAAAAACCATTTTTACTGCTGCTCATGTTTAACATTATAACTGCTGTTTAGAGGTCTAAGGAGGATTTCTAATGAATATAACATATTGGTTAATAAACAAATATGAATGGCATTTTAAAAATATACAGCAGATTAAGATACAAACTCTTTGGGTTTAAAGTCTATCAATTTAAAGATCAAAATTCAAAGTCTTTTATGACTTGTCCACAATCAACCACTCCCCTTTCATCTCTTGTCCATGATCAACATTTTTATGTTACAGTTATGACTTTCCCAGAAACTTACACATGCTGTTATCACTGCCTATTGGAGCATTTCTCCTTCCACCCCATGGGCAGCCTCATACCATTCAAGAAAGATGGCCTCACATTTCTCCCTTTTTCTCCATTGTTGTGTTGGGTCCTTAGTTTGTTACTCAAATGTTCTTGGCATTTACTACCTTCTAGAATTTGGGTGACTTTTCTGATTTTCCTCATTGTCCAGGAGATTTTCAAGGTCAACTTCTATGTCTTTTTTTTTTCTTTTTGATGTCAGGGATCAAACTCAGTGTCTCAAGTATGCCTAATTTGCTTTTATATCCATCTTAGCATAGTGATTGAGAGATGGTAAAAAGTAGTAGTTAGAGAGGGAACTTCAGAATTTTTGGTCTTAGGGTCATAGCAGTTTTGTGTATGCTGTTACATGTCCAGATGATTAAAATTGAATTTGAGGAGTCTAAGATGCTATAGAGCCAGTCTCAAGAAGGAAGGTCAGATAGACCTAGTTATAGTTACTAAAGCTGTCCACTAAATGTCTAGGAATGGGGAAATACTATTTTTCATGGGTGCTCTGTGGTTGACTGGGCTACATGATTAGTTTTAACTAACGAGTTATTGAGTGGAAGTGACACAGGTCAGACTTCAAGCTAGAGATCTTAGTTGTAGGTTGGAGACTGAAGAGCATTCCCTACCATGTGAAGGGTGCCTGAGAGGGTCAAGAAAGGAGATCATATTAATATAATGTAGCAGAGAGAGAGCAAAAAGCATCAGGGGGCATATAATTTGGAGAGAACTGATGGGTTAGGTCAATGCTCAATGCTCGGGTCCATGAGTGACTGTATTGGGCAAAACCAGCTACTCCCATTAACACCTTGACCAGACAACTGCAGTCAACAAGTAATAAGAGTGAAAACTAAACCTTGGTATTTTTAAACCACTAAATTTGGGGAGAGTGTATTTGTTACTGTTGTACAGCTTTGCATAACCTAGGGGAATTTTGCTGGCTCAATTTTACCAGCAACTCTCAAGTGCCCAGAACCCAAAGGTTACCTTAGCAGAGAGTATATGGAAAGCAAGTCAAGGGCTAAGTCATTGAGAAAAAGGATAGTGGTGGAGTTCAGCAGCTTGTATTGAAAGTTGGGGAAAGGAGGGCATAGGCAAGTAAGATGAGCTTTGAGTATCAAGTTGTTTATTGGGTAATAATGACAGATTGCATTGACAGTGGTTTAAAAATGACAGTATGAAAAAGAAGCATAAAGTCTTCTCCTAGCTTTACATAGGAGAGAAGAGTAGAAGTAGCTAAGACTTGAAGAGGTGTCATACTCATATTGGGAGGGGAGAATACAGGAAGAAATTGGGACATTTAGAACAATTTCACTTTACTCTTTCAATAAAGCTAATATTGATAATTATTAAATTTGTAAGAATATACTAATTTCTTATGTAATATATAGGCTTAATTTTACTTTCACAGAGCATACAGGAAATATACTTTTTAAATCATCATTGGTATCTTAAAAGCTATGTTCACAGGCACACATTTAATGCCTCAAAGTCCTTTGAAATAAAGATCAGATGGTGGCTGACTCAGGGTATCCCCAAATGGAAAACACATTCTTCTTTCTGCCCAAATTTATATTCACACAACATTCATACTGTTGCTTTCATTTTTCCTCAATGCTGCTTAGACTTCTTCATGCATATTTGTATTTTTAGATCATATAAAATGAATAGGAAGTTCTTTCACTGAAAAATATGTAGTGTGACTCACAGAAAATGTTAATGAAATACTTAAAGCTTTGTGAAATATTGATACGGAGCAACAAATTTTGTCTCTATAATCAATTGCTTTTTCTTTGCGTATCTGAAGCACCATTCTTATGAAATGATGTAGATGTACAAGCACTGGTACTGACAGCGTTTTTTAATGGAAAAGAAGGGGAAAAAGAAGGAATTTAATATATGTAGTGGTGAATGGAGAGTGATCATATTTCTACTGCTTTGTATTTGTTTTCCAGGATAACCACTTCCATAAAGAAATACCTTCCAACAACACAGTACAGGTGCTCAAAATGAAGAGGACTCTCCCTGGGTAGTAAAGTTTCATTCCTTTTTGCTCCCACACTGCCTGACAAGCAGTTCATAGAGAAAGGTTGTTAACTGCATTTTTTTTTTTTTGCCAAAAAAGAGATTCCAAATAAAATATGCACCTTAACTTTATCTTAAGAGGGTCAAATGACTGAGGTAATTATTTGTTTGTGTACAAATAATTGCATTAATGCAAAGAAATGGAAACAAAATTCAGGTGAGAAATTTCTAAATGGGGAAGATGTTTTTTCAGGACAGCTTCTATTTTATATCAGCTACACCTGGCAGAGTCCCAGGGCAAGGTGAGTATACTGTAAACAATGAAGTCTCCTTAGTGGAAACTGCTGCATATCGAAAGAAATCTGTGGGTGGAAATAACAGCCAAGAGTGTCACTTAAATTGTATGTGTTTTTAAAACCAGGTTTCACATCAGTTTTAATGCAGCTGGAAAAGATTTCAAACTTTTTCTTTTTTAAACAAATTATTTGGATTTAGCTACTATTTAAAAACCTAGCACTATATATGATCTGCAGACTAACACTAGATTAGAAATAAAATTCAGTCCCAGAATGTCAGTAAAATTAAGTAGCCAGCTGAATTCTTGGTGTATAGAAATGTATATTAAAAATCTACTTGTTTGCTTAGTGCATCTGTTAAATGATACAATATCCATATCTATGATTACTCCAGAGATCAAATTAAGAATGTTCCTCATTTGTTGGTTTGTCTCTAAGGAAAACACAGGAAAACAAATGCTAATCAAACGATTAACGGACTTCTCAATGTATAATACATTAACCACTCTTTCAACCGCTGGGAAACAAAAAGTAAAATTTAAAATAAGGTGTTATCTAACATTTTCTTGGTAAATATCGAACAATTTTAAGGGTCTTGTTGCTATGAATTTGATTTAAATCTGTGAATCTTTCTCTAAATAGTCCTACAGCTATCTAGTAGAAACATCATATATAAAAATGCCCTTTATTCTAGGACAGATGAAACCCCAAGCGGAAGAGAAGATGTAGGTATCTCTGAAGTTTTCTTATCACTCAGCAACATAACTTGCCAGTGGTTTGGTGCCTGAGCGGACCCTCTGAGCTCGCTCACCAAATAAATCAAATAGTCAGCAGGGTAAGAGTGGGAGCCTACAATAATCCCATGTCTTGACTTTCAAATCTCCTTTTTGGTAAGCCAGGAGAGAAGTTAACATGTCACTTGGGGTGACATGGTATAATGAAACCTCAGTAGCAACATGGATCAAGTTGCTGCTACTAATTCTGATGAAATTTGACTCACCTTAGCAATGGCTATATTTAGTTTCAATATTTTACACCACAAATTCCAAAATCATGATATGTTGAGGAAAAGGCAGTGGTAAGAAGGCTAGTAGGGTACTGAGTTTTATATGTAATTTCTTGGAAGAATCTTACCTCAACATAGAAAATCTACTTTGGTGGAAAGATCTTAAAATAATCTAGAAATATTTATTGACTGATGATTAAAACATATTTATTATATATATTTTTGGTTAATATTTTAAATTAGTATTTTAAATTATAACTATAAAAACAAGTCTGAAAAGTTAGGAACCAAATTCTTTCCCTACGTTTGTGCTGTCCAAAATGGTAGCTAGTAACCACCTGTAGCTGTTTAAGTTTACATTAATTAAAATTAAATAAAACTAAAAATCCACTTTCTCACTTGCACTGGCTACATTTCAACTGGTTAAAGCAACATGCATCTGGTGTTTACGGTATGGGACACAGTGGATATTGAACATTTCCATCAATGCGGCAAATGCTGTCAGTCAGGGCTGCTCTATCAAGTGTGTAACTGAGACGCAGTATAGAATACTATTCATGAATCAGTTCACAACTCAGCACTGTTGTTTTCAAGTCTTTCAAGCTATATGAAATCAGTGGTGGCACGATTGCTATTTTCATTTTCTCAGGAAGTAGAGAGGACATTTTATCTTGATCACAGATATGTGATGTGATTAGTGTATATTCCTTTTGTACATGTTATGCCTTAATTAATAAACACAACAGAAATTCTTAATTAATAAAAGTTTGCATTCATACTCTATTTCAAGGGCTTCAACATACCTATCTTCTAATATATTCTCTAAACATCTCAATAATGAGCACCAATACTACTGTGACTTGAAGCTTAACCCATTAAAAGAAAAAGACTAGTTAGAGAAGAATGAATACAGCTATAATGAATACCTTTTGTTCCTCTGTCCCAGGCTCTGGCTACTACACCTGCAATTATATTTATAATTTAGATTAGCATGCCTATCTTATTCACTGAGGCTAATTACTGTGCCTAGACTATTGCAGCACTAATACACAAACTGTGTACATCCTTGCAAAAATACTTCCTTTGCATGGGGACCTAATTCTTCCATGTATAAACTGAGCTATGTGAATTTAAATGCACTCAACATGTAAACCTCAAGCAGTTTCTTATTTGTAATAGGACAGATTTCATTTTGGGTAGCTTAAAAACTTCCTCCAGAAGAATTACCTTCTAAAGTTACATCAACAGTCCCTCATTACTAGCAGTTTGAGGAGGGAGACTAAAGCAAAACATAGACATGTAGAGATTTAATTATATGTTCACATCTAGAAGCAATGATAAGCTGGGGATCTGCCATTACCTTGATATTTTAGAGAAAAAATGGGTATCTGAATAAATAGAATTCTTCAGTCTCAGCAGCTGTCACTACATATTTCACCCTAATTACAAAATATTTATTTTAAACACTAGAACGCACACTTGGGAAACTAATCTCAGCTGGCGAAAGAAGATTTTCAATTGCTAACTTTTTCAGATTAATTGAAGTAATGTGGGAGAGACTAAGAATGGTATTTTATTGTTCATACTTTTGACTTTGTATTCTGTACATGAGGAAGGAAGGAAAGGAAAAAGAAAAGAGAAAAGAGGAAGGGGAAAAATAAAAAGCATAAGGTAATAGTTTTAATGGATAGGAGTATTTATTTTGTTTTGTTCCTTATAGCGTCCACATATCACTTAGCACACAATAGGCCCTTAGGAAATGTTTATTGAGTAAAATAAGGAATATAGTCATTAAGTTTTGTCTGAGGCAAGAAAAAGAGCCATTTCAAAACAATATTTATAGACATATAGTTATATAGTTATAAGCTTTCTTCACTCAAATATGTATTGCTTTGTTACATTTGAGAAACTGATATGCCTCACCATTCCTCTTTTCTTTCTTTTTCTTCTGTTATCAACAGAAGTTTTTAGATTACTCAGTCACATTTCTGATATTTTGATATTTGCACTATAAGAAACAAACTTAAGTATTTATTTACTTAAAATACAATGCTATTAAGTAATCATGATAAAATTAGATATTAAAATTTTTGATTCAATGATATAGATCAACCTCTCTCCATATTCACTTACTCTATTAACATTAATGAACACCTAAGTGGTAGTTACAGTGGAAAAAAACCCAGAAAAATAAAGTCCTTCTTACTACAGAGATTAAAGTATTGTGAGAAAACATTTTAAAGCATATTCCAATCTGTTAAGACTGTACACTGCACCTTCTTTTTTTAAAAATCAGCAAGTTCATTTATTCATTTGGTTGAATTCACTTCCACACCTACTCCCAGCCACCACCACTGTACTTGCATTAGGAAGTGACAGGGAAAGTGAAACTGAAGGAAGTGATTTTGCATCACTGGATGTTGATGATCTGGAGCTCTGGCTCTGGGGAACCCACCATAGACAGTGAAGTGGCAGCTGGGTACATACCGAGTAGCAAGTGAGCCAAAAGGTCTGCATCGGAATCACCAAGGTGTGTAATTGAAGTGGGAATGAGGATCAAGTTCAAGGCTCAGTCTTCTGACCATATACCACTTCCTGAGATTCTCCAAATAGGGCAATCTGAGCATCAGTTTGACCCTTTTTCTATTCTTTGCATTTCATTTTCTTTTCAGAAAATCCTGGCATCAGAAGATGATATCTAAATGTAATGTGTCATTGTGCTGATGAGTAGGGTGCAATGCTTAAGACAGATAGAAACATGTGAGAAAGGCAGCTAGATGGCAGATCAAAGGCATTTCTTGACCAGAAGGTGGAAAATAGCAGTTGAGAGTTTTAGCAAATGCACTTAAGAAACTAAAAGAGCTTCTTAGGCATTTATTACAAGCTAATTCAAACCCTTAGGGTTATTGAAGATTTTGTGAAAAGCACCTCTTCACTGACCAACTGTCAATTAGCAAAGGAGAAAATGCTTCAAGTACTCCATTATGGTGATGATTAAATAAACGGGCTTTGATTACTATAATAATGATAGTATAATGTATAAAAATCTCTGGGTTTAGATATGAAAAGAATTCATAACTTGTGATCATCTGTAAATTCTACTGTGGAAAACTACAAATATAATTGGCCAATGATGCCAATTTATTTTTTCTTCCTCCAACTTTCAGGTGATCTATTATAATGAGAAATAATAATCATTAAGATTTGATCACGCTAATCTAATTTTCTGGATGGCTTATTAACCTTCCAAGGATGTCTTTTTTCTAATTCTTGATCATTAGATCAGGCAATAATTAGACTAGGAATGAGGAACGTCAATTATATAATAATGACTGAGAGAATACAGAACTTGTAACGGATATTTAGCTTTAATTTTTCAAGTTTGGCTACATTATGTGTGTGTATTTATATGAATATATATTTATAAAACTATGTGAATGTGTATATGTTCATATAAGTCATTTATACATATATGTTTATTTATATAAATAAAACTTTCTGATTTCTCATAACAGATTCAATGATACATTTAAAATATTATTTAAATATTTTTCAAGGACTAAATCTTACCCTCTAACTCTAGAAAAATAATAACAGTGCTGTTTTAGATGCTCACCTTCATTTGCACTGGACCTAAGTCCTTTAGGAAAAGCACTAAAGAAAGAATAATTATTCCAACGTATTGTTCATTTTTAGAAAGACGATGGCATAATTGAAACAGATGGGTTCTGGGATCGTGGGACCAGACTTTGTCTGTATGAGTCATACACCTTTGAATAGTGACTGCACTCTCCCAGCCTTAGTTGTATCACCTATAAGATGGGCATGATAATGCCTACTGTGAAGATGTTCCAAGACTGCATGAAATGTATGGAACGATTTTGATCTTTAATATAATATGTGGCAGAAATGATATTTTTTACCTTTCTGGATTGGGAGCTACTTCTTCACTTAATATATATATTCTTGAAGCCTGGGCAAGTAGTTTACCACTGAGCTTTATCCCCAGCCCTTGATTTCTTGAATCTGAACAAAAGTATTTATATTTAGACAAGCTTCTTGTATTCTTTCTCATCAGAATTAATTCTAGTTGTTGAATTTAGACATTAGAGAATAAGAATTTTAATCATGGATATTAAAGATGCATTGTAGAGGTGCTTTTGAGATGAATCAGGAAAACTCACAACTTAACCCTGCAGACTCTCTAGTTTATAGATTATTTGTGTGGCCTTGGGGAAAAGGACCTTCATTTGGTTTTTCTCAATGTTTCAACTAAATATCACATCACAGAAATGAAAAACTATTCTGTGCACTGTCATTTTATAAATAAAAAATAAATAATAAAACTGACAAATACTACACATATAACCCACTACATCAAGTTCTGGTCTGAAAAAAGTATATACATGTTTCTGAAACTCAAGAGTAAGCATGACACTTGTTTCTGTGACATAGTCTTCTTCTTGGCAGGTTTGGCAGGATTCAACTGTGACTGAATCAGTGATGCTCTGTATTGTTTCTACTACTGGGAGATATATATATACATACATATACACATGTAGCTGGTGTCCCTTAAATATTGATCCTGTCTTTATTACAAAATATGATATCTATGGAGGTATCCATATCAGATTTCACTTTAAGGAAGGAACTTGCATTTAGTTGAAAGATTTACAGTTAACTGAGAGCCTCTGGCTGTTAGTGCCTTTGGGATTCATCTCAGCTTTCAATCCCAAGCCACATTCTTGGGCAACCATAGCCAAAGGTTGAGCACAGTAAGGGCACTAGGGCCCAGTTATTTCTGCCCAATATGACATCTCCTAATGGGAATATTTGGCCTGGAGATGCATTGACCTAATGTCTGCTAGATTTCTATCTTGGTCTCGGTTTTGCTGTGCTCAATGCTGCTTCCCCCTTCATCTTTTCTTTCAGGAGAATCAAATCTGCATACAGTTTGATAGCTTTCCTAGCCCAATACTACTTCCTCCCAATTTATCTTTCACTCTCCAAACACAACTTTTGTACCTGGACATTTTTCTCAATGTCTATTTCCCAGAGACTCAACTGACAGGTCTGGTTAACATAAACAAACAAACCTGGATTTTTGACAATTACGTGGGGCAAAGCTGTTCATCTGTCCTGAAAGCCTGGGATGAAATAACCTTTTATCTTTTGAGCCTTTGTGTCTTTCTGTTGCAGCATTAAACTCTAAATAATATAAGTACAAATAAAGATTAAAATGATATTCCCTAACTCTCCAAATTTTATTTGCCTCAGTCATTTCTTTATGCTTTGAGCAGCTTTCTAGAAATAAATTCTTAATTTATTAGGCTTTTTATAAAGATCTAAAATATTCCTCACTTCCTTATTAACTTTTTTATGCCTAAAGCATTTGTATTGCTTGGTGTTTGTTGATCATGTTGCACAAATACAACCTAGGGAAATACAAAAATATGTAAACTCAAGTACCATGATGCATATCAAGATTATTAACTTCCCTTAATATATAGAGTTTAACATTATTTTTTGATTTGATCTGTATCTTACGTAAAAGTTGGGTAATAGTGTTGATAGAGTTGAGGCTAGAGAAACAAAATTTTACAAATGACTAAACAATGATTTTATACTCTGGAGTGTAATGTATTATAAATGTAAATTAGGATATATTAACTCACATTGATTAGATCACATTATGACAAAATAATTTATCAACATATAGGCTTGCTAGTGTTAGTCATTGAAGAATACATAAAACCCACATTTCTTGAACACTTTTGTGAACCTTGTATTGTGGTAGCAGAAGCAAGGTAATTTGGTATTTCTAAGTACATTGAAACTAAACAAATTTTAGACACATTATTTTAAATGATGAATTTTGATGTGCCATGATTTCCTTGTCTGCTTCAAATAAAGACTTGAACTGTATAAAGTAAACACAACACATGTACTCATTTGGGCTACTGTTTTATATATCCATAAGCTTACTTGATCTCCAATTCTTACTTTGTGCATTTCTCTATACATTTCTTGCAAAATATTTGATCAAGTAGGTGTTGTTTAAGGAAAATGTTAAAAGTAACTATACTTCATAGTTTTATTTGTACTTGCTGAATCAAGTATTTTGTAAAGTTCATGTTCATTGGAATGGCATTTTACAAGTTGATACATGAATTTTGTAAGAAAAAAAGTGAAGAATGAAAGAAAGAACATTGGTGACTGTATTTTCAGATGCAATGCTGGGGTCTATCCAAAACATACAAATGACAAAAATTAAAGTGATACTCTGTTTCTCTAGCAGCAGCTTGGTACGTAGCTTATTGCTTTACAACAAATCTTCAAAAAATGCACTGTGCTTTGTAATTTAGTCTTCTTTTCTTTCTCTGAAAAATTTCTTTGCAAAGAAGCTTTTTTGCTTTAATACTAAGCTTGGAAATACAGGGCCTAAAATATGTTTCATTCTTAAGTAGTTTGAGGTTTTGTTTCATTAGTGAATTTCACTAGAAAGAGTCACAAGATGGAAATAATTTATTTCTAGCCATATTAATTCTAATTTAAGAAAGATAAACCAATCAGCTAAAGGATGTGCCAATTTATTAAATTCATATACCTGAAATTGAATTTCTACTGAATTAACAGTGATAAAATACCAGGCCCTTCTTTTCAAAGAAGCAGGGAATTGTTAACTATTGCAAACAACAACAACCAAAAAAAAAAAAAAAAACCAAAGAAGCCAGGGGCAAGGGATGATGTAAAACTGGTATCAGTGGCAGAAAAGCCCAGTGCTTTTTAATCAGTTCAGTTATTTTCGATTTGCTCACTCTGAGCATGTTATGTCGAAAAACAGGATAGAGGGAATATTAAAGTCTTCTACATGAGCTTTAAGCTAGTACTTTTGTGTGAAAATGAATGACGGTGTACCATAATCATTAACCTATTTTACTTGTTTTTGAAGTTGCCTCATTTTTTTTTAGCAATTACGGTTAATTCTGTGATGAACACCTTTTAAATATATTGAGGTTTCTATTTTTTCCACTGAAACCTGTGCTTACAAGTGGAATTTTTTTAACCAAAGAATCTGAAAGAGGTTTTATCCTTCTTACTACTGTTCCCTTTCCTATGACAGATGCTTCTATTCATGTCTAATGCTTTTTCCTGCTAAGATCACATGGAGTTTTGAGTTCTACAACATAGTGTTCCAGTCACTACAGTTAAATACAAAGTTAGAGTGAGCATGCTAAATAGAACCTATTTGTCATCTTTCACCTACAGTTTTCTAAAATAATCTTCCAAATTTCAGTGCTACCAAAAGCAAATGATATGTAACATCATTGCAACTTTGCTAACATTCTATCACTTTTTATCATTTTTAACTTTTTAATGAGTTTTATCATAAGGCCAGTGCATTTGTGTTCCTTGGAATACATGTGAGGATATGCATGCTTATTGATTTTATTATAGAATGAGCTTTCATTAAAACTGCTTTGCTTCTTTACTTAACTTGGATTCAACAGGTGCAGGACCTTCCTTAAGAGCTGAATTTGGATCACCTTTACTCCTTTGGGGCTTACTTGGGTGCATTTCTATAGACATCACTAAAAACCAATTCTCATCCCCTTGATAGGTAACATGACTTATTTTCAACTATATGTTTTTAATTAAAGAAAAATGGAAGCAGATACGCAATGTCAAAATGCTAAATAGGACATTTTATTTTATCTGTTGTGTTTCCAATATTTTAGATCATGTCTAGACTAAGAAGATTTTTGGAGGATTGATTTATTCTTCTGAATGAGTTCTTTCAACTACTTTCAGTACATTCTTCTGCAATGTTGGTGAATCTCTGGCACCTAGTATGTTTTAAGGACACACAATACTCTGATCAGTTACATCATATTTACACATACAAATGATAAAATCAACATTCTCAGTCTCTTACAGGGAAAAAGAAGAAATTTTAAAAGTTCAGCTGAGATGCATGAAAGATAGCAAAATGGTGGTACTCAATGTTGAGGGAGGGGTAGAAGAATGGTAGACTAAAGTGTCATTTTATTTTGTGTCGGTTGTTAAAGTTACTACTCCCTTCCTAGTCTGTCTCTAGTTCTTTCCACATGGGGACCTGTGGGCTGGGACCATAATATAAACTGTATAAAGGGACAATTCTGCTACTCATATGTGGTTTTAGGAAAGGATGGGGCCAAACCTCCAAAGTTTTCTGTTTATGTAGAAAACAGCAATATGGATGGTAATGCTATTGGTATTTTCTTCTGGAAGAGAAATGCAGATGTTGATTAAGAAAAGTGTCCTTTTCTGGCATTCTGCAATTATAAATGCTTGATGAAGTGAACTGAATTGAACTTCTCCCTCTGCTATATTAATTTGGCTTACATATGGAGAAAAGTTATTTCAAAGTCAAGTAGTAGAAAAAAGCCTTCTACACAGCACTTACCAATATGTAGTAGTTAGACAGCTCATCAGCTTTGAAAAAACATGAGGTAGTACTACACGATAAGTACCTACTCCCCCAATCCAGTTTATTAATTGCTTCTCAAATGCCCTAATTGTATTTTCAAGCTCCACACTTTGTTCACATAAAAGCAAACATTCACATATTGAATACCAGTCTCCCTTTCTTAACTTCTAAGACAAATTTTAACTCAAGATTCAACTCAAGCAATTAAAGAGCTAAATGGCTTTGTGGATGAAAGGGGGGCTTATAAAAGGAAGCTAAAATTCATGCAGGGCTTTTTCTATGCCAAGTACTTGTCTTAAAAATGCTCTTCTTACTAGGGCCATTGTTACTACTGAGTTGCACCTACTGTGTGATAAACCCTGGAGTAGTTTTGTACATTTCCTACAATAATACTCAAAATATATAGGGCATTATCATCCCCACTTACCTATTTAGAGTAAGTCATTTTTAAAGTTTTACTGCTAATATAGGCAGATATGGGATTTGTCAGTAGGACCATTGGAATTCTACCCAGGCTGTTCCTCTGTCCCTCCTGCTCCTTGTGCCTCTGCTCTGATCTGTAAGTTTTAATTTTTACTCTAACATGAATTGCTCATTTAAATACCACTTAACTGGCATTTCCTTCCTTGTATCAGGCATGAATGCCTGTATTGTATATTTATACTTGTATCAGCATACGTCTGCTGTATTCTATAATCAGATGATCACTTCCTGAGAAAGGATGCCATTTATTATAAAACAGTGCCAATCCTGATGCTTTGCACACAGTAAGTACTTAATAAGCAAATTTCCTTAGGATATTTGTTAATCTAAGCATCCATGAGAAAGAAAAGTGATTGTTCATTATTATTTTTTAAGAGTGAAACCAAACCACTCTTATTGAAAGAGAAGAAAAAAATCACATTTTATAATTTCTCCACTTTAGGTTTTTCCTTTTTACCTCTTTGCTATAATTGTAAACATATTTACATGTTAAGTTTTTATTTTATATTATATTATTTTTATCAAGAGCTGTATATAAGTGTTTGCTCTATTACCATTTTAATTTGTCACTTAAACAGAAAATGAGATCCCACCAAAAAAGGGGAATCAGTACATGTGTATTTTTTGACAGAAGGTATTTTAAAATGTGTGAGTAGGTGTCTAGTTTTAGTAGGTGTCTAATACTTAGTTTTACATTAACTTTTTTATCCAGAGGGGATTCATTAGGTTTGTATCACTGAATTACAGGTACTTTCTAGCTTCCTTGCTTTACTACTGCTAAAAAATGCAATCGTAGCTATTCTTAATCTTAATACTGCTTGAGTTCCCTTTAAATATTTTAAACTGAAAGCTGAAATAAAAGCTCCTTTAGGTTGAACCATCATCCAATACAAGTAAAGTTTTAGCTTCTTTTCTTGTCCTTCTGAGAAATGAAATCTGTATTCAGGATGTAATGCTTCTCCTGAAGTGCTTGGAGAATCAGAGAAAATGGCCCATTTTCATTTTAATGAATCATGCTGGAGAATAAATTTACATGATGTTAATACTGAGACCTGGAAGATGGTATGGTATAATGCTCATAGTAAAGGGTTTAGGAACCATGACAGTTCTAGGGTATGAATTCTGGTAAGCTACTCATGTGTGACTGTGGATAAGTTACTTGAGCTCATGGTTCCTCAATAAATTGAGATGGAATGCTAGGGAGAGGCAGCACACCACTGAAAACCAACTCCGTGAGGCCAAAATAAGATAAACAAGGCATTAGGGCTTTGCTCTCCCTGTCCACCCTGGGATTTTCTGCACATAAAATAGTGCCACATAGTCAGGCAGCACTCATTGTGGGTTCTTTAAATGAATCTGACAGCAGCTGAAAGGCTTTGCTTCTACAGATAGTGAGGTGTAATCCCATCCCAGGCAGCCATAAGGAAGGGGCGAGTGAACTGTAAGGATGCAAACCTTGAAGCAGTGTACTTGGCTCCAATACCTGGCTCCAACTCTCTCTCTCAACTGTGGAATCTTCAACTGTCTCTGTCAAATAACCATATTAAAGAGGAATTTGAAAGGGAAATTCATGTCTATGAAGACAGAGGGAAGATGAACTCATAGAAACAGAAAGAAAACATTTCAGGATCTAGTAAGCAAATATGGGTCAGAGAAATCCAGTATACAAATGTACGAATCTGATTCTTAAGAGCAGACTTTTGTCATCATCTCTGAGCATTGGCTATTCATGCAATTAGTACTCCAGAGAGCTCTGCATTGCAAAGGATTCATTTGTATGGACAGGATCCATTTTTCAAATGCAATGCAGAGACACTTTAAGATGGCTGCTTTAGTAAATTGTTTCATCTTTCTGGGTATTAATTTCCTCTTCAGGAAAATGGACCTCTATCCAATTCTACAAGCTGTTACAAAGATCAAGGAAGTAATATGCAAAAACATAAAAGAAATTTGCTATTTGGTTGAATCTTCATCTTTGAAAATTAAAATAATCAATGTTATCAGAATAAAAGGAACTGTAACAAATAGTTGGTTATAGGATCCACTGACATTCAGCCACAACTAAAGGGCATTTAAGCGTTTGGTATATTCAGTTGTTTGTTTGTTTCGCCTTATGTTTGTATAAATGAGCCATTATGAAAAATATTTATATAGAAAAATATTTATATAGAAATGAGCCATTATGAAAACTATATAAATACACTTAAAGTTTTTTTCTCCCCTTTGAAAACTATGTGACTCCAATTATCCTGTAACTTATGTCTTCCCCGGGCAGAGGAGTGGGGAGGTGGGGGAGGATTGCTTCTGACTGGGTTTTTGTCTTGAGTCAAGGTTTATGTAGGCTCTTTCAAATCACCAATTATAGAAATTTTGTAAAATCTGGATGTCCATCTCTATCTCAATTTTTCACCCTTTTTTTTTTTTTGTACATGCTCCACAGTATCACAATCCAAAAAAACGAAAAGGACTGCTGAGATATGACGTGGTATTTGTGGGTTCTACATTTTGGATACAAAATATACTCACAGTAATGATCAGACTTTACAGTGTATCTAAATTATCATAGGTGCCACACTAGTAGAGAATCGGGCAAGTTTCCTACCCAAGGAACAAGAAACTTTAAGTTCATACATCATTTACTCCTTGTGGGATCCACCTCTTATGCTTTTGGCCTACATGCAACCTCATGCATTTTAATTTTGTTAGCATGTAGGGTTATAATTTATACATGGTAGAAAAATATATTAAAAACTGATTTTCTCTTTTATTATGACACACATATAATAAAATTAGGCGTCATTTGCTAGACCAGATTTTGGGAGAAAATAATTGAAGTATGTATCTTTTTAACATTAAAAAAATTAAATAAAATTAAATTCTCAACCTAGGAGTTTGTAGTCATTTACATTTAATACATATTTATTATAAATATTAATTTATATAAATCATATATTTATTATAAATAAGTACACTTATTTTATCATGCAGTGGTCAGGAACTCTAGGGATAAAAAATCCAAATAATTAACTGAGGAAGATTTTGCCTGTTTATTAGAAAAAACTGCAAAGTAATTCATTCATTAATGTCCTAATTGCAAAATATTTAATCCTCAATCATGATGGCGATAAGGAAGAATATGCAATACCCAGAGAGAAAACAGTTTATAATTCTGTTCAATCAAATGTCAAGGCTGTGGAAGTTTTAAGGTAGAGAGAAGACAATACCCAACTTAAAAAGATGAGTAAAATCTCAGGAATAAACACTGGCTCTGAAGTATGTGGATTCTAGTTTGACAGTGTCCTGGGTCCCAACAGCAGCTGAGTAGAAAATCACCTTAGGGGCAGTACTTACAGCTGCAGGAATTACCTGTGGGGCTAGAGTTTAGAGACAGTCCATCAAATCTTTGTTTGTTTAATAAACCTAAGGCATAGTGCCAAATTGGTTAAATGTAGCATGTCTGAGTTCACTTGAGCATGTTACCACAGTGAAATTAAAGAAGAAACGAGAAGGGAGCTGATCCATTGTAACTAGATGCAATAAAGGAAACTAGATTATATTAGAAACTTTTCTATATTAATGTACAGTACGTGTGGTGCTGACAAACACTGTTTCTGAGGAAGTTCTTTATATCCTAACTCACTCAGGTCCCTGTATTATGTCTGTTTACTTCCTCTGTTAATATCTTTATCAATAAAACCATATTTTTAGCCATGCATTATTTTCTATATTGCATATTTCGGGTATACATTGAATGGAAAAATAAATCCTTGTTTGTTAAACCAAAACACAATTTATTTATAAAGAATTAAAGCTGGGAGGCAATATTTACTACAATTAGTTTCAGGTCCTTCCCTTGAGCTGAATACTGATTTGGAAAAGACAAACTTTTTCCAGTGTGGTTCATAGCCTCTAGTTGCCTGATTCACTCAGGAACTGCAGCATTTTGGTGTCTAGTTTTCCTGTTTAGGGAAAACTAGAAGGCGATGTAGGTATAGAAACATCAATTCTATCATTTCTAGAAATTTACCATCTGCTCAAAGCAAATTGGATTTTTCTCCCAAACACATCCAAGGAGGCTGGCATGTGCTTACAGGCAAGAAAGGATAGGGACTGAAGCCAGGATAGGAGGGTGGGAAAGGCAGTATTTATGAATATTGACTACTTAGAAGGCCTGTATGTCCCACAGCCTTGGGAACATGTGGTCAATGAATTTTTAGTTGCTAGTGTACTTGCATTTTTCTCAATCACTACTGACTAAATTTACAAAGGGAGATTGGTCTCAGCTCACCTGATTAGCAGAAGTGGTGAGTAGCAATTGGGTCAGGGTGAGTGAGCTGACCTTGATAGTATTATGGGCACCTTTACAACTAATTGTGTCTGCATCAACTGCTCTGAGTGAAATAACAACTAGGCAATGGAAAATGGAATCAGTTATTCTGCTATTTACTAAAATAATTATGTGCCCTTTTGTTGTTTATGCAAACCCAAGTATTCAACCATATTTCATGTTTTCCCAGGTTTTAATTTTCTATTTCATGCCATCTCAGAATGTCCAAAGCTTATCACAAACATTCTAAATACCACCTCTGGAATAACTTTTGTTCTTAGCCTTCCACTTATACTTATTTTTTCTTCTAGAAGTAAGTCTTTCTCTTCCGAGCTATACAACATTCTATCTGACCCTAACTTGGGTTACAAATCATTTTTGCTTTGATTAGAGTTAATTGTGGGTATGTGGTCTCATAATCCTCAATGAACTCTTTGAGTATATGATTTTTGTGTAATTTATATTTGTAATCCTTAATCCACTTACCATATTATACACCCAGTAGATATTTGTTTAATAATTACCTTTATTGGAAATCAACAGAAAACTGATACTTGAGGATTGAACCAGCCAATTGCTTGAATTTTTCACTGAATGTAGGATATCAAGACACAGCCCTTTCTCCCAGGACTCCAATAGTCTTTCCTAACCTCCTTTCCTATTCTTTTAAAATCCCTTTAGGCTCAGGTACAGCCTTTCTCTCCAATCCCACCCAAGCATCTCCTACTTGACCTAGTTACTTTGGTAGAAGAATTAGGTAAGCAGCCTAGGGACCAACAATCTTAGTCATTTTTTTTTCTCCCAAAGGTAAGGATGATTGAATATTATTCTTCAGGTGGCAAAGAATTCTTTTCTTTTGTTCTTTGACAACTCTGGAGACTACAGAATCTAAGAGAATACATTTTCCTCTCTCTTTCACGAGGGTCTTAAAGTCAGCAATCTGAAAGTTCAGTGCTGACTTTAAGACCCACTCAGAGTCTTATTCAATAACTCCCTTGTTTTTTTCAATACTCAGATAATTCTGACCATTTTCCCTAAAAACAACATCTTCAATTTGGGTCTACTTCTGGATTCCCAGATTCACCATCATAGACTGAACCTACACATACTATCTATTTGTACCATGACTGGCACACAGTTATAGTACTGCATAGGCCAGGTTTGAGAACAAGTTATTCTGCTTCCAAATGGTGTGACTTTATGGAACCTCCCCTAAATTTTATTTCTTCATCTGTAAAATGAGGATGGTAATATATATTTTACAGAACTGCTGAGAAGATTATGTAAGAGAAAGGGTTTTAATCAAATGACCTGAATAGCTTAAGAAATGTTCTCAGCTGCTCTCTGTATAACCACTTTCTTTTCTTCCTCCATCAGTTGTTGTACCTAAGGTGCCTTAATTTCTCTTTCTCCTTCTTAAGGAAATTCTATTAACTCACCAGTTGACTATGATTTTGTCCTTTATAATTCTATCCATAACCAATCAGCTTTTTTTTGCAAACATCACATATTTTCTGCAACACAGAAATTAGAAATGTTATACATTATTTTGCATTCCATCCTATTGTTTTCTATGTGATAAAGCTGATTGTCAGATCTTTGAGGACAGGGTCATGATTTATGGTCAAGTGCTCCATTGGGATTAGTCAAGTGCTAGCATATAACAAGTAAACAATCAGCATTTATTGGCTTAACAATTGAAGGAAATGCTGAAAGACTAAAATTGTACATTCTTTACTGGAGTGACTCTGAGCTTTCCCAGAATTGTTTATTACTGCTCTGACTGCTAATTTCAAATGTGGCAAAAATGCTGTGGTCCATTCGTAAAGTACTTTGGCATCATAGCATGTCTTTAATCTTCTGTTAAATATAATCACAGTCAAATGCAGTGATAGAATAAAATGAAATCTATTATCATAATAAGTTACCAATAGTCAAATCATTCACAATGGCAGTTTCTTGACACCTTGCCATGCCCAAACTCTCCTTCCGTAATGTGTGATATAACCTAATTTACATGTTTTCTCAATGAAGAAGAATCAAGAAAATCTGATCTCTGATGTAGGAACACCAAGAGTAGCTCTAAAATTATATACTACATTTGCCCATTACATTCGGAAGCATGTCAGATGCAAGCATTTGCATATTAATTTCTTTGGGTGTTAACCAACTCTGAAGATGCCTATTGCCATATTCTAAGTGCCACAGGTACTTAAACAGTCAAACTAGAAACTGAATAGAGCAGGTATGATGGCCCAGATGTCTCATTAGTTATACACAGATTTTTTATAGGATAAGAAAAACTTCATTGCTCTGACAAGAAATTATTCTTCTACATTTTAAGGTTGGCAAGACAGTACCAATTTCATGGTTCTATTCCTATCACTCAGCATGCCATGAACCCCAGTGCTCTGTTAATGTGTTGGAAACAGTGCGTGAGGGAGACGGTGGAAGCAGCATCTGTCTCACCCACTCAAGCTGTGTGCTTTTTTGTCTTCAGTCCTTTGGACATTGTTGTCAACTCTTGGCTTCCCAGACTCCCACTCTAAGTAGTATTGCACCTGCTGCAAGGCATAAGGGTTCTCTGCAGCCAACTCATGGTAGTACTTGTGGTAGGTTCCCACATGGGTTGCTGTTTAATGCTTTGATGGTTGTTTAATGGGTCCTATCAAACACCTATTCCTGAATGACAGTTACAAACCTAAGTCTAAGCAAAAGTCACACAGTAGCAGAAACAACAGGGAAAACACTGATTACCAAGATAGTAGAGAAGTTACCTGAATAGTTATATATAATACCTTCTCTCTAAATCACTACCCTCCACTCCATGCCCTCATGTTACCTAGTAAGTTTGTAATTTAACAAAGGAAAGAACCTGATCAAGAGAGAGAGAGAGAGAGAGAGAAAGAGAGAGAATATACTTTCTTTGATGTCTGTAATCAAATAAGCTTATTCATGCATTTTAAATTAAACCCTTATTTTAATAGCTACACACAAAGAGCAAACACTCAGAAAGTGAACTGTCTCTGTAACATTTACTGGGAGAGTTTTACATGCTAAAGTTAGCATTCGGGTTTATTATGTCACTTTATTAGGCAATAACATTAGATTTTTTTCAAACACAATTTATCTGAAAGAAAATATTAATTTGAAGGTTATTATCATGATACTGAATTTCAAAGTAATTCCTCAACTCATTAAAAACCATGAACTGGTGTGTGCATTTCATACTAAAAACCAAAAAAATTGGTGATAAGAGAGGCTTTAAAATTCCTAAAGGTGAAGTCTACATGCTGAAACTCTGTCCTTCCTCTAGCAGATCTGTATTAATGATTCTTCAGAATGATTTATTTTTATGATTGTGTGACTACTTTTTCATAAATATCTTGAAAACATATGGGGTGCTTTCTTGATCAGAAACAACTGAACTCTAGGTATTTGCCCAGGAATTTAACTCTCAATTTCTCAGCTCTTTCCCTCACACGAGAGCTAGATTACAAGAAATAATATTCTCAGAAGGTTGGTTGGATGTTACAGCTAGTGACACTTCCTATTGTACTCTATGTGATGCTTTCTTCTATTTCTGATTGAATGGGTATGAACAAAGTAGTATCATAATAAATCTCACTTTATTACTCAGAAAAGCTCTTCAATATTCTCTATTTTATGTGTAAAATGTTCTGTATATTTATTTTCACACGTATAGGATTCTTCTTTACCAACATGTGGCAACCCATATTTACTATGTGTATGGTATTTAAGGTTAATTGATATATTATTCGGAAATTAAGGAAGAAATTTGGGCACTATACAAATAATCAAGAAAAAGATGATCTTTTTTTTTTTTTTGGTTTTTTGCAAACTCTTCAGGATTCCCAAGGGGAAACACTTTTGTTTTCATTGATTGGGTATTTGCTAGGAAGAAGGATTCTCTATGACCCTGCAGTACAATATTGGCTCCTCAAAGGTGTGTATCTTTTATTCTCTAGACCCTATATGTATGTTATCTTGCCTAACAAAAGCACTTTTACAGATGTGCATTAAGGACCTTGAGGGGAGAAAATTCTCTTTGAGTATCTGGTTGGACTCAATGTAATCACAAGGGCCCTTATAAGAGATAGACAACTTCAGGTCAAGTTAGTAGAGATAAATACCTCTACTTCTCTCAGAAAGAGAGAGATAAGGCAATGTGATGCAGACCCATGAACCAAGGAACATGGGTGGCCTCTAGAAGCTGGAAAAGGCAAAGCAACAGTCTTCCTTAGACATCTGTAAGGACACAGCCCTTCACGTACCTTGCTATTAGCTCTGAAAGACTCATTTTGGAAGGCTATAAAATAATAAATCTGTCTTGTTTCAAAGCTACTGGTTTTCTGGTAATACATCATAGCAGTGGTAGGAAACACAAACTCCCAAATTAAGGATTTGCTGAGAAAGACTTCTCTTGATTTTTTCTCCAACTGCCCTTTTGATGGGTGGATATATATCTCTATCGTCTCTTGAACTGTTCTTCTCTAGCTTCACTCATTGACTAATGATCTTTTTAAGACAAGTATTTTCCTTGCCCTGTGTGTCTCTGCTATCATGCAACTCATATTTTGCTGGGAGGGAATAGGTGTTACACAAGTGGACTAAAATTTGTAGATGATACAGTAGATAGTAAGAAAAATAAGTCAGAACAAGGAGATGGACAGTGATGTTTTAGTGCTATTGATAGTTGATATTTGATCTAGTTTACTAACTTTTTCAAGAATACATCTTGAATTCTGTTGTCTATGTCAATGTTATTGATAAGTATGTTTTGATATGTTATTATGTTATTGTCAATTTTCCATCCATAAACAAGGGTTTGTTTGGTATTTTCAAATAGACTTCTGTTTCTTAATAACATCCCATCCTTCATCAGATTTTAGAAAGTCAGGTGTTCCTCATTTCTTAGAACTAGTCATAAATGGTCATAAAAAAATACAAGAAGTCATCTGGATGTAACTTCTTGAATTCCAAGACCTCAGCGGCATAAACATTTCATCTTCCTAGCAGTGGCTGAATGGGAACTAAATAGAGCCATCTACACCAGAACCTCCCCCATGCCCTTATAAATTGTTATCACTTGACTCAGGCCCATTCAGAAATTCAGAATTTATTGTCACTTCTAGGTTAAGTACAGTGACTTTAGAGTTGAAACCAAGGTGAAAGCCTTTGTAATTAAATTTAAACCCTAAACCCTAAGATCTCTAAGGTTAGAAGGAATAAAAAAAAAAAAAAGGAACAGAAAGGAAAGGAGGGGTGAGGACAGGGAATGAAATGGAAGCAGAGGAGGAGAGGGGATGAGAGGAAAGGAAAAACTGGGTTTTCAATTTGGGTGCTGATCTCACACCATAAGTATCCATCCTGTTCCACCCAAACTA
This sequence comes from Castor canadensis, assembly GCF_047511655.1. NCBI lineage: Eukaryota > Metazoa > Chordata > Mammalia > Rodentia > Castoridae > Castor > Castor canadensis. Next base: position 143,129,981 of record NC_133389.1, read on the forward strand.
GGCATTTGCTTGCTCTTTTGTTTTCTCAAGCCTCTGGGCTGTTTTTAGATTCATCTTATTGGAATTAAATCACACTTATTCTCTATATTGTCAAATTTAAATGTCTTGAACTTTGATATTCCACACGGTTACTTTTGAATGTACTTATTTATTAATTTGACTTGGAAGTGTAAGCCTTTAGATAAATATTTATTAAAATAAAGCCTATTTTTTTAGATAAATACTTGGAAGAGAGAAACACCAAGGAACTTTATTCTGGTTGAAGTTTTTGAGGTCGTCCACTTACAGTGGTAGGATCAGTAGAATTTGGGTTCAAAACACAGGTAACAGATTCATGAGCTACGACTTTTATTATATTGCCTTTCAGGTTTCTTTGTTTGCTTTTTTTCTTATTTTAATGTGCAATGCAGCCTTTTAACCTACCTGTGCTCCATTTAATGTGACATATGGCTAAATTCCAAAGGGACTGATTCATACCCATTTTGAGCAGTATTTGAAACCCATTTAAAATAAAATTCTATCACATAGCCAGGGGCAATATATTCATATAAATTGTGTTTGTTTGTGCATTCAATATGTCCATCTAGATGTTCACTTTGCCTTTAAATTTGTGGCTGAGGGGATGCTCTCTGATAAAAGAAAATAAATAATTTTCAAACTTGAAAAGTCTCCTTGCAAACCAGCATATCTTTGTTTAGAAATCATGTTTGAAAATTTAGCTAGATTTTATTAATATTCATTAGAAGCCTTTAAATATATCTTGTGATTTTAATATTTGATTAAGAAACTATTTGGAAATATCCTTTCTCTCCCCCAGTAATTCTTCAATTCACCCTTAAGAATTATTATACTTTCTATTTCTGCCTTGATTTGCAAAGGGCATGGTAATCAATAATAACTGTAAAATAATGTGGAACAATTAGTTTTTCTTGCATGCTCATAATTTGTGTTGACATCACTTGGCAGTAGGTAATGCATATATTGGAGACAGGGAAATTAAGCTGCCAATAATTAAGTTTCAGACTCACTGCTATTATTTCCACCTATTGACTTTAAATAAAGAAATGTCTGAAAAGTTTATATTTTAGCATCCCTCTATCAACAGAGATATATGTACCTTCTCCTAGAACCCAATGTGTTTCCAAACATCCCCCCAAAAATACAATGAGTCAATCTATTTGAGGTTTACTTGGAAACTACTTATGTCTACATCAAAACTCTCTCCATAGCCCTATGAACTCAATCTGTAAATCCACTTGAGGGAGACAGTTCTCACATTTATGTAGGTACAACATTTGATACTAGGAGTCTGAATTTAGACATCTGGGTTTAACTTTCTTCAAATGCACTTGGTAAAGCTACAAGTATGGCCATGTTAAATTATCTCCATCCATCATCCCTTTCTTGCCTCTATTATGTCGCAAATAAGTTTGCTATTGGTTTCTTACTCTCTCTTTGGGTGCTGTTTTATTGTTTTTTTGTTTGTTTGTTTTGCTGTGTGGCTCCTGGTCTTCCATGGCCAGCATTCCTCTCCTATAGACAGGAGAGTCCTATTTGGTTTATTCCTTCTGATTCTACAAAGATGTGAGCTTGGGAGGCCATTTAGGGGAGAGAAAATAGCTGAAGACATAAAGAGGTTTATGCTTTGTGTCTTAGTTTCTGGTTTGACATATTTTACAACTAAAATCCTAGAGAGGAATAAGGCTAATTTTATACATTAACTATTTGGGCTTAGAACTTCCTGCTTGTTTTTACCAGTGAACAAAACCCTCAAATATGAACTATAACTTTTAAATAATAGTTTAAGAATGAAAATAATTTCAGCACCATGTTTACAGTAAATAACTGTACAAATAACATAAAGCAAAAATTGATCTCAGTAAAGGACAGATATTGAAATATATCTTTCCAGCTCATGCTGTCCTGTGAATGTTCTTCCCTGTGATATCTCATATATATGGCATGGTCAGAAGTCCTTATGGAGTTTTGAAATAACAATGTCATGGAATTCAGTAGAGGGAAATATGGTTGTCTTTCTGTCAAAAAATTTCTAAATATGTGCTTTTGTGGTGGTACTGCGATTTGAACTCAGGGTCTTACATTTGCAAGGCAAGTGTTCTACAAGTTGAGCACTGTTCTTTTTGCTTTAAGCTATTTTTCAGAAAGGTTCTTATGCTATTTTCCTGGGCTAGCCTTAGATTGCTATCTTTCTACCTATGCTTTCTGCTTAGATGGGATTACAGCTGTATGCCACCAGTTCTGGTTTATTTGTTGAGATAGAGTCTTGCTAACTTTTTGCCCAGGTTGGCCCCAAACAGCAATCCTTCTTATCTCTGCTTCCTGAGTAGCTGGGACTATAAATATCAGCCATCATGCCCAGCCCCTAAATATATGCTTTTAAATGGCAAACAAGGTCACATATTATTCTAGTTTTATTTCTAAGAGTGTTCACTGAAATATTAAATCTATAAGGCTCTGGATAAGCACAATAAACCCAAAATCTTCCTATGGCAGAAGCAAAACCAAAAATAATTAAAACAAAAGCAAAAACAAGAAACAACATGAATACTTATGATATAGAAAATGTTGTCACTACTTTACTTTGGAAGTAAAGACTTTCCAAAATAATGCTGGCTACAAGCTAATGGCAAATCAGCAAAATATTAGAGTTACTCATTATGACTTCTAATTCAAGCCTGGTTAGTTCTTTCTGTACTCTGGGAATAAAAGTCTTCAGTACCTTAGTTTAAATATAACACAAATGAGAAATAATTAAATGTCAACATATTTAGAAACCACAATCAGCCAATAAATTCTATTTAATGTAAATATCCATTATGATTGTGGACATAATCCATTAAGTGAGATTAAGATAAATTCAGGGGTCATGTGACTAAAAGGTGCCCTGAGGGAGCTGAGTCTTCTGTTACCTCCTCATAAGCTGTGAAGAGGTTTTCATAATAAGGACAAATGGTATTATAGGACTTGGTGACACCATCCCACAACAGACTTAGTGGCAGGAAAGTGGAGTTTGGATGGGAGTTCTACAGCTTTGAAAGAAGTAGTTGATATTAACTTTCTCCTCTGCTCAGGCTATGCTTTGGTCATCCATTAATGTTACAATGAAATCAATGTAACATTAATTGGACCCTTTCATTCTGAAGGACAGTCAGTTGGAAGCTTTTACATGAAGAGATTTTCACTGAAGTTAAAAATTTTATCTACATAAATGTAGATGGAGCATTAATACAAATGTGACTGTATTTATTAGACAGGTTAATTTTTAATGGCTTATGGAGCACTATTAAAAGAGGGTTTTTGGTCCATCATTTAGAAATGAGTACTCATTCTACGTATGAGAGAATATTCTTTATGTGACTGATTTTTTTTCAAACTAATCCTCTAAATCTACACACTAAATTTGATTTTATAAATAAACTAATTATTTCAAAAAATTATAAAAACAAAAATAATATTTAAGTTGAATGTGTATTTAACTCTGAGTTTTTATTAACATATTCTAAAACACAAATGCATTTTTGTATCCACTTTTAGAGTATTTCTTAGTATTTATACATACAAAGAGAATACTTGGTAAAGAATGGAAATATCAGATTTGTATTTATACTTCATTTTTTAAATAGAATACCAGCTATAAGTACACACATTTATTAAGAAACTTCAGGAAATCATGTTGGCTTCCCTACAGGTAGTGATTGAGAATTTTTAAAAACTTACTAGAGCATTTCTCTGTGTGAGAAGCTCCCCTATTTGTTAATTACAAGAATACTATGCACAGCGTCGTGTACAAAGGATTGCAAGTGAGGATTTAGTTGCAATTCCAGCTTGTTTGTTCCCTAATTCATGTATTGTATCATCTTATCTGCTAAGCTGAAATTTAAGAAAAATATGTTCTTTAATATAGTCCCTTTCAGCTGTGCTAACAGAAATATATTGTAAACTTGAAAGCAAACACCTGTCAACTTAGACAACTCACCCAAATATTTCAAATAAATTTTAAGATACAACAGATACCTTCAGTATCTCACTCTTCTGTGAGAAATAATAATTCAACTGCTCATTTTAAAATCTCAAAATGGATTAAGTCTTAATTACAATTTTAAATACTCTTTTATTTTTGTGGTATAGCAGAATGAGTAAGTCAATTACAGTTCATCATTTCTTACCTGTACTTCATGATGTGAAGTGACTGTCATAACTAGTGTTTTATAAATCTGTATTTTATTTTATTTTTATTTTTGTGGTGCTGCAGATTAAATCTATGGCCTCATACATGCTAGACAAGCATTCTACCATAGATCTTTACCCAAGCTTCAGAATCTTCATTTTTAATTTTACCATACAAATCTGTCATTGAAAATACGTTTATATTCAATGCTCATTTAATCTAAAACTCTTTCTAAATGCCTGAAGAAGACACAGAGTCAAGATTTTTGGCATAATACCTGTGGTATCACATTGATATTTAGTCAAAATCTTATTAAGTGAAGACAATACTCTGTTTAGACAGCAACTTGGAGGAAAGGGAAGGTAAAGAGCAAAGAAAGATTACAAGTGTTTGGCCAATGGTAACCACATTTGCCACAATTAATGAAAACTTATAAAGAACATATATTTCTTTATATAATCTCACTTCAGCTATACTTACAGAAATATATTGCTATCTTGAAAATAATTCACCCAAAAATTTCAAATAAATTTTGAGATAAAAAGACACCTTCAACTGAGATCTCCTGATCTCCTTAAAGGTAAGTCTATTTTATTGAAGGTAACTTTTGTATCTTAAATGTATGCATTTCTGTGCTTGCCATATAATGATACACATCATAATTTGATAAAGTTTTAGGCTACAAAGTACTCCAAAAATAATAATCTCAAACTTGAATTAAATATTAACTTACATGTTCTTTAAAAACAAAAGAGGTTGCTGCTCAGTGAGTATATTGTAAGGTCACATTCTATCAAACAAAACAATCACAGTCTAAACCTCATTTGAACAGAATCCTGATCTCCCTGTGTGAAAAAAAGGACTGTTTGTTTAGACTTTGAAATTTTTGCTCAATACAAAATCAATGCTTGCAAAGTAATTAATTTGTCTGTCATTCAGGATGAAAATACTTTGCTCCAAAAAAATCTCTTCATTATCTAACTAAGCATGCTGCTAAAATGAAACTGGGCATGTGTTGAGTGATCAGAAGAAACACCAGGAGTTTCCCTGTAGATGGTTCCCGATCAGACAGTACTTTTAGGATAAGGAGAAGCAAATACTTTTGTGTTTTCTAATTTAGTTTACAGTATGGAAGTTGAACTAGAGGCAGAAGCTGTCTGCTGGTCTCTCGATTCTATCATAAAAGTTCAGTTTGAAAATAAATAAAAATTAGGTAAACTGACAGTTCAATAAACCTGTAATTATAAGATTTCCTTTCCTGTGCAAACGGCAATTCTGTGAAGGGCAGCAGAATTCTTAAAAGCAAGACTTCTGCCAGCTAATAGTCATACTTCATTATATTTATCTGAGTGAATATTAAATTTGTTTAGAGTATTAAGAAATGAGTTTGGTGAAATAATATTCAGTTTAAATATTCAAAAATTGGCTTAAATTTTCAAAGTACTTCAGTTATAGAAACCAAGCATGAGATCTTGGGTAATTAGAATTTTTTTGTTGTTTTTAAGCACAGGCATTATATTTTTGAAATTCATACCATTGCCAACTTACCAAAACTATATTAGCACTTGGTTAGCAGTATTCTTCAAAGACAATCAGCTCCCAATCACAGGGCATGCATCCTGGGAACTGGGAGGGAATCAAAACATGACCTTCCCATATTCCCTCTTGTACCATTGCTGCTATTTCAATGTCTATAGTAAATAAAATATTTTTTTCTTCTCACTACTAATAAGAACAGCAAGCCTTGCATAATGCTTATAGTTAAAACACATTTTTAGTATCCAAATATATATTTTTGTTTGGTCATTTGCATGTTTACTACCTGAGTAATATCTAGATAGTTTTCACTCCTGAAAGGACAGTGTATGAAATAATTCTTTAAGAAATTAAGGGGCTTTCCAGCTATATAGCTGACAAGGGACTGATAACCAGAATATGCAGAGAGTTCAAAAAACTATACTCTCCCAAAATCAAAAACCCAATGAAGAAATGGGAAAATGAACAGGGCAGAGTTTTTTCAAAGGAAGAAGTCCAAATGGCTAAAAAACACATGAAGAAATGCTCACCATCCCTGGCCATAAAGGAAATTCAACTCAAAACCACACTAAGATTCCACCTCAATCCTGTTAGAATGGGCACCACCAAGAACACAAACAACAACAAATGTTAGTGAGGATGTGGGGAAAAAGGAATCCTCAAACACTGATGGTAGGAATGTGAATTAGTACAACCACTGTGGAAAGCAGGATAGTGGCTCCTCAAAAAAGCTAAAAATAGAACTGCCATATGATCCAGCAATTTTACTCCTTGGGATATACCCAAAGGTATGTAAGTCAGGTTACAGTAAAGGCACCTGCACATCCATGCATACTACAGCATTATTTACAATAGCTAAGCTATGGGAACAGCCGAGATGCCCCACTACTGATGAGTGGATTAAGCAAATGTGGTATTTATATACAATGGAATTTTATTCAGCCACAAAGAAGAATGAAATTTTGTCATTTGAAGTAAATGGATGGAGCTGGAGAACATCGTCTAAGTGATCTTAGCCAGGTTCAGAATGCCAAACTCTGCCTGCTTTCTCCCATATGTGGAATGTAGACCAAATACAAATACAATATTATGAGAAACAGGTCATGGTAAGGAGAAGTTGCACATGAGAGGGGGAGAGTAAAAGAAAGAAGCTAAGAAGGTGAATATGTTTGATGCACTTTCTATACAAGAATGAATATAGAATTTGAAACCACCATAAGAAAGGGACTAAGGTAGAATGAAGAAAAATAGAGGTGATGAACCAGTTCATGCTTAATACATATATACTTGGAAGTGCCATAAGGAAACTCCCTGTGTAGCTATCTTAAACAAGCAAAAATGTAAATTTTTTTGTTTTATCAAATCAGAGAACAAGAAGGTAGAACAGGTCCTAATAGGGGCAGGAGGAGTTGGTAACAGTGGGAGGGAGAGGATGTGGGGAAAAAGGTGTAGGAGGGTGAATATAGTGCAAATACTGTGCACACATGTATGTAAATGGAAAAATGATACCTGTTGAAACTATTCCAGAAATGGGGGGAGAGGGGAGGTAAAAAGAGAGTGGTGGAGGGCATGAATTCAAGTATATACATTTGATATACTGTAAGAACTTTTGTAAATGCCATAATGTATCCCAACCCAGCACAACAATAATAAAAAAAAGTTTAGTGACTTGGAGGTATAGATAAGTGATAGAGCAAAAACAAGCAAAGTCATGGGTTTGACCCCTAGGGCTTCAAAAAACAAGCTTATAACAGTAGCATAGTTTGAGAACTGTCATATTTATTTTTTATTCAAGCCCCCAAATTTCACATATATGTTTCTTATTACTATTATATTTCAATTTTTTTGAGTAGGCATAGGCAATGTTCTAAACCCTTGTACTCAGACCCAAACAAGTTTCTTATTCACAATTGTGTCATAATTATTTAAACTGTGTAGCTTATCTAGTAGTTCCAGGTGGTCCATGTACAGAGCTCCATAATTAAAGAGAGGGTGACTTCAGTATGTAAAAGTACATCAAATTAATAACTGGCAGCTTCAAGGGTTAAGGGGAAAAGATTCTCCTATCTCATTTTCTTGCTTTGACATGCAAGCTACATCATATTCTTCAGACCATGCTGCTACTCAACAAATCCAGGAACAAAAACCACTCAGACAACTTAGGCTCATTTTAAGATTCATTTTCCCAAACTTCTCTAAGGAGACCTAACCCCTTGGACTTATTCTACCCCAAGGAACCTATATTCCCCAAATATTTAATGACTTTCCCAGGATCACATCACTGAGAACAAATCAAACTTATTTAAGGAAGAAGGGTCTTTCATCCATTGTTATGCACCCCAACAGCACATGAAAATGATTACCGTGCTTTTTCCACCTACAGTAGTGACAGTATATTTTGGTTCAATAATGCTTTGGAATTAACAGAGTTTGACAAATTGATCAGTGGAAAAAATGAAGACAGCTTTTAGTTTTTCAAACTGTTTTTATAGGTATTACTCAAGTGTATTACAAATATATACATCACTCTATATGATGGTCAGAAAAGTCATTGAATAATGCCCACAGTAAGAAGAAATGTTAGCCTAATAATGAATTATGATCCTGTCCACATTTTTATTATCAAAATTAGTAATTGCCTTAAAAAACCATAAAAATAAGTTGGAAATTCAATAACGCTCTTCATTTTTATACCAAGGAACCAGTTTTACCTGATTTAATTCAAATTAAATTAAATTAAACAAACATATATTGAGTGCCTACAGGGACTGGTTTTGCTTAAAATGTACACTGTGCACATTTCAAGGTAATTCTTGTTCTGCTTGGAGGCTTAAAAACTGAACCTGTGCATGAAGCTGTCAGAACTGTGGCCTGTTGGAAATGTTTCCAGAAAGACACATCTCCTCTCTAGCTTATGGGGAGTTCAACTCCAGCTTATGTTCACTATTGTTTTCTAACAATCTTGGCTGTCACTTGGGTAGAAGCTGTCCTGACATGCTTTCTCAGAGCACTTCTTCTACACTTCTCTTTCTGGTTGCTGTACTTAATCTCATTGGATAAAGCTTGTTGAGGCCGATTAATTATCACTATGGATTACTCTTGTGATGTTCTGTAATAAATGGCCTGTTTTGATAATAATTTAGAAGTATTTATATTTTGTTATGTTTTATTTTCACATGTATATAAACATTCACTTTTGTGCCTAATTTTTGTATGCTTTCTCTTAAAATATGACCTCATGATCTTATGGAGCTTGTACCCTACTTTGGGTCTTACTATTTTTCAGAGAACACAATGAGCCACTGGGAAGTACCACATAACCAATCAGTGAATGTGCTGGGATGGGAACCCCTGGAATCCGTTTCAAGTACACATATGTGGAATCACTAGACATACTGCATCCCAAGCAGTACTTCAGGCTTTGACAAAAGTCTGAGGATGCAGATTGTCTTCTTACTTAGAAGTCTATTTCAACCTGCAGGATATACTCTGCAGGGAATAAAAAGTTTTAACCACATGTTAGAAAATCTAAAGAAAATATCTGAAGAGGGAACTCAGATCCACATGTACACAGTATTATGACAAGGTTAACCAAGACACATGTTTTGTAAACTCTATGCTTTGCATTTTTCCTGTCAGTAATATGATGGTGGTAATTGTCTTGTGCTGTTGGAGAAGTAAGTGAGATTCTATATATAGCATATAGCACAGTGTCCCATACAAAAGCTCAATAAAAGTCATTTAGTTTAGTTTTAGCACAACTGAGCTACAAATTCAGAAGGATTTGGAATGTTAAATAATAATGCAAAGTCTGGGAGAGACACATGAAACACAGCAAGCACAAATTACTGAAGCTGATGTGGTAAGAGACTATTATCATATAAAATATAAAAACAAAGAAGCAAAATTAAAACTTATTCCCCTGCTTTTCTTATAGCTTTCAGCTAACCATTTTGCAATGGTTACTCCAGGACTGAACCAGGCTTACAAGCTCAGTACACAGAGCCTGTATTCTTCCATCAAAAGTCATCTATTGGCATTCTATCTCACTTAAAATAAAAGACAAAGTCCTCACCATGGTGGTAAACCAGAGGATGTGTCCTAACCTCATAATCCATTTTCCAACCTTTCTTTCTCATTCTGCCTCAGCTATCCTTGTCTTCTCATAATTCCTCAAACAGAACCTTTGCAGTTGCTCCCTATACTCAGAATGCCCTGCCCCCAGATATCTACATGATTCTCTCTCCCTCACTTCCTTTTAGCTTTATTTTCAAGTCACCTTTTCAATAATGTCTTTATTAACCATCCTATTGGGAATTGTAAGCTCTAATCCATTCCTAAGATAAAACTTATTTTCTCTATGAGCATTCTGTGGCTGAATAATGCAGGTGGGTCTACTAGACTTGTTTCCTAACTCTTAGGATCACTTCCTGGATCTTAATATTGGGAATAAAGATTTTAACTAATTCAAATTTGGAGGTGACTGGATACACTCAGCAACTGAATTTTACTCTTGTTAATGATGTCCATTGCCCTATAACTCAATTTCTCATTGAATATGGTCTTCTTTGATCTAATTTCTTTTCTTAAAACCCTTTTCTGATGGATATTCTTAGTCATAATGGATATTTTTTCTCTGAACATACTAAACTATGTATAATTGCTGTTGTATTTCCTTTCTCTAGGCCTCTTTCCTAGCATTAAGTGACCACTAATAAGTACCTTCACCACCAAGACTATTATTAGATTTCCAATCAGATCTATCACACCTCTGCTTGGATATTAGCCTGGATATGGACTTTTAAATTAGCCTGGATATGGACAGGCATTTGTCCTCATTTGTTTATCTTAAAAATTAGTCTTTGTCTTGCTTCCATTCTAGAACAGCAACAATCCTTTGGATCCAGAAGAACTTGAATCTAACTTTTCTATACTGTCTGGTTCTTTTGCCAATTATATATGAACAAAACCCTAGTTCTGACTTAGTATCTAATCCTTAATGACAAAAAAGCTTATAAAAAGGTAGTTTTATTTTCAATTCTATAGATAAAATACCCAGCAGAATATTATATAAATCACAAATTATTGTGTCTATTCAATCAGGCAGTCAGTCTGTGAACATGGATCCTAAGGCTCTCTTTTTGAAAAGCAAAGTCATTAGTAAAATGAAAAGGAATATAAAAATTGTGTGCCTTTGTTTTATACGCAGAGCTATTGTAGCCTTGAGGCAAAGCATGCTTGGTGTATTTGAAGAGAGAGCAGAGGGGAAAAAAGTGGTAAGAGATAAAATAAGAGAAATAGCAGGGATTAGATCATTACATTGCTGCGGAGTTACTATAAGACTTTGGCTTTTATTCTGAGTGATATGGAAAGCCACTGGCGGTTTTGAGAGGATTGACAGACTTCTGTATTAGAGAGAGATGTAGGAAAACAACCACCAAAACATGGGGAACTATTAAGATACTATTTTAATAATCTAGGAGGGGCATGGGAAGGAGTTTAAGAAAAATGATCTTTTAATGAAAGTATTTGTTACCCTCTTAGAATACTTAAAAATTCCTCAGGTCACCATCTTAGGTGACTTGCACATTTAAAGTGTCCTTGCTTCTTCTTCTGGATTCCTGTAAGCTCCATTGCCCACCAAACTGTATGACCTAACCCATCTCCCAAGCCTTTTAGCCAATTGAGGGAGATTGTGAACCTCTGACCGGGACAAATCCTGGGTTAGGGGCAAGTATAAATGCATCAGGGATATAAGGAGGAACCATGTTCAGCCATTTTGTGCTTGTGTGTCTGCTCAGCTGGAGTAAAATACATGCTCGCACCCTTTTGATCAAAAGAAACTATCTTGTCAAGATTTTCTGTCTCTCTTGTGCCTGTTTTTGGCACTGGAGTGTCTTTAATTCCAATAGGAGGACTAGAGATATAAAGAGAGATTAAGAGAGAGGCAGGACAGAAAGAGGGATGGGTGAAGGTGGTAGTAGTAAGCACTTGTGATAAGTATACTGGAAATATTTCATAGGTAGCTTCTGACAGGATTTGCTGATGGATGTGGAAGAAGAGAAGTTAAGGGTGACTCCAAAGGTTTTTACATGAACAAGTGAAGAATGCTGTTAGACACAGAAATGGGGGAGAACACAGAGGAATATTTTGAGAGAAGATCAGAGTAACTGGTAATTAATTTTTTATTAGTTTTGTTTGAGTGGATATATAACATACATGCATAATAGATTTTCATTTAATGTCTAAAGATTTAGGTCAAATATTTATAGCCCTGAAAACTCATTATATTTTGTACTCTATCTTATCATTCTGATTCATATTTCAATATATGAAAAAGCAGAAAATGTTTATTTGCAAACAATTTAAAGCAACTTTTGTTTCATATTGTATTAATCTTGGATAATTTAAATGGATGAATTAAAGGTAACATAAATTATTCAACTGTAAATGATTTAAAAACAAGTAGCAGATTCATTTCACCACTTTTTTCCTTAGAGTCTTTCATTAAATTTAGTCATTCTGCAATTAATTGTCACAATTTTCTGGCCAATACATTCATTTCCTATCATATTCAAAGCAAATAATTTGAATTTAAAAAATCTTATTCTACATGTAGTGTATTGGACATTTCAAGTCTTGACAGTTTCATTTTATATTTGTGTCATGAAAGGCAGTTCTTTTCTTTTTACCTGTTTTATTTCTTTAAGTTAGTTATAGGTGAAATTGTAACCCTGACTGTTATATCATATTAACTCAAGACAAGAAAACATGTATGAATATCATGAGGCTATTTGACCTGGAAACTTTTCATTTATTGAAAAGGCTGATTTTGGATTTTACCACATGAATTATTACCAAATCCTTTAAATATTCATATGAAGTCTAATTGATGTGGTAATGTCGAGCAACATACTCTTTTCATTTGACCTATTCCAAAATGACACAGTTTTTCCCCCCAATTTATTTTAATGTGCATCAGACAGAGGTTGATTATATATATTTCATGAAGTATTACTGAAGTGAATAAAATTAATGCTGTTTGCATGTTCCTCTCTAATGTAGTACAACTCATTCTATAATAAAGTCATTTACTGAGCATTTCTGTCACATGAACCTATATTTTAAGCAGTCATTTCCCACATATTGTAGGCATAATGAATAATAGCTGTTTTTATGGAGTTCTGGTGGTAGGCACTGGGAAGCTTTATCTGCATTACTGCCTCTGCCCTCATAACCACTCTTCAAAGAAAGTATCATTGTTATTTTTATTTTGTGAATGAAGAAGTGGTATCTAAGAACTGTGGGGGTGTTGCCCAACTTCACAACATCATTAAGTGACCAGTACCACTTTGAATCTAGGCACTAAATTACTCCAGAACTAGAATGCTTCTTTAGTTCAGCTGGAAGTTTTGAATTTGCAGCATTAAGTCACCATATACTCTACACCACTAATGAATGTGTCATTATCCACCTAATTCTAAAACAAGTATTTTCAGATTTGTAGAAAATGTGAAAGAGTATCTAAGATATTGCATTCTTAATCTGATTACCTTTTCTTTAGAAAAGACTTCACTTAATGTCTCCCTAATAGATAAGGATTTTAATATATTCTAACTTTGAGAAATATTTTAGACAATGAAGCTTGCATTAGAAGCAGGGTGCTTAAAGAAGTCACTATTAGGTATTATAAAATACTACTGTTGACAAAGGAAATTGGCCAATAAAAATGTCTGGAGGCCAGGCTATTAATATTTATCAATACTTTTAATAATATACATACTTTCTGGGCAGAACATTTCTATGTTAATGAACTTATTTAAAAAATAGTTTAAAATGAACATACAAATTGAATCACATGGATGAAATCAAAGTAATTTATATAGAGCAAAATTTAGCATATTTGAAAAGTCTAAGGACAGGGATTATACAGATAATAAAGGAATGCTAGGCATCCATTAACAATTATGTTTGAGCTGGTTCACACCTGTAATCTTAACTACTTGGGAGGCTGAGATCTGGAGGATTGTGGTTTGAGGGCGGTCAGGGCAAATGTGTGTGACCCCTTCTCAATGAATAAAAGCTGAGTGTGGTGGTGTGCATATATTTTTCCAGCTATAGTAGGAAGCATAAAATAGGAAGATCAAGGTGCAGGCTGGCCTGGGCAAGAAGTGACACTCTACTTCCAATTAAAAAAGAAAAAGAGCAAAAAGGACTGGAAGTATGGCACAAGTAGTAGAGTGCCTGCCTAGCAAGTGCAAAGCACTGAGTGTAAATCCCAGAACTGCCAAAAAATAAAAAATAAAATGATGTCCAAGAAGCATATTTGTTGGCATGGAAACAAAATCATGATAATTTGTTATTAGGCAAACATAAAATATAATAAAATACATAAACTCTTCCCTTTTGAAGGGTTATGAATGGATCTTGGTATACATGTGGGTATGTTTGGTAATGGGGGTAATTTTACTTGTGTGGATTTTTTTGTTCCTCATTATTTTATATGAACATATAACTTGATAATAATACCAAACATTTCTTACTATTTCATGTGTTTTCCTGTCCTGAGCATTTCCACTACTCAACATGACATTTTTGAAAAGCTGTTCATGATTTAAACAGTTTTGTTAATTCTTATTTAATGAAGAATACATTTTACTCTTCTTAAAATGATATTTTTACAATTTATATTTATTGATATGAGTCTCATTCATTCAAAATGAGACATATGAAATGGATCCATCACTCTCTGGGACACTGGGAGTTAAGCATTGTTACAACGCTGTTAAATACTGTTAATTTTAGGGATAAGCCTTTATTGAAAATATCCTGTTTCATGTTTAGTTTTCTAAAGAAGCTAAGACTTTGGGGGCTGCAGTGATTTGACTCTGTAACTGACAGCTGTCAGACCCTTCCCTGCTTCCCTGACTGCCTTGAAGGAAGGACTGTCAGCCAAGCAGCCAGTCAGATTGCTCTCATGACACCTGCTACTTTGAACACTGTGGACTCCATGAGGAAGCCACACTGTAGCCACAATTATTTCAAGCAGCTTGCAGTGGACTTTTTGCCATTACAAGCCTCAGTAAACCCCAGATAACCCTGGAGCCTTTCACCCAGACCAGAGCAAAGCACTTTTCCTGGTGGCCCAGCAGAAGACTATGATTGGTGCAAACACCTTTGTCACACCTCTTTTCTGGCTATCTAATGAATAATAGTTACTAGTTGTTTGAATCAGCTAAGAGAGATATCCTCCCATGCTGCCTCCTGGTGTAGGAACATTAGGACCAATAAAAGGCTTTTTGGGGGGGGGGGATAAAGGACAATGGTAGATGGGGTAAATTCAAGTATCTTTGATATATTGTAAGAACTTTTGTAAATGCTGCAATGTACCCCCACCCCAGCACAACAATAAAAAAAATCAATCAATCAATAAATTTCCACTGATGGCAAAAGTGGGGAGGAAAAAAGCCTTCTTCTGAATGATCTTTTCTTGCCTGCTTTTGATCTTTATCATTAATAGGGTGGGCTGAAACAGGAGGGCAACTAAAGAGTTCCAGAGAGCAGCAGGGCAGAAATGATGGCAATCAGAGGCAGCAAAGATACGATGGATGGCAGAAATGGAACAAAAAGAGAGTGTGAAGAGCCAAAGAAAGATAGAAGGTCACCAAGAGCCAGAGAAAAGAAAGTGTGAGCCCCGGCACCTGGAAGAGTTTTAGGGAGCTGCCAAGAGTTCCAGACATCCTAGGCCCTGGAGTTACACTACTAACTGCTGCTGAGGACTGGAGATTCCATCACCCAAGGCTTGTTTGAGGGCTGTTAGCACTAGCAGCTACTGCCTATTGCTGCTTGCTGTGTCTGCTACTACCCCTCACTGCCACTGGATTACAAAATCTGACAAGTTCCAGGTCTGCTCAGACCTGAGTGCCTAGAGTTATAAGTCTCTGGTTTGGAAAACCTGGAGCAATAGGTATCTATCTCTCAGAGTGTGGAGTTCCAAGCGTCTGGTCTGGCAATATAATCTTCAGGCTTTGGGGACTCAGGACCCAGAACTACCAGAAGGGGAAGAACCTCTCCCTGCCTATGCATGATTCCTATCTGCTTAGAGAAAAAGGACCACAGCCAGTTGATTGGTAGCAAAAATGATAACTTTATTTTAAGTACACTTTGCTTACCACACACATTTTTGGTACTTTGGTAAGTTCCCAAATGCAAAATATATGGCCCCAGACTCCATAAAACTCACACACAGAAGAAATAAGGAACACAAAACCTAACTATAATTCCAGGAAAATGTAAGTAGCATGTTAATGGTGATTTTAAAAATAAGTCTCATTGTTGCAAAGCAGTGGAAATTATTTCCCATTTGATTACACAAAAGTTTAAAGGAGATGCTGACATTTGATTTTTAAATTGGACTTGAACATTAAGTGGGAATTTTATGGGTGGGGTCAAGGAGTTATGTATTTCCAGTGGGCTGTACATACATGAGGAACATGTAGGGGGTAAAGTAGATTGAGTATTACGCTTTGTTACATCTGCTATTTGATAAGTAATAGTGAACTACAACATCTAAAAATAAGTTGAAACAAGGTCTAAAGACCTTGAAGAAAAACAAAGGCTAAGGAGGTTGGACATTTGTTTCTACTTATTGAGGAGCTAAGGGACATTTTCAGTAAGGAGATAACATAATGTTAGAGTATAAAGAGTAATTAATGCTAGATATAAGTAGGGTCAAGGGACTACTAATCCATATATATATCAACTGAACCCTTGATTTTGAATATTTTAGCAGGGTACAATAATAAAGAATCTCAATATCTTGGTTGACTTGCACGAAAGGAAAAAAGAATTTTCAGAATGCTATTCTTTCAACTAGAGAACCTAGGAAATTCTTTCTTCCTGTGTTGTACTCAAGCCTTCTTTTTTTACATACTCTGAAATTTATTTAAAAGAATGTTTACACATATTTAAATCTTTCTATGAACACCAGTGCAAACACTTATGCTATACACAATCCTATGTTGGAAATTAAGAACTATAGTTAGGAAAGAAAAGCTTCTCTAAACCAGAACTACCCAATTTATACAGTATCACATGCTGGCAAAATCGCCTTTCAAACCAGGAATGACAATTTTTGTAGATGTGGAAAATGTAAGTGTGCTCACAATTTCTTCATCCTATGCTTATGAGGCATGATGTCTACATTCAGCTCACAAATGTAACAATTCATCTGACTTTTCCTCACCTATCAATGTAAGAACATATGCTTCAGTAAAGCTTAGAAGTTTCCCAACAAAATTTCATGAATATATCAGTGAGGTAGAATAGTAAAGGAACTACAAGGCAACAAAGAAAGTAATGGTGATTGTCTTCATTTTTTGTCTGCTCATAAATCTATTTCTCTTATTTTCCATGAAGATAGAAGCATATGTCTTATTCTTATAAAAGATAATTTCTGTTTAATAATATAATAATCACTATTTGTTATGCAATATATTTATTTCTTTGTTCTGACTCAGTAGAAAAAAGAAACAACTGGGTAGCCAGTCATCCATTGCATGTGATCAGGTCAAATGGGTCAACTTTTTAAAGCTTGTTTTTCTAGCAGGTAATTGACTCTGCTCCTTTTCAACAGATAGATTACTAATCTAGACAGCAAGCTCAAAATCAGTATATTTAGTTATCTAGAGATTGGACAAAGCAAAACAACAATGAAATGGCTAAATCAAAATAGCTTTTTGATTATCCTAACAACAATTTGAATTACATGTAATACTCACATGTGTTATCAGTATAGTCTAAATCTATGAAGGACAGGACTTTATCTAAATGTTAACGCTTTGTTGTAAAAATGAATGCCAGATCAATGCATACCCTCTATCGCCTAAAAGATTTTTCCTGGTCATTTTTCTATGCCCTAAAACTCTCATTTTAAAATTCTTTAATAACCTTTGCTAATGCATTGCAACAAATGTACCATAGTAATTTCAAATTATCAAGCATTAAACTAAAGCCATCCACAAAAGGGTATCAATGAGAGGAACTCCTGTACACTGTGGTTGGGAATTTAAAATAGTACAATCACTATAGAAAATAGTTTGGTGGTTCCTCAATGACTTAAACAGAATTATTAAATGATTCAGCAATTTCCTTCCTTATTATACACTCCAAAGAATTGAAATCAGGGATTCACACAGATACCTGTATATCAAGGTTCACTGAGGCAATATTCTTAAGAGTTGAAGGTAGAAACAACCTAAATGTCCATCAACTGATGACTGAGTAGACAAAATATGATGTATATAACCCAAAGGAAGAACACCGAGCCATAAAAAGCAATGATACATAAAAAGTATGATATATATTACAACAGATAGAAAACATTATACTAAGAAAAATAAGCAACACCAAAATGTAAATACTATTGTTCCACTTATGTGAAATATCTAGAGTAGGCAAAATCATAGAGACAGAAAGCATATCAGAGGTCACCAAAAGGGAGGTAAGTGTTTACTGGGTAGAGTTTCTATTCAGTTTGCTGAAAAGATTCTGGAAATTGGCAGTGGTGATGGTTACATAAGACTGTGAGGGTAATTGACAAAGTGAGTCATACACTTACAATGGTTAAAGTGACAAATGCTGTATCACTTTATATTGCATTTGGGAATTTACCTTAATAAAAATGTACCAAGAGCTATGTGAGAGTCCATTTGCTATATTCTTGCTTATGGATAATTAGATTGTGATTAAAAAAAAAGTCAGTAGAGGAATATTGTTGGTTCTCATGTACTCTACTGCAGGTTAAATCTCTGTAAATTCCCTTCTACTATATCGACACATTCCTGGCTGCCTCTTTTTATGAACTTTCCATCCCCTCAAGGCACTTTTTTTACTTAGTACATTGATTCTCATTGATTTTATTTCTTACCATGCTACTTGATCAGGAAATGTTAAATTCTTAATCAACAAACATGGTTAATTATTGAAGTCTCCAGATGTAATGAACACTTTCCATATATTTTTTTTTTATGGATGAAGAGGGGAAGAAGTAGACAGCTTCAAGACAGACTTTGATGCCAGGTCTACACTATCACAGAGGGCATATGGCGAGAAGGTCTGAGGGAGGGGTAAATACCATGATGAATTTTCATTTTCTTACAGAATTGGATTGAATTGAAATAGGAAACTCTGGAAAAATCTGATTTTAATGGATGCAAAATGTGTGTATGTCTGTGTTTGAATAGATAATTCATTTGATTTTGGACATATTAAGCTATATGTTCTTTTAAAGCATTTTTGCTTTTCTAAGTCTGAACCTCAAAAAATTCTGGATAAGAGGCAAAAATGAAGACGGCATTAGAATATTAAATCATTAAGTCAAAGGTATGGGTAATATGGCTGAAGAGAAAATTTAGCACAAGAAAAAGGTGAGAAGAAAGGAGAAAAGGGAAGAACAGAAGAGGGGATCTGAAAGTGCTCATCAAGGACCTCTAATAAATAACATGTGGATGATGAAGATGAGTCAGTTAAAAATTCAGAGAAGCTGTCACAGCCATGAAAGGAAAGTAGGCCAAAGAAATTAGGCTGGTCAAGTCATGTGAGCTGATGAAATGGATGATTTTTAAGAACTGAGAGGTCTATAGGCTCAATTATTTGTAAGAGGTCACGTTGAAGATCAGAATATGTGCACTGTATTTCATGATGCAAAGGTCACTCATCAGTTCATACAGGACTATTTCTGTGGCAAAATGGAGTCAGGAAGCAAAGTGAAGTGGAATGAGAGCTGAGTACAATGTATGGTAGAGAGGGGAAACAAGAGGGTGCTGGTAGTTAGAAGAGGGAGATTTTTGATGTTTTAACTGATAGCCTTCATCTTTGAAATAAAAACACAGCTGTACTTCTATTCTTTTCTGTCTTACTCTTTTTCCTCCCAAGACTACATCCTTGCTCATCTCTTTCTACCTCCTCCAACGTACACAACAGATAATAACTAACTTTATGCCACCTTGTTATAAATACAGAAAATTTTAAGATTTGTTGTATTCTTTGCACATCCCTTAGTATCATGAATTTCTCATTCATTGCTACTTATTTTTTTAACATAACTGATGCTTTGTCTATTATTCCGCATATATGTATCTTTTTGGATAGTAGTTTGAAATATTTCTTCCATATAGTTGATGTGTTTTAATATGGAACATTGTGCCATAGCACTTAAAATATCTATTTATTAAGGATATTTATTGATTTCAAAATATTTAGGCTCCAGTGCTATTAAAAATACTGACATTGCAGCCAATGTTATAAAAATCGTGTCAGCTCTATTCTTTGTACCCATGATTGCTAAAACTTAACGTATTTCTAATTGGGCAGATTAAGTAGAAAAAAGTCTACATAGTGGCATTTTTCATGTAAATTACAATGAAATCTTCTCATATTTTTGAATATCTTAGTTATCACATATCTTGCCATCACAAAACAAGAAAACTAATTTACATGAATTAATACCAGATTTATGCTTATAAAAAGTAAACAGATGCACAGATTATAGCACAGATTACAGCACATATATTTGTTTTGGGTATATTTCTTCATTAGGAAATTTATTTTCTCTTAATAGAGATAATATAAAATAAATATGACATTAAACACAATAAATCAATTCTAATAAGCTGTTTAGGTTGTTTTAAATATATATGTTGGTAAATATAATTAGCATCCCTAAATAGTAAAAGAAAATGAAAGATATTTTTCATAAATAGGAAACTTATAAAATGAGAATAATACAAATTCTCAAATAGTGATTTAATATGAGCAGTTCCTCAAAAGCAGGTATCATTATTAGTAGCAAACAGTTGCTTAGTAGCTAGTATTCATCAGGCTCTTAGTCCAATTTGCATAGCTACATTTTAACATTATATCCCCACTGCACTGATAACAGAAGCTCAGAAGAAGGCATACTGCTGATTGTAGAACAGGGATCAAACTTAGCTCTGTCTTACTTTAAAGCTTAGCTCATAACATGTACACTTTAAATAACATCCACAGCCAAAACTGATGCTGTTTTCTACCTAGATTTGCTCTTTTCCCTGAGAACAACGTTGAATCAAGCCTGTTACTTTCATGTTGCATATATGAGGGTGGGGGTGTTAATGTTCTTAACAAAGATTAACAACAACAAAAACATTAAAGAAAATATGGATGATCTCTGTCATATGATGGTTGAACTAACAAGTTATTGATTTTACTATGGTGACAAGGTGATGTGTATTCAGTAGAAACTACTTCAAATTGTGAAGTTTGATCTTGACTCGGGCTAGTGTGATATCTATTGGTGCTGGCCAATAAGTCACAGCTACCCATCAATCACAGGATCATGAGGATAAGCAACTAATACTCTACAGTACTCTAAGTTGCTTAGCTGTGATGCTTGGAAGTCAGTTATGCTCACCACTATACCACTAATATTGATGCTGTGGTGCTTGGTAGGCTAGGTGTATTAAATGCATTTTTGTGATCAAGATTTTCAATTTACAAGGGACTTAGGGAAAAACCCCATTGTAAGATGAGGAGCACCTCTATAAACAAATAACTCAAGATTGTGGATTTAATATGGCAAAATTATTTTGATCCACAAGAATAACATATTTTGTGAAAATAAAATCCAGATATGAAGATAAATGAATGAATCAATTCAATGAATACATGGTTCAGTACTACATTTTACTAAAAGAACATTTTATGTTGATATGGCATAGCTAGACAGGGTCTGGAGAACTATTTGCCCAGGCTGGCTCCAAATTGTGATTCTCCTGATCTCTGCCTCCTGAGTAGCCGGGATTTTATAGTTTTTGTTGTTGATGTTAACAATCTGAATAGACTGATGTGATTTTATTAAAAATGTAACTATCTATAAATAAACACAACATGACAGTGAGTCTGAATGTGTATTAAATATGTTTTAGAAGTCTTTTGTATAAATTAAGATGACTGTTTTTGTCATGATGTAAGAAATGAGGAAATCAACTCTCACTTGAAGTCTGGCTTCTCAAAGATGCTAATCTCAGTACCTCATGCTATCAATGAGTGCTGGTGAGAGATTGTAAACCACTTAAGCAAGACATAAAATATTTGTGTCACAGTAGTCATTCTCAACAATTATATTTTAAAAATTATTTTTATTTTATGAATATTTTTCTTGTATTCTTATTAATAGAACCTCTTAAGTTCTACTACATGTGTTTCTAGTAGATGTTTGATATTTGTTAACTATTTTTTCAAATAAGAGTTTCAAAAGTGATTACCAAAAGGTAGAGACTATAAGAGAATGACTATGATCAAAGGTGGTGAAAACACTGTGTCAGAAATCTTACAAAGATGGTTGGTTCAATGTTAAGGAGTATAATTTTCATAAACTGTGCATGGTACTTGGATTTATCTCTGAGACCTATAATAAACTTAAGGATAAGCAGACAATATTATTTAACATTAAACTGGTATATCCTGTTATGTAGTCATACAAATTTGATACAAAATTAAAAATACTGGTAGTAGTTAATTACTAACTAGAAGTAAATGATTCTTAAAGTGGGGTGAAACAGCAATTTATTTAGTGAAAAATCAGGATCCAAGTAGAAAATTGGGAAAAATAAAAATAATAAAATGTTTAGGTAAATGGTTTCTATTGATGAAATATAGATTTAGAATAAAACTAATCTAGAGAAAAGATTGTTTTATTTTTATTTTAATCCTTAAAGCTTATGAACTTCATTCTGTCTCAATTGTGAAAGCTCCTCCATGAAATTCTAATCAAAATAGAAGGCTTTGTGCCAAGAATTTTAGACTAGAGATCTTTTCACAAGAGATCAATATACCAACAGATGCATTTGATCCTCTTCAATTGACTACCTCGGGCGGCTGCCAGGTTTTCAACCTGTTCTCTGAAGACTGTATTTCTAATAGGCAACCACTTTGCAGGGAACATTTCAAGAATGACATAACTACTCCACCATGATAGCTTTAAGAAAATCAAAGTTTTTACACAGAAAATTGCTTTGTCTTTAAGGGATATATACAAGTAAGAGTGAAACAAAACGCCTTTTCTCTTTCTTCTATTCTGAAGAGCCCTTGGTATGTGTTCAAAAATGCCACTTTACTAAGAACACAGACAGTAAACAGTGAAGAGGTACTTGCTGAGTTTAATTATGTAAGTTGTTGCAGGAACTGAGAGCTTATGCAGCACACCTACCTGTGAAGGCAGTCTTCAGCTTTTAAAAAATTATAACAATTTACTGCCTGAAAGAAATAAATTTACCTGAAAACTAAGTTGGTTTCTTTAGACAACTGATTTAAGGAAATTTGACCTCTAAATGCGAGCTGTTCAGATATGAAAACTTTATATTGATTTCCATTTTTGCTTCCCATACAGTATCCCATAACCCTTTATACCGATGACTAATCTCTGAAAAAATTTAACTATATTTTTAAATATACCAGTTATTATAATTATACATTTTACCAAAATTAGTTAAAGAGCAATTAAATATATTCTGTGACATTACGAATTTTAAATTAGTGAAGATGATTCCATTTTATTCACAGACTTAGTAGATATGTTACCTCCTTCTGTTTAACCTGTTTCTGCCTCTAGAACATAGGTCACAACCTTTCTCTGTACAGTATCAAACAGTAAATATTTTAGGCTTTATTGACCAAGGGGCAAAATTGGGGACATTATATAAGCTCTTATGTGACAAGGGACAAGACAAATTTCCAGTTTTGATGACATTTAAAATAGAACAATAAAACTGGAGTACAGTTTTGTGTAGTACAGATTTGTAAGTGAGAAAATGGAATTCTTCTTTGGGAGATAGCTAACATTTTGTTTCACTCAGTTTCAAAGTTGATTTACCTTTTAGCCAAAATTAATTATAACAAGATATTACATATTACATCTTTATGTTATTTCATCCAGATAGGTAGTGTCAAATGCTAGTACCAATGCATAAGTATATGATTTTAATTGAGCACATTTGTCATTTAAAAGGAATTTATAGAACCCCTTCAGACTCACCTCTCAATATATGCCATTAAACATACCTGTCTTTAAATTGCAGATAGATGACTTCTAATGGAAAGTTAAGTGGGAATTCCTCAATTGCACAATTGAATGAATTTTGTAGTCCAAAAAATACTGGTGGACTGTGTGGTTTGAGCTTGGAAAATAAACTTGCTACCAAGATTTGTGGGAATGAGGATCTCACTTCTTACTTTAATTTTGATAGCACTTGGAGTGTTGACTATAGCTTGATATTATTTGTCATTCAAACAGTGTTAGTTGTCTTTGAAATGACTATAGCAGTATATATTGTGCAGTTTGTCATGTACTTGCAGGTTGACTTTATAAGAAACATCAATTTTGCAGCTAACCCTAATTTCTAAAGCCACTGGGTTAAATCACAGTGGCTGAGAACTTGCTTGGCCCTGGGTAGTGTTTGGATTTTATACCAGAGGATCTGAATGCAATTGTTTAAATGGTCCTATAGTAAATATTTATTGCTTTTGTCTTCCTTGGGCAAGATGTAGAGAAACATTAAAGCATCCATTCTTTCACAATTTATTGAACAAACATTTGTCAAGGACCTACCATGTTACATGAACTTTAATAAGTATCAGAGAATAATGAAACACAAAGTAGTGGGGAAAAGACAAATGTTAGTAGGCAATTCTAATATAATAAAAAAAGTGCTAAACAGAAATAAGTAAAATATACTATAGAAACAAAAAAGAGAAAATGAGTTGTATTTGAAAAGAAATGCCATAACATAACATGTATGTATTCCATAATGTAACATGTATGTAGGAATTTCTTAGAGAAGTTTGGAAAGCAAATTGGGGACAAGGAAGCTACCTTGCATATGGAGGACTGAGGCAAGGAAAAGTCATTCTGAATCAAGACGAAGGAGTGCCAGAAGAGGAAGGCAGGGAAGGAGGTGGTAGAAGGATACACCTAGAGAGGCAAGACAGGAATGGAGTGGGGCAACCTATGGATCTAGGGCTTCACAAGCTTCAATGGGAAAACAACCCACTTAGATCATTGTATTTATTTGGGGGGTGTTTTTGTTTGTTCAATTCATTTTAACTGAAACAAACATAAAATAGTACAAATTAATGAATACTACTTGACATTTCAATGCATGTATACATTGTACAATGTTGAAATGAGATTAAACACATCCATCTCTTAAAAAATTTATATTTCTTTATGGTATTAAACATTCAGAATGCTCTTTTATAGCTTTCTGAAGTATACATTATTATCATTACCTGCTCTATTGTGCAGTAGCACATTGGGCTTCTTACTCCTTATCTAACTGTAGGTTAGTATCCATCAACCAACCCTTGCCCATTCCTCCTTCCCCCTTCTTTTCTTCAGACTCTGGTATTCACCATTTTACTTTTAAGTTCTATGAGATCAACGTTTTTTAGGTTCCATATATTAGTGAGATCATGTAGCACTTTCTATGCCTGGCTTATTTCACTTCACATAATGATCTCCAGTTCTATCCATGTTGTTGCAACAGATGGAATGTTATTCTGTTCATGGCTGAATAGGATTCCTTTGTGCATATATACTACTTGTTCTTTATCCATCCATCAACTGATGAGCACTTAGTTTGTTAGCATTTCTTGAGTATTTTAAATAGTGCTGCAAGAAACATGGGAGTGCAGATATTTCTTTGACGTATGATGATTCTATTTTCAGTTTTTTTGAGGAACCTCTAACGATGTTTTTAATAACAGCTGAGTGATTTACATTCTTAGCAACACCATACAGGGGTCCACTTTCTTCACATACTCACCAATATTTACGTTGTCTTTTTGCTATTAGCCATTGTTGCTGGGGTGATGTGATATCTCATTGACTTGCATTTCCCTTATATTTAGTGATATTGTACAATTTATATAAATTTACCTGTTAGTCTTCTTTTGAGAAATGTCTACTTAGGTCAGCTGTCTACTTTTTAGTCTGGTTATTTTTGTGTGTGTGACTGAGCATTTAAATTCCTCATAAAGTCTTGATATTAACCCCTTGCTGGATGTTTGCAGATATTTTGAACAATCTTTTTAAAGTGAAATTTGATTTAGCTGGTCTGGGGTGGGGCTCCTTTTTGCATACCTAATTAGATCCCATTGGGCAGTAGTGCTGTTGCTCTGAAGACCCTGCATGACTAGAAAGATAGCATACCACAGTAAGGGGTTTAGCTGTCATCTGGTAGTGAATGAGATGTAGCCCACATGTTGTAACTGAGCTGTAATACACAGGAACCAGTGAGAGTAGGGAAGATTTTATTGAGAGGAACTTTTTGGGAAACAAATGCTGAGAGCTTATAGTAAGCAGTGATAGTGATGACAGAAAGAATTTAAAAACATTCTGTAGGTAAATACGCAAATTGTGCAGACTGGTAGGTAAGGGGTGTGAAGTTAACAATAGCTATCTCTCTGAAAAATGTTCAGCAAGTGGCCCAACTCCATCCCAAACCCTCTGTTCTCCAGTGAAAAAGAAAAAACAGAATTTGATTTCTTTAATGTTTAAAAAAAGTATTTAGTAACAGGACATATTCCAGCAGGAAACAGACAAGAGAAATATTTTGGCATATAATAGCTAACCTTCAGTCTGCTAAAACTAATGTCAGAGGGATTTGGATTCTGCCGATGCAGAAACTTTATTTTAAGATTCCAAAAATATTCAGATGATAAGTTATGCAGATTTTCTTTTCTTAAGAATGGGATAGGCATTTCTCCTTTTGGAATGGCTTCATTCTGCCAGAGAACTGTATGATTTTTAAGTTCCTTTCAATTACAGTGCATACTGCTATATTCAATGGCTTCTGTAGTGATCAATAGGCAGTGAAATAGACTGTGTAATGTCATGTTTGTTTATGAAATTACAAGTGCTAATTTAATGTAGAGTAATAAATCAGAAGATAATCTTTATGAAATAAATATGTGTATAAACACTACATAGAAGTAAATAAAATTCTTTTATTAAATGTTATTGAAAATATTATTAGGTACTAATAGATTGGTAGAGTTATACCTTTACATTATTCAATGTGATTAATCACTTATAAATACAGAAAAACAGTAGGACAGCAACAAAGTGAAGATATAAGAATCAGATGGGCCACCCAAAATGAAAATGCAGAGTATATATAATTTTAAGATGTATGTATAATAAGGGATGCAACTTGGATTCTAAGCTTTACAGCAATCACACAAAGTTGCTTATGCATGTTCCATGTGCATAGTAAAAACTTTTCCTATATACCTAATAGGAGACAGAAATGAATAAGTCAACACATCACTGCACTTTCAAATCATATTAATGAGAAAATTCCTTTCCAACCTTTGGCAAGTTACCTGTGGTTCATTCTTGATGTGTTAATAGCTGCTGTTTTGTAGTTTCTCTGTAGTGTGCTCTTTAGTGCATTTATGAGGCAAAATTTGTGATGCCTTGGCACATCTGCATTTCATATTTCTCTATCCTGTGCTGTACTTCTGATGGGATGTGTTAATTTGATTTTCTCTTATTTGTTTTGATAAATACATTTAATTTTTTTCTAAAGCCAAAAATTGCGGTAATTGCTCTAAATTGCAAAAACACTTAAAATTGAGTGAATCATGGGGAGTTAACAACACTTATTAAATCTTTGAGGTTAAAAACATGACTTCATGACTTACAAGGTATATACAGAAGGTTTTTCTAATGTAGTCTGTAGAGTTAGGCAATGATTATATAGTAAATACAGATGATCAGTATTAGAATTATATTTAAACAATGCATTACATCTGCTATTAACAAAATAATATTTTCAAACTGACCTTGCTATGTTGGCACTGATTTTCTAATACACTACAACAAGGGAATCCTTAATGTAAGGTTTCAGTATCTGTGTCAATTGCTATTTTGAACTAAAACTTATTCTCTTAACATCAATATTCTTGTTTACAAACTAGTTCTCTGAGTTATTACAAATCATGATGATATTTTGAACAGGCTAATGGTCGAAAGAATGTTAATCCGTTTTCCTATTTGGAGAAAATAACTTATAAATACAGTTAGCTGCCTTCTATTCAGTGTCGAAGTGGTTCATTTGTAGACTGGTTTCATTTTGATTCAGCAGAATTATGAGAAATAGGAAAATGTTTGAATTTTCAATGCACTCCTTTCTGTTGTGACATTTTGTTCTTTCATTCCATCATCTCCATTAGTTTGCCAACTGGCGCTGACAAGAGTGTAAAACTAGTGCAAATTGTTACTTCAGCAGTACTCTGCCTGCCAAGAACTGATCAGCCACTCCTCCAACTGCACCTTTCACTCTTTCCTAACTAGGAAGTCTGAGCCTAAAGTGCTGCTGGGTTATAAGTCTCACCCAGCATCATTTGAATTTAGTCATGTGACTTCTACCATGTTCAGATAAACATGCAAGAATGCAATCATTATGAAAATGAATGTGCAATCTGCATACTGGAGAAGTGTAAGGTATAGAACCATGGGTGAGCATGCATGCTCTTTTCTATTTATGGCTTTATTTGAACTGATTTATCTATCTCTTTCTCCTCTCCACTGTCTCAGCAGTTAAAAAGTGAATCACCATTTCTTAACCTGAGAACCCAGTTAAGCTTCTCCCTACAGAGGATATTCTGATGAGGCTCTGAGGTTCACCTGACAAAGGGCTGGCAGAAATGATGGATGCACCATTTTTTTCTTCTGTGGATCTGAATGCTTTGTACTTTCTTTGGGTCAAATTAAGACTCCTGGGAAAAATATCTGGATACCCCATATAGCTGTGAAACTGCCAGGTTCTTCTGGGTGGATAAGATCAGCAAGTATTTCAAATTTATGTGACCCACCTCAGAGAAACAGACTGTCTACTTATAAAATTTTCCAGATGACAGAAAACATGGATAAGCAGCTAGAAAATGGTTTTCTTGGCTGACACCTGACAAATGGAGTTTGAACATGTAAGGACAGAAGAGCAATTCATATTGATTATAGATAGAGCTAAGAAGAAACACAGACACAGTCTTTCAGTCTCAGAGTTTGTTACTAGCCAAGGGTGTCTCATTCCCTATAATCTGTCCTCATTGTTCCCTAAGCATGTTTCTGTTGAAGACTGAATATTAGTCACACTGTAGAACTGTTTTGCCTCTTGCATGATAGTACCTTAAATTTTGGGGGTATTCTGTATCAAGAACTAATTCTTCTCCATTAGGTGCTAAGGCCTTATATCCTCTGAAAAGCTTTATGGCTAAATGTCCCATCATAGAGGCATTAATTCACTGGAAATGCATACCACAAAAAATCCATTACCAACCCTTGTCCCAAACAACATGATTTGTATGAAACTATACAATTCAGAATTATCTTTTTAAATTTTCTCCTTTAAAAGGGGAGACATTTGAAAACTAGTGTGAAATCTCTCTCCTTATATTGGGTATAACTGAACAATATAATAAGTTAAAAATGAAGTCGTAAAATACATGTTGCAGATAGAAGACAAATAAGAAGTAAGATAAACTTATTCTCAGCTCTTATATATAGACCAATTTTGAGTTAGAATAACATTTAGTCCAACTCTTAACAAAAATATACTATTTTGTAATTTACAAAATTATAACAATAAAATGTCTGTATTATAATTAGTGATATTTGGTATTTTCACTAGGTATCTTTTAAAGGATTAGTTTTATTTAATAGTAAAGGATTATTTTTAAAGTCATCAAAAATATTCTTCAAGTTGGCTAGCTATTAATTTCATTTAAGTTCAAATACAAATAAAATATTTCAGAGAAAGTAAGGTTAATAAAAATTTATTTTAAAATTTATCAGTGAACATAGAAATTGAAAAATTCAGTTGATTGTTCAGATATGTGAAAAAGAAGTAATTCTCTTCAAACAAATAAGCAAAAAAGGAGAGCTATTTTATCAATGCAGTGGTTAAAATAATAAACACATATGTTTCCATTTTCTGAAACATTTTTATCTTTATTACATTCAGTTGCATATTGCATTATACAATAAAATAGGTTTTTAATATGCTGTGCTAATTAATGAGGTGATGGGAAATGATAATCTGAATAATTTACCATCTCTTTCTACGAAAGTGTTCTCAATTGTGAATGCATTTGCCAAGACTATATGATGACAGGTTGGATAGCAGAAAGTCCTATAAATTATTCAGGTGTCTCAAATACATTAAAAATATTTGTGTGAAGATATGGCATGTATCTTCAAAAAAAGTATCAAGATTTGTATGGAAAAGTAAAAAGGACAACTAAAATTGCCAGTCCCAAACTCCAAACAGACTGGACTGTTCAGGTTTCATGTCACAACCTGATTCACTCTAGATACTCTATGGTATTTGCATTTGGAATGAAGAAAGACAGACACACTTGAAGTTAAAGAGCTAGAGAGATGACTGACACTAAAGTATTCGGTGTTTTATATTCCCACTGTGGTTTCCCTTTTTACAGGGTCATATTGGAGAAAATGAGGATCTCGTAAGCTCCCCCCAGTTAGAAAAACTCAGCTTGGTTAACTGCAAACTTATTCTCGTCGGTGTGTAGAACTGCCTCTTATCATCAAAAAATCCACTGACTTTGGCTGCTTTAAAAGACTGCACCATTCATTCATTCATTCATTTGTCCATTTTCCATTATTTTTATGAACACAGGAGTTAATTTGAGCTTTGGCTTTTGGGATTTTGTTGTTTTGCTACATAACTTGGAACCACCATATTTATGTGTAAATAAGAAAATAGCAAAACAGTTGAACTCTGACAGCTATAAGGCTAAGCATATGAGTGAGATCATTGGTACAACATGACCTTTTCCTCCCCCAGGCTTTCTGACAGATGAGAGTCTGCAGCTCCTCCCTCAGTCATGCACTGATGGCATCTGAACTGCCTCTGACCATTTCCAAATGATTCAGCAAGGAGAAAGAAAACTTCACCCCATCTTATTGTTCAATAAGGCGTAAGTATTACAATGCTTATAGAAAGCTGAATATTAACTAACAATAGAGTAAATTATATAAGGTTCATTAAATATTATGAGGTGCCTAATTCACAGCTGTTATCTGAATGACTTCTTCATGGTGTTAGAGTATTTTCCCTTCAGTTTTTAAAGTGCTGCCCTCCCTACTACCTTCTATACTAACTCTTTCTTCTCTAAATCCAGAATGTAAAAATTATTGCATTCGAGGAACAGTCAAGAAATCAACATTACCATTATTTTTTCCTCAAACTAGACTAGAAGCTTCTAACTATTTTGGAGAAGTAAGTGACCTGTTGGCATGGAACAACTGTTTGGAGCAAAAGTTGAAGCACTCTGGTAAGGCATGGCAAGAGCAGAGTTGACTGTGTCTAAAGTCAAAAACTAGGCAACAGTACAATTTTGTAATTTTCAGTTTATGTTACATTAATTGGAAAACTGAGTCTTTTAAATTTGAGTCGTAAATATGGTAATCCAATAAATCTTGGGCCTTTTAAGCAATGCTCTCTGTTTGTGTCCTATTTCTCCTCCAATCGTGAGCCCGAGCTCAGCAGAAATTCTTTAAATTACTAGACATATTTTCTACCTGACACAACTTTCACTTTACAGTGATCTAATCTGAACTTTCATTTTAATGTGATGTTAAGAAACATAATAAAGTTCTGAGATATGTACTGCTGGGCTGGTTAGTAGCATTCCTTACCATAAAGTTACAGACCTACTTTGCAAAATAGTGATGATTTATATTTCTATTCCTGAATTGTCATTACAACCTTAGGTTTCAGATCACTGCAATTTTCTGTCTTTTATACAAGTTTAGCCTTTCACTGATTAGACTTAAGTCAAATAAATTACCTTTGTCACAAATGTTTTTTAATATTTGCCATTATGGATAAAGCTTATTTTTTGAAAATAGTTAGAAATGCTGTTTTTGGTTAATGTCTATAAATATTTATTTTCATTTGTTCCAAGTCTCTCATCTTTAATGACATTTAAGAACTGAAAGATAATAGAATACAGCATCAAACAATAAAATAATATTCTTAATTTCTACTTAGATCACTGACACATAAAATATTCTGATAAATCACTAACCTTTGAAATTTCTTTACTTCTTTCAAATTCACTTTTTATGTTACCTACTTTATACAAGCCCTAAATGATATTCCTTTATACATCCTTTCACAGTAAGATATAATATTTTGAGAAAAGATAAGCTAAAAATTGTCTGAATTACAGAGAAAAATGACATCAGAAAAAAATACACCATTTTTTTTTAATTTCAAGAAAGAAGTACAAAAATAGCATATATTTTAATTCTTGCGTAAGTCACTTTTAATAGGAAGAAATTGCTGGGCTAGTCAGCATTAGTAAAGCTGCAAGGTTTTGAATATGCCAGAAGCTTATCAGGTACGATATGTTAATTTCTTTCTAATAGTGTAATGAAGTCTGAAGCTTTCAGAGAGATTCAACTCTGATAATGGGCCTGTTTAAAACAACATTAAGAAAACCTTGATTATGGGTTGCTCAGCAGCCTCCAAAAGCTAAAGGAGAAAGCAATTTTGTCCAAGGAGGTTATTGCTCACAGAAAAGGCACTTTCATTCCAAGTGCAGCAGCAGCAGGAGCACATTTTGGTGTCCCCTAGGACAGAGAGGGACTCTCCAGTGTGTCTCCAGACAGTCCATTCTGGGTGATTTGTGCATCTGATATATATTGCCACAGTATATCTTTCAATAGCCACATATTTCCTCTGGGACACTGCTGAGTGCCCCATATGTGAGTATTGAGCAGAGTAATCTTAACCTGGTCTAGCCTGGGGCCTCTAAATTAGGTCTTACAGCTCTGATGCTAGTTTATATTTCTGTGTACCTATGTGGGCCAAGACTGAGAAGATTACTAGGAATCCTGGATCCTTCTGCAGGCCATAGAATTGGGTCTTTGAGAACTCTCCAATCACATATTCTGGATTTGCACTAATTTTTTTTGATACCTACCAATTCCTTCATTTAGCGCACCAGTTATTTGAAAAGTATAACTTACTGTTAATTAATAAAAGAAGAAAGTAAGACACTGATACATTTTACCAGCATGTTAAATAAAACTAAAGGAATGGTAAGATCCTTAGAGAAATGTTCTGGCCACGATATATGTAGTTCTTGGACCATCCAAGGACGAAGGACATTTTTAGAGGGAAGCATTTTAATACTTTAGTTCATTCCACCCAGGAAAATTCCCCATGCTGTGGTACAAGAGTTTGAAGACCTCACATGCATTCTTCCAATTTTAAGAGGCATCTTGATTTCAGTAATATTAAATATGAAAATAGTGCATCATGGAACTAATGAAATTTGGTATCTTTAGAGAGGAACTTGCCAATATTGCTCAAGAACCTCCCAATATAAGGACCTGCCCTTAGTGTGTGATTCTGGGAGTATAGTCCTTTGTGTTTGCATGTGGGACTAGCTGGGAGGACTAGGTACACCATGATGTATAACCTATAGAGCATACAAAATGACAATAACTTTAGTTGGGGACGTATTTGCCATGCCAAGTCATTATTTTTTTTAAATCTCTCATCTACTCATGTTTGTTTCATAGCTTTTCTAAAAACCAATAAAGCAATGCAATATTAATAATAAAATATTTCACCTGATGCTGAAACTAGTCAATTGGCATAATTCAACTGGAGCTGCATTATTTTCTCTTATTCAACTAAAGAATAACTATATGTCTATAGTTAGTCATAACTGTGTGTAAGTGATTTAGATTGTGGTCAATTATGATTTGCATTTTTTAAAAGGTACAACTGTCTTTTAATACTACCTCTTCTACTACTGTCACTAAAAATATTATTAGAGTATATGTATATTAACAATAATCTCAATTTGTCCAGGAAAAAATAGAAATTAAATGTACTGCAATTTTTCCTTCCAAGATTGTGAATATGAAATAATTTAAACTCAATAAAAATAAAATTTGGTATTCAGATTTTCCTCTACATTTCATGCTTTGCCGTCCTTTTTGGGTGGCTGCTGCTTCTGTTAATCTCCTCTCCTCCTATTCATTTTTCTTCTTATAATTGCATCATCCATACGTTTGAGCTTAGACTAAAATTTTGAAGAATTTGCACATAATGCTTCGAATGAGTATTTTCCATTTTTTCAAAATAAATAGGAATCTAGTAATTAAACTAGGTATTTGATGACCTATTAATTCAGCAGTTATTACAATCTATCTTTAATTGGATTAGCTATAATTACACTTAAGTGGCTTTCTGAATCATAAAGGTTAAATACAAGTCATTTTCCATTTAAAGACTTAAATATGAGTTGATTGTGGTAAGAAAGGAAAGGTACTTCATCCTAAGGTTAATTGCTAAGTAACTTTCTCCCTATTTTCAGAGTCAGTTTCCTTATCTCTTGCCAATTTATGATTCATAAAACCTCTTAACTGTTCAGCATACTGTCCAAATACATGATATCTTTTTTATAATTCTTAGATTAAGCCAGCACTTATGCAGCATAAAATAATTCTTTCCCTATATTAGTTAACTGATGCCTTCACTTAAATTGCATATGTGATTGTGTTACTGACAGAAGAGGAAAGAAAGACTGCAGACCTAAATGGTCAAAGAGTAACTCTTGGGGGATTCTTTCTTTTATTTTCTCTGTTTCTTTCTCTCCCTTCCTTTCTTTTTCCCTCCCAACACAAATATATGCCCTTTTATGTTATTTATTTTTTTGGCAGTACTGGGGGTTGACCTCAGGGCCTTGTGCTTGCTGCGCAGGTACTCTACCATTCAAACCGCATTACTAGCCCTTTTTGTTGGATTGTTATTGAGATAAGGTCTCACTTTGTGCACAGGCCAGGCTGGACTATGATCCTTTTATTTATGCTCCCCAGATAACCAGATGACAGGTGTGAGTCATGCCCAGCTCTTATTTCTTGAGATGGAGTTGTGAATTTTTTGCCCAGGATTGATATGGAATAACTATTCTCCTGATTTCCACTTCCCAAGATGTTAGGATTATATACAGGAAATAATCTTGAATGGGTTGGACAAATAGGCCTCAGATGTTTGTATACTGAAACACTGAGTCTGATGAGAATGTATTTTTAAAATTCTGGCAATTTAACATTAGAAGTTGAATTACCTTCAAATTAACACAATGTGTTTTGGGAGGTAACTGAGATATAGAAGGCTTTTTGTTTAAAAGAAATGCCAATAGAAAAGGTACAAACATTCTACTATGTGGTAATGTATGCATTTGCTTAGAAAACTGTGTCACTGATGGAAAATATCTAAGCCAACATAAGTGGCTAAGATATAATACCCTGCATTGCTTCACAGTCTAAAGATATGAATTTTTCACAACAATGGTTCTTAAGCTTTGATGGGTAGGAGAATTACCTCAATCACTTGCTAAAACACAGATTGCTGAGAATTTTTGATCCTATAGCTCTGGTCTGAGCTTCTGAGGTCACATTTCTAATAAGATTTGTGCAATTTGTTAGCATTACACAAATCACAGAAGGAAATGGTAACTTATGGAAAATTCTAACCACCTTGGCATTTACTAGGAA
Source organism: Castor canadensis (assembly GCF_047511655.1). Lineage (NCBI taxonomy): Eukaryota > Metazoa > Chordata > Mammalia > Rodentia > Castoridae > Castor > Castor canadensis. The sequence goes on from NC_133389.1 coordinate 143,165,350, forward strand.
AGTTTTTCTCTTAACAGAGAACACAGGAGACATTCATGCTGTTTTGATCAAACAACATTTCACAGGATGAAGTCAAAATGATGAAGGGAGTTTCTTCTCCTGCTTTAATTCACTCCAGCAAAGAGAAGCTTATTCCTGAATCTGAAACAATGGAAACTTTTAGAGAAAGAATCTTTGCCATTTTAACAGCCATGAAAAAGCTAAAGTATACCCTGATTTTAGGAAATTATATTGAAAAACAATTTAAGAAGCAACAGCTATCATAGTCCCCCCTGGGGATTTCATGACCAGAAAATGGAAAGGAGGAAAAGAGTAAAAATTGAAAATCTGATAATACAATCACAAATGATACTGATGAGGAAAATAAAGAACTGGTATCCAAGGAAACCAGTGTGGTTGCTTAGGGCTTTCTTTTTGATGAGCTCTGATTTAAATGAAATGTGCACAAAATATGAAGGTAAGAACATATAACCAAGGACGACTGTAAAAGAGAAGCAACATTCCTGAAGAATAGGGCTACAAGGCTGAAACTGTTTGAAACTTATCTTTACTAAGGACACTAAAGAGGTTTTATAATATGCAGAAAATATGTGCATATATGTTATTACTACTATATGCAGAGTAAAAAGTAATAAAAACTTTAAAATGATAGATACAATCTCTGCTTGGTAAAAACTGTATACTTTTAAATATGGTTAAATAATAGTTTCTTTCTACTGGGAGAATTATCTTCACATTAGGAAGGATAACACTATCAAGAGGTAATTGAAGCACAAAATAAAAGCAAATATTATGAGCACATTAGACTTCTTAAATGAGTGCACAAGCCCAGACACAGATGAATTACATTTGAAAGGAGAAACAAATCATTCTGGGTAATCACTGGGAAATCATGATGAAGAGAGGCAATCCTATAAGATTAGAGATGAGCCAATGACACAATTTAAAAAATATGGACAAAAAGTCAAAATATGGAATCTTTTGTGGTACAGCTATTATTAAGCCCTGCAAAAATTCTCAGGTATTACCAAACTATTAGTTTGGAACCTCTAGAAAATGATGATCCTATTAACTGATTATGTAAATAAAATAGGTTTAGAGAGGTAGCTTCCATCTTTGGCTCTGTTTCATTCAGTTTAAAATATTTTTAGCAATGTCTTAGCTGAAAACTAAATGGCATCCTTATCAACTACATTGTTGACTTAAAGCTACCAAAACTGACTACTATCTTTGCCTTCCAACACAGGTTTTAAAACAATCTTGACAGGCTAAACAATGAGGCAAAACCAACATAATGAAATGTAACTAGAATAAGGGGTGAGATAGTGCCAAGACAATGAAATTTAACTGGAGTAGATGAAAATCTCAGATTGGTGTCAGGATAACAATTACACATATTAAGGATGAAAGATCTTTTCCTTGTCATCAACTGTGTGACAAGGACTTGGGAGCTAATCAACTACAAACTTCACTGAGATAACATATGTGGAAGGTCCGTCCTTATGGTACACTCACTAAATAGTTTTGTGCTCCAGTTCACTGTAATCCAAGCACATGATTTGGTTGCTAATGTAATAGGCTAATTACAGGAGTGTGGTGCCTCCACTGAAGGAGATAATCTGTCCATTGCATTCTAGACTGGTCAGATCATTCAGAGGACATTTTGCTCAGTTCTGGATTCCTCATCAAAAGAAGTAAACTGACAAAATAAGTAGCTTTTAAAAGGAGGATGCCAAAATGGACATAACAGAATATGGGGATGAGGGCTTGGTGAGGTTTGCAAGAAGAAAATGGCTGGGGTAAGAACTATATCAAAATTTAAAGGATTGCCATCTGAAGAGATAAAATTTTAGTATGTAAATCCCATAACCAGAAGTGAGAGTAAGATGAAAAGAATATTTTAGCTCAAAACAAAAAAGAAGTTTTTAATATGTTTTCAGCAAGGAGTACATGCTATGTCATGAAATAAAGAGCGTTCATGTGTTTTGGCTAGAGGCAAGGCACTGGGGAAGACATGGAAGGGAGTTATTTATTTATTTATTTGAGATAGGGCTGACTCCAGACTTGTAATCCTCTTGTCTTTGCCTCCTGAGGACTGGGTTTACAGGTGTATGCCACCATGCCTGGCTAGAAGGGAGTTTTGAAATTGGGAAGAAGTTAGCCTTAATAATTCCTTTGGTTTCTGTCAAGTAAACTCAATAAATATTTATTCAATATTTACCATGTGGAAGGCAACTGTGATGGTTAATCTTGATTGTTAGTTTGATTTGATTAAGAAGCATCTAGTAAAGCACACCTCTGGGTATGTCTTTGAGGAAATTTCCAAAGAGGCTAACTAAGGAAGGAAGACCTTTGTTAAATGAATGTGCATAGCACCATTCTACAGGTTGGGATAAATAAAACTGGGGAAAGGAGAAAGCCCTAGCACAGGCTCACTTTCTCTTTCTCTCCCTCTCCCTTTCCCTCTCCCTCCCTCTCCTTCCCTCTCCCTCTCATAAAAATTACTGTGATGTGATTCCAATGGTGTTTCAGGAAATGGTATAAGTGGATAAACTGGATGCAACAGGTATATTTAGAAAAAAAATAGCCAAAAATAGAGGCAACTAAGGGTGTTTGTATTTCAACTACATTAACTATATTCCAGGGTGCTAAGTGAGGTTTTTTGTTGTTGCTGTTCATTTATTCACATATGCATACATTGTTTGGGTCATTTCTCTACCCTGCCCCCCTCCCCTTCTTCCCCCCTCCCCCCTCCCCTCCTTCCCCCTCCCCCGCCCCAGTTCTAGGCAGGTCTCGTTCTGCCCTTATCACTGATTTTGTTGAAGAAAAGACATAAGCATAATAAGGAAGACAAAGTGTTTTTGCTAGTTGAGTTAAGGATAGCTATACAGAGAGATTTCTACTATTGTTTTTGTGTACCCATGTGTTACAACCCATGTTGATTCATCTCTAACTGATCTTTACATTGTTTCCTGATCCCCTGCTCATGAAAATCTGTCATTTTAAGGTTTCTATATTAGTTCCTCTGGAGTGGGGACATCACACGCTTTCATGTTTTGGGTTTTCTACCTATTCCTATATCTCCCGTATGTGTTCTCCCCTTGCCTTGTGATCCAAGTATTATATCTTCCTTAATTTTGCTAGGTTTATATGAGAAAATATAAATGGAGAAATGCTTTACCAACCAAGTATTTGTTATCGCATGGTGATAATATAATCCAGAAACATATCTGACAATAGTCTTTCCAGAAAACATAAGAAAATAATCCATTTGAATATTTTTGAACGACCTCCTTTGGGAAGTCAAAGGGAGAAAGGAAGAGTTTTATGAATATTTTTATTATATCTACGATAAAAAATGAGACTTTCTATGAAAATGTAGTTTATAAATTTTGAATACAATATAACATTAAGAATCATGTGTTTGTAACAGTTAGACTGAAATTCTGGACTCCCCTGAAAGGGATGTCCTCAATCTGCCAAGCCAAGAAACTGGTAGATGAATTAGTTCTTAGTGAGCCTAACACAGTGCCTGTTGGTTTGAAGGTCAGAGGTATATCACAACAATGAAGATGCCACATTTCTTTCTTAATCTAAACTCATGAAGGAATCTTGTATACACTGAGTCATGCCACAAAGATACAGAAATTCCTTGCTGTTACATGGTAGATTAGTAAATGATGAAGATGGCAAATTCTAATAGTGGTAATTAGTAAATTCTTTTATTAGAGAATGCATAAATTTCTACTATGACCTATAAACTGTTGTTTAAAAAGTTCCATGGCTTGGGATGCAAGAACTAATAGAACAGATTACTAGAGACAGTCCTGGGATTTAGGAGTTTTAGGAAGGTGGGCTTCCCTTAGAGACTGGGCTATCACTTATTAAAAGCCACCATTGATACAACACAGTGGGCTCCTTCGTGCTCCTAAACTTGTGACCCAGGAAATGTAATTAAATGCTATGGAGAGTCCAATTGACAAATTCCCAAGTGATCAGATTTAGATTATTTATTAAGGACAACTCTACATGAAGATATTTTACATTTGTTCACATTTAAAGATTAGGAGATTTTGCATATAAGTCTAGATGTCTAGTTTCCTGTCAAAAATCAGAAGATCTAGTGTATGTGGCTGTAAAGTCATGCAGGACAATTGTTAGAGAAATTAACTCGTGATGGATTATTTTGACAATGCATGGGCTCTATACTTCATCACAGAGTGCTGGTATTTCTCCTGAATTTTTTTAAACACCCATACTATTTACTTACTTGCTTGATCTGTGTCCCTAATCTTATCTGGAGTTGTTTCTCTAATTTGGAATTAGCAGCAAAGTTAGGCATTTGGAAAGTGCTCAGATTCTACCCTGAAGGTGTGGTCTTCTGCTCAACACAATAGTAATGGTTATACACTAGATTACCTCTGGTGTATGTGGGTTATTACATCCTGTTTGATTTATTTTTTCCTATTAAAAAGTGCAAAAAGTAACAAAAGTCAGTCCTCTGTTTTTATAAATGCATGTGTATTTATTAATGCAAAACCGTATGAGAAAATTAAATTCGTCAGTGAGTAACTACATTTTTATTGTATTTGTTGTGAACATCAATGACAAAATTTGCATAATTTACATATATTGCAAATTTGATATCCATTTTTTTAATATCACGGATGGCTAGACATTCACATAATAAATACGCTTTTACCTTGCATCAGTTGAACTTCAAGAAAAATTAATTACATTCATCGTTTATTTCTTTCTGTAATTTAAGTATCCCCATGACAACTGCACATTTTTTCTTAATTCTGAGTAGAAGAAGCACCTTGCTGTAGCATTCTTTGCATTTATCAAGTGGTTTTGTTGAAGGATATATAAGAACTTAGTTTCATTTTAGTGATATTCTTTAATAGTAATTTTTAAGTTAGGATGAAAAATAATATGCATATTCAGCTATTTATTTCATTTGAATTTTTACTTCATAAAGTCCTGTTCCTAGCTATTCCACTTAGACATTTATTAGCTATGTGTTTATACAAGCAATTACATTAAAAATAACAGTGCAAATATTAATGGGTTGTTTTAAACTCTCAGTGGATATCAAAACATTTACAAAAATCAGAAATCTAGAGCTACCTGGTAAGAAAAACATGCAATTCCTGCTTCTACTTTTTTTTTTGTATTTTCAGTTCAAGTACCCCAAGGCAAACTCTCACACATCAGGGCTCATATTCTTTCCCAAATTGTCCCCAACTTCACTGTTCTCCTCAAATTCTGATTTCAATTCTTTAATGTCACTAGGCAATTTTTTTGTGCTTTTTCTATATTATCAAAGGTGAGTATGAAAAACTGATTTTTTCCCAAAATTGTCATGGCCATAATATTGGAATCAGGTAAGTACATTAATCATAAACTTTAAAATTTCTGATTTTTCAGTTTGCCATCCTCTACTCACACCTGTTTTCTCTGCTTATCCCACTCTTTTTGTCTAGCAATGATTCAGCAGAAATAGAAGGCAGTTTTAACACTTTAAGTTTGCATAGCCTTCCTCCAACATTTTTACTGAATTGTTCTCCATACTTTCTAAAACTTGTTTCTGGCCTTTATTCTGTAGATAACCACAGAATTTGTACTTGCATTTCAAGGATGAGTTAATAGTACTTGGAATTGTGTTCCCTAGTGAAAGCAAATGACAAAAGGGGAAATAACTTATTCAAATGTAATAAGGACAAATGCAGAATTGTTTTGCTTTGTTCGGTTTTGCATGCTGTCTTTTCAAAACAGAAAAAAATGCTCCTATAAATGCTGAGAATAGGTGGCTTAACATATATAGTTTTCTTATTAAATATTATATTTATTTGTGGGATCATTTTGACTTTTGTGAATTCAACTCTCTTAGTGAAAGAATTAAAATTACTAAGGAACAAATAATGATTGATTTAATACAAGATTTGGGAAGTTTTCTGGAATTTTCAAAAATAAAATTTTGAGTTTCTTGGTAAACTGAGTGAGCAAAATATTTGAGTAACCAAAATTTGTTGAAATACTTGAAATACATGGGCATTATTTTCTAAGATATTTTCCCTTTGGGGGGGGAAAAGTGGGTAAACATTTTTGGAAGAAGAAATCCATTTTCTAAGAATGTTAAAGTACAGATTAATCAGTGCTAGTTGTAGTACACAGAACACAGTATTATATAATATTTACATTGCTAATTAGTTAATACTGACATTATTTAATACAATGAATATGACCTTTTTTTTTAGAATCAACTAATTTTAAATCAACTTTTATTAAAATTTGCACATATGTATATATGATTCTGGCTATGTATTATTTAAATCATGTAAAGAATGGAATCTTTTTTCATTGTATATATGAAATATTAAATATATGTATGCACTTCTTATGTGGTTAAATATTGAAGTAAAAAGAATACAGTAACACATACTACCAGTTTTTTAAGTTAAATTTTGTTTCAAATAAGATGTTCCTTTTGATACGAACTTGGAGATTGTATTTCTTAAAGTTTATGTTATGATAGGAATCACACAGATTCCCATTAATAAGATGTAACATTTCATCTTAGAAAACCTTTTGGGGATGTCTCTTCCATATAACTGAGAAAACATAAGTAAATTTCTGCCTGAGGAGAACAGGGTTAGAAGCCATTTATCAATTCTAGACACAGTGGCTCACATTGCCCTACTGACTTCACTACTTACCAGATGTGCAGTCTTGGGAAAGTTGCTTAAGTTCTTTGTGCCTCCATTTTCATCTATATATTTTAGGGTTTTTGCAGTGATTAAATGTTTTATTTTGCCTATAGAGCTTATAATAATGGGCAACATATAAGTAAGTACCATAAGGATATGTTCTTATCATGTCAATGTGGTGCTTCTAGAAGTGGATACCCTTTTGAAGAAAACACTGAAAAACAACGTATTAGTTGTTTAGGTGGACTAACTAACGGAACACACCGCCCATCCACAAGGCAGCAAGTGAGTGAAATAAAGCACACTTACTTCTGTATTTACTATCACTCGATATGAGGGAGGAATGAGCTCAGGAAGGCACAATATAAAAATAAAGCCACAAAAATCTTCACAAAAATATAAATATCACACAAGACAGAATAAGTGAAATCTTGCCACCATTCAAGGTGTCACTCCTATGACAACTGTGAGAAATTTCAAATCTTCCTAGGAAGGGGAGAACAGATTATTTTCAGAAGACAGGCTGTTGGTTAGTAATAACATGGAAAAAGAATGAACAGAAACTCCAGGTTTGGATTTTAAGGAATTCCTCTGACATTTGATATATGTTTGATGCTGTGTTTGAACCTAACACAGGATAGTATGGAGATATCAAGACTAGAAAAATTATTGGCAAAAATATTTTAATTAATTTTCCACATTTTGATGTTCAGGAGATATTTTAATACTTCAAAGACTAATAACAGCATTTTTCCTAAAGCCCAGTTTGCAAACCCTTCTCTTGACTCTCTGCCTAGTCATCAGATTAGTCATGTGACCTGCAACATTTCTAATTCATTGACAGATATGAATAATCTATCTTCTGAAATTGTAAGCTTTATTGAGACTCATAGGAATAGTCTGTAATTTGTGTGTGTAAATTATTATCAATCACACATTATCTAACAACTCTTCTACATATATAAAGAGAACAAAATGTTCTAACAAACCATACTTAAAAGTACTGGCTAGAGAAACTCACACCAGAGCACTATGGGGATATGGATGGCTTGGTGATTACTCTTAAATACTTTGCCTTTTTATAGGCTATTGAGATCTAAGCAATGTTGATTCTCTATGAGGCTGTGGAGAAAATTTTTATCTGTGAAGTTTAAAGAAAAACTATAGCTATAATAAAGAAGACATAATCATTTCAACTTTTATTTTCAAAACCTCATATGTAGTTTTTATGTTTAATAAGAGTAAATTTATTAAGAGGCATCACTGGAATACTCAGGGTGTATACAGAGATCACAACTTCTCCAGGTTAGGTTGTTCTCAGGGTCATCTCCTACCTTTTGAATACCTTTTAAGCATTCCTTTTCTAAAATTTTTGCTATTACTAGTCACAGAAGCAAGCAGGGACTCGTCTTGACTAATGCGGACCAGTATCTAAAAGCTGAGGTACAGACTAAATTCAGGGGCATACTTATGTTCAGGTAGACACTGCGAGCTAGAACTAGTGTACAGTAGCTTAACAGGTTTATCATGACAAATTAAACACTTGCTATTCTCTTTCATATTGCATTTTCAATCAACATTAAAGGGAATGAATACCCACTAGTGCTACATCTTGAATGAATTTCAACTAACCCTTCCACCTCATTATCACCAACCCCAACCACTTGACTGGGGTCCAGTGGAAGCATTTTGCTGACTTCCAACCTCACAACCATTAGCTCTTGGATAGCTATGATTTTTCAAAAGCAGTAAGCAGTTTCCTTTTTTTTTTTTGCCTTACATCCCCAAGGTACAAATAAATAGATACAGAAGTGTATTAATGCTTGATTTACAAAACTGCTTCAGTTGTGATATACATTTTCAATATAATAAACTGACTGCATTATGATGAAAAACTCTAGAATGAATAAGCTCATAAAAATTCATTGGTAATGCCTGTTCCTCAATTAAGGAAAGTCTGTCTATGGAGCCTGGGAGAGTTGTGTCTAATGAGTGGGAAGCTCCATCTGTTTCCCACAATCATTGCAGCTCATGCTCACGTTTAGGTTGCACAGTGTCAATGTGGGCTGTACTTCAAAGACAAGCTCCACTAACCTTTCTGCTTTTCTTCCATCAGCAGCAATACACTAGTTCATTCAAAAGGGAAAAGAAAGCCTGATTTTTATGATCCTGTCACCATTCCATTTGGAAAAACAGCAGCTGTTTGTCCAAATATAATGTGCATTTTGAAGGGAAGGTACTGAATATGAAAGGTTTCATAGTTTCCACAACAATATGAATTATCATAGAAGTGGAATATGAGGTTATCAGAAATTATAATCATATACTTGATCGACAGTCCTCTCACAAACTTGAGATTTCTGTTCCCCTAGGCTTGCATTTCTTTCCCTTGTCCTTCTTCTACACTTGGCATGTTAAAGAATTTTGACAATTGAAGAACATCTCCAGAGTACTTATTACTCTGCCTGTGATCTCCTTGCCTATGTGGAGCTGTGTGGTAACTCACTGACTATCAGAAGGGCTTTTTAAAAGATAGTTTACTCTTTGTTAATATTGAAGACTGCTACAGTGAGTGATCTGAGGAAATCCAAATGGCCAAAGGACACATTTTAAATTTGTTTTGTTCCCAGGCATTACAGAGTAAAAGAATGGTACAAAATTAATTTGGCCAGCAAGAGAGTGAGGGTTACACAAAGCATCTGCTGGCTGCCTCTGGAATAAAAACATTGCATTTGTCTAGACTTTATTTATGATCCATTTTTGGCATAACTAGTTGTTACTGCTAAGAGTCAAATTATCGCAACCTCATGTTACAGATTAGCTCAAAAGAAGACAAATTCTGGAGTGGATGCCTTTTTTAAAAATTTTAAACAAATATATTTTTAGACTATCTCCTATGTCCAGGAGGTCCCTAAAACCCACAGTGTTTATTTTGCTTTTAGAATGAAAAGAAAAACACAAAGAAAGGAGACAAGGAACAGGAAAATGACTTATTTTTTCCCCCAATTCCCTTGATCACAACCCACCAATCATTTAGTGACTACAAGTTTCAGGCCTTTAATTTTGCCTTCAAATCCTGCTCACTGTGTAATAGGTTTCGGTGGATTGGGAAGTCCAGTGGTTCATGTGAAGGGCCCCTAGAGGAAGGGAGCTATGTCTCTCAGAATGACATTCAGTAAAATGCTTTCTCCTGAAGCACTTGTTAGTCTGATGAGTGTATTTCAGTTTCACATCAACATTTTTTTTCTTTTGCAATTTAATTTGCACAAAAGCAAGCAGTGCTCTTCTGCCTCCAAAAATATGTATGAGTGGGTGTGTATACCAGAACGAGAGAGACTAACACAGCAAGTAGAGAGGAAGGAAGAATTAAAGAAAAAGCTCAACCTATGCTTGGTCTCCCCTTAAAACTTTGCTTGGGTCTTTCCTATATGAGAGAGCCATTTTTATGAAACTCTTGTGGGTGGAGGTTATATTTGAAGCAATTGTGTTTCTAAATGCGAAGATGGAAAGGAAATATTAGATGCATATTTAATCTAAAAATGCCTTAAGTGTGAAGTTAAGAGGGTTGGTTTCATTTGTGAATTTTGTTCACTCTCCACCAGGCAATTTTATTGCAATTTGGAACTTCCAATAATGATAGCAACAGGCACACAACTATCTCCTGACCAACAGTAAATAACCTATGGTGAAATATACTGGAACCTCACATTTCCAAGGGAAAAGATTGTCATAAGAAGTCTACCTTGTACATACCATTAACGCTTTCATTCAATTACAGGTTGATTTATCTATTGTTAAACACAGGATCAAACAAAAGCAAAATATAATGTAACTTCATGGTTAACTTTTAACCTTTGCTTAGTATAATACTGGCCCAGAAGGCTTATCATAGAAAATTTTCATATAAAGTTCTGAAACTGATGTTTTGTTGCCAAACATTATTTATAGATGATATTAATAATTTCTATTTGTGATTTTTATCTTGTTCATCTATATAGATAATTTTTAAAAATGACAAATGAATAAATAAAATACCCCATCTTTTTAACTTTTTAAATCCGAGTATTTCCTCAATGAGAATTCAGTAACCATATTGTACCTTTAAAAAAAAATACAAACAAGGATAGTGACACATAGGAGCTGTAACTGTTGACAATAAATCATAGGCTTATGATGACTGAAGGAAAATGAGAGCTCTGAATAGCCAAGTGCCAACCATGCCACCGACAATCTAGGTCAATGTAGAAAGTATCACAGTTCATTTATCTTAAGGCTTATTCCAGTGTTTTAGAAAAATATTCACTTGCTCAGCCTAACACCCCTAGATACACACAATTGCTCTTCTAGCCCGTAAGCTACATCTTGAGTTCTTTGCTCCACTCTCATTCTCTTCTGGTTTGGGTCACTTTCCCCAAAGTGTCTCACATTCAAGGCACTGCAACTTCTCCCTGAGTACATACTCCAAGGTCCAAGTGAGGATGCCTCACAATTTATCTTTACATTCTGTCCCTTCATAACATCTTAGGGAACAAGCAGAGGATATGGGCAAGAAGCTCTCATCTTGCGTGCTTCTTTTCCCAGTTTCTCCTTTGTCTTCATAGCCTTGGAGAAAAGACTGAGCTTTTCATTCTCTTTAGACAGTGAAGGATGAACCTGGTCACATGATACTATTTCCTGGGAGTTTTTCTCTTCTAGAGGTGAAGCATGGGCATCAGTTATGTTTCTAAAACTCTCCAGGTGAATCCTTGGTGGGTAAAATTTTAAATGATCATTATGGCGAGTTCTATATTCACATGTGAATTATGAAATGTCTGGACTCAAGTCCAGGAGCAAATATGCTGTTTAAAGAAGTCTAGGGGAGCTGGTGTCAGTGACTCACACCTGTATTCTTAGCTACTTGGGAGGCTGAAATCAGGAGGACTGCAGTTGAAAGTCAGCTCAAGATCCCATCTCATAGGGCAAAAAAAGTTGGTGTGGTGGCATGCACTTGTCCTCCCAGATCCAGCAAGAAGCATAAAATAGGAGTGTGGTGGTACAGGCTGGCCTGGCAGAAAGTGAGACCCTATCTCCAAAATAACTGGAGCAAAGAGGGTTGGAGGCATAGCTCAAGCAGTAGAGTGTCTGCCTCACAAAACAGCATCCTTGAGTACAAACCCCAGTACCACCAAAAAATAGAACTCTAGGGGAAAATTAGCTTGTTTTTGATTTTGTAAGATTCTCTTTAACTAGGAAGTGATGATTGGAGTTTGGGGGTAAATTTCCAAGTTTAGTTCTACAGCCTAGATGTGTAAAGAAAAAACAGAAGAGTAAATTTGTTATCATACAAACTTTTCCCCAACCCTTGGGGCTGGTATCCCTTAGGAACTATCATGTTGACACAAGATGATGGGAAAGAAGATATGGTCCTCATTTGTAGCGAGAGATTTTAGGGATGTGTTGTATTCATAGTCTGACTTAGAGCATTGACAGGCAGTAGCATCTGTGTGTTGAAGCAGGCATGCACCTGGCTTCCTGAGCAACATGACCAGAGGTAGTTAGGCCAGAGAAGGGAAAAATGGTATGGGTTCCCTATTGGCTGAGAGTAGTTGTTCAGAGTCCTTGTAAAGCATGTCCTTGGGGGTTTCTAGAGTGGTTGGGAAAGATATGTACAGAGAGGAAGGGGGCTGAAGGTCCTACAACAGCAATTAGGAGGTGGTAATGTGGAGATGCATGTGTTACCCACAAAAGAATAATGCATTCATGCATAATGAGAAACTAAGTGCACTAGGATGGCTGCCAACTTGTATCTCATGCATAACTCAGTAATCTATACTGTTCAGCTCAGGACAACAGTAAGGTGATTGTGAGTCACAGCAGAGTTTGCTTTTTCTTTTGTAAGCATCAGTTCAAGACTTTATCTAGATAGGACAATCAGCTGTATGATTTCTTCACTCCCATTTCTATACCATCCTAAATCAGTGATTTCCCTCTAGATTGTCTTATAGGTACTAAGTTATCTGATATTACTGTCATAATCTATTTTTAACCTCATGGAAAATAATTAAGGAAGAGAGAGACCAAGATATCATATAATACAGCAGCATCGTGCAAAAAGGCTTTTAGCTGCTATAAGAGTAATGAGTGTCCTCAAAGGTGTAGAGTCACATTTACCAATTGCAAAATTTCTTATTCATTATTGTAACAACTATAAAATACAATATCTAAGAAGTAATTAGCATGGTGGCTACACAGAGTAGCCAGCACCTATTTTGTATTATATTCATCTTGTTTATAAAAATGGTCATCCATTTTCTCCATTTTCATAAAAATAAGCATAGATTACAGATTAAATAACTGAAAATTATATAATCAGCTCAGAATCATTTGATTCATTAATGATAACTGGTTTATACCAATGAATAATTGTATTTGCTTAATATGTACAAAAGAACTGTGTTGGAATACTACAGCCCACTGTCTTAAGAAATGCTGAAAACTGATTTCTAAGTACTATTATAAACAAAGACAACTATGCTCAGAATACAGCTAATCAAAACCTTATTTCATCACCCTAAAGATAAGCTAGTCATATGTGAGTCTCCATTAGAACGCTAAGATTTAGGACCTTATGCATGAAAACATTAATTTTGTGTCTAATTAAAACTAATGGAAAAGATTTAAATTTAAGAAAATTATTCAATAGTACAGAAAATACATTTAAATGTTTGATTTATTATTATTATTTTTTCATTACTGGGGCTTGAACTCAGGGCCTTCACTTTGAGACACTCCACCAGCCCTATTTTTCTGAAGGGTTTTTAAGATAAGGTCTCTCGAACTAGTTGGTGGGCTGGCTTTGAACAGCAATCCTCCTGATCTCTGCCTCCTGAGTAACTAGGATTACAGGTGTGAGCCACAAGCGCTTGGCTTGATATATTAACACTGTATATTGTTCCTACATTTTAGTGCTAACCCTTTTCAATGATTTGAATTAATTTTATTCAGCATGGTATATCTGAATACTGGTATTATTTTTTTAATTACATATTTAGTAAAAGGTGATAGATTTATGTGACCTGAAGACCAGAGTATGAAATTATGTAGAGCGATTTCCACAGGTGATTTTTGTGCACAACTTTCTATTTCATTTTTCTTGGTATCTATACCCACTTCCTACTTGCCAATGTATTGATGAATAGCCACTCTGTTGATGCATACTTGCTAATGCATCACCACTTCTATGTAGATCAACTGATGTGGGCCAATGATCAGGTGTCAGGGTTGACTCTATGATGTCCATGATAGACCAACAACTATTGAGCAGGTTGAATATTATGTATTTCGCCAACCATGTGACATTCTAATTAGACTATTTAAAGTCAACACTCAGGCATAACTCATGATGGTTAGTATCTGTTGATCTACTATTCTTATTTTCTTGGGGGAAAAATCAACACCTGTGGTATGAAAAATGTATACTATAGGGTGTTGATAGTTAGTTTCTGTTTTGAAAGATGCTGATCTGTCCCAGATTCTGATGTACATTCTAATGCTTGAAATATGAACACTTGAGCAGGAGTGAAAGTGCTGATGCTACTCAAATATGCATGAGAGGTCTGATCCCTCCTCTGGAAAGCACCAGAACTGCTGGCATAGGTTCAATCAGTAAATAAACATAAAATAGCTTTTTCATTTGAGGTAAAATTTTATCAAAACCAACTGATATTTTTACATGGTAGGGGGAGGGTTTATGAATGACAGTGCTTATATCTTGAATTTGAAAACTGAGGGAGTTAAATGCAATGCGAATTCCACTAACCAGTTCTTGCTTAAAGACAATGTTGCTTTAGAAAATGGGGAAGATTTTCTTTGTGCTCACAGTGGTTCCTTTGGGAATCTTATTTTTAGAGGAACCAAACACTAGGGGAAAGAGTCCTAACTTGGCAGCATTACACTTCAGTATTTAGAATGAGGGCTTGTGATTTTCTTCATCCAGAAATGATGTGTGTGGGAGGTACCAAATAATATGTAACACCAGGAATGACTGCAGTGAATAGTGCAGGACTGGTTATAGAGCTTTGTGAATGGGATCATTGTGATTGAGGATATGGCTTAAGTGAGGAATTAATGATGACATGAATACTTTACTTTCTATATAGTGAGATATGAATGCTAATTTAAATTTCTGCCTTAGACCAGACTCTTATTCATTCTTCAAACTCTACAGATAAAGAACAGTGGATATTTTCTATTTAGAATCCATTTCGATGCTACACCTCCTTTAAGGACCACAGGCAGAATGTTATATCACCTTTAATGAACTTTGACATTTATTTCATTTATTTAGGGGCAACAAATAAAGAAGCATTTCTTTTCCAATAATCCAACAAAATTTTTAAGAGCTTCCATATTGTTGATAGCAGTTATGCTCTATTCTCTGCTTTCTGTTTTTTCTATTTTATCTGCACAGCGTTCAGGCAATCTCCAGAGGGTGATTTCTGCTTGGATTCCATCTCTACAGTGGCAGTGAAACACCCTCCTGAGGGTGGGCATTGCAGCCATGATCTTCATGTAGCTGAATTTCAGGCCTCCCTGTCTGGTGTCTGGAAGCTATCTTCCTTAACGATAATGGGTCTCTGTAATACTTTATCTTGGTAAGAACAGGTCTAGATAGGTTTTGCTTTTTTCCTTGTTGAAACTCTTTCAGATCTTTATGCAGAATTTCACAGTATCTGCTTGGAAGTGAGGGGTGGGGGCGAGAGGGAGGGAATGAAGGAAAAGGGATGGGGCCGGGGGAAGGGGGGAGTAATGACCCAATCATGTATGCATATATGAATAAAGGGGGAAAAAAGTAATCTAAGAAACAAAATCTCATGTGTTAAATGAAAAAAAAAAAGAATTTTAAATTGGGTATCAATATTTCTTTCTGTTAAAAAAGGAAATGATTTCCTTCTGATTGACCAATGCATTCCAGGTGACAACTATTAGGTTTTGGTGTTGTACAATATACATTTGTTTGTTTATCAAGTTTCTGCTTACAATAAAATAACTTAAACATCAATAAAATATCTAAAACAGTATGAGTAGCATGAAGCGGGAAGGCTCCTTACATATCATTATGCTTTGACTTAGAGCCTTTTGGGAGAAATAACAATTTCATTAACTAAAGTGGCTGTCCTTGTCACTCTGGCAAATCAGTAGTAACTTGAGAACAGTGTCTACGTAGGGAAAGAGTAAAGATGAGAAAGCACAAGACAGGTATAGTGGCTCATTCCCATAATCTTAGCACTTGGGAGTTTGAGGTAGGAGAAATGCAAATTTGTAGCCAGCCTGGGCTACACAACAAGGTCCTTTCTTTAAAACAAGACTAAACACAAACAAAAAATAAAAACAGGAAAAAGCGTGGGTTTTTAAGTAAAGTAAGATAAAGATTAAAAATGCTTATAAACATGTGACTTACATAGTTGAAATTCTGACACGTTATTAAAAATAAGACTAAGTATGAGATTTTTATCAACTTAGGCTATTCAAGACAGGCATTAATTTGTATCTAGAAAGGGAGGATTGCTGAATTTGAAATCTATGGTTCTAGGTCATGGTTGCTAATTGGAGAAGGGAAAAGAGAAGTTTTTAAGTATTTCTGGAATTGCTGGGTTGGTTTTTCTCTCTGAAATCAGTTTGAAACCACCACAGGCATTTGGCAATGCAGCCCAGCATCTGCCCAAGTAGCATCTGCAGCAGCTGGATCAATATAGCTCTAACACAGGGAACTGCCAAGACCCATGAAATGTCTAAATAAGCAGAGGTCTGATGGTTTTATTTTAAAAACATTGTGGCCTAACATTTGTTTCCATAAGAAATTATCTAAGATTTTGAGATATTTCTGTTTAACATAGCACAGAAAACTGGAACAGGAGTATAGAAACCAAAGCTGCTATTTACTACTCATGTTATATGATATATAGCATATGGCTTAGTGTTACAGAACACAGGGAACCTAAAATACAGAGAAATATTCAGAAAAAATAAGATAATAGGGCATTCAATATCATTGCCTCTTGACATATTCATTCAACAAATATCCATTGGATGCCTATTCTGAGAAGAGTATTTAGAGTGGCACAGAAGATAACAGCTGTGAAAAAAAGCAACAAAATCCCTTACCCTTCTTCAATGCAAATAAATGATGACTTATCCAAAATACTAATAACAAGTAACATATCATGGATGATCACATATGCCAAGCCCTGTTCTAGGTACTACAACTCCATTAATAAACTTAATCTACAAAATGATTCAGGGAAGCAGGTTTGTCATAGATGGGAAAATTAAGGCATGGAGAACAGGATTCACTTGTGTAACGTTTCACAGTAAGGAACTGGAGGCATCAGTGGTCAAACCCACAGTCTGGATCTTGATATACCTCAGCTTCCCCATTTAACAAACCACTGAGCATACAAATGATAGAACTCTTAATTGTTATTTTATTTCTATTGACTTAAAAATGAAACACATTGGACTCTTGTCTTTAAAGAACAGGATTCTGTTTATAAACTGGATATACCATACCAGTAACAAATCCTTTATATTCCAGAAATATGCAGGGCATGAGAGTTCTTAAAAATAAACAAACATCACAGTTCTCAAATTTGACTCTGAATTTGGCAGTTATAAAATAATCACACTTAAAGTGTTCTCCCACCTCTAAACAAGCATATACTGTATATAGAGAACTAAATATCCTTTATTTTGAAGAGTACACAGAAACCCCTGAGACCATGCAAGGGGGACCCCTCAGATTATTAGTCCAAAGCATTTATTTTATAGATAAGGAATTAAGGTTGAGAGATATTAATCTATCTTCCTAAGGTACACTTGGGAGCCTTGTCTGAGTCTCACTGAGAGAATCTGTAATATTCTCACTTGTTATTGAACCAAACTTAAGGATTAATGGACTGAGATTCAGTTAGTATAGGAAGAATCTGTAGATAAGATACTATGAAGTTCCTTCCCTGGCAAATGCCAGAATATTTAATATGATTATTATGATACAGGGAAATCAAGATCAACCTTTTCTACCTGGCACTTTGAACAGTTTAAGGAAGGATTTAAAATTACTTCAGAACAGAAGGTGTTCAGACGCAAACAAGGTATACACAAAACCTGACTAAGGGAAAAATAGCAGCACAGTAAAACCATTAACTTTAGTGTTGATTAGATCTATATTTGAAACTTGATTTTTGTCTCCTAGCAACCTGGACATGTGGGGCAAGTATTTTTGTTTTTCCTTGGAGTCTCAATTTTCCCATTTGTAAAGTGGGTGCAGAAATGCTTATTAGATTGTTATAGACATTGAATAAGGTAATGCACTGAAACTTAACAAAAAGCATGCAAAAGGCTGGCATGGTGGCACTTGCCTATAATCCCAGGATTCCGGAGGCTGAGGCAGGAGGATTGCAAGTTTGAGGCCAGCCTGAGCTACATGGTTAGTTTAAGGCCAGCTTAGACTATATGGTAAGAACTTGTCTGAAACAAACAAATAGAAATACAACAAAGTGAGACTATATGCTAATTAAGAATGCTTAAAAAATTAAAAGTGTACAAAAACTGGACAATTCTCAATCCATACATTAAAGGAGTTGCTAACACCATTAAAAAAGTGAGTTTCTGTGTTCTCACTGTGTTTTTTTAAAGTACTTTTTCTGAAAAGAGAAATCATTGACTCACAAGAAGTAGAAATCGCATTGACACTTTGTACTTCTTATCTTATTTGTACTTCTTCCTTCTTCTGTTTTCATTCTCTCAAATGTTAGTAAAAACACACACGAACAGCAGACTAGAATTTTATTTCTGACGATGTCAAAAAAAGACAGTTAAAATCTTTGATAAATAAGAACTCTTTTTTTAAGTAAAATTCTTCATTGTCTGGCTCCAAATAACTTTTTGAAGCATCACCTGCATTTTTCCTCTTCTTTCTCATTTTATATTCTAGTCATGCCAAACCATTTGTTGTTCCCTGAAAATGCCATGCTGTTCCATGCTGCTCTGTCTCTGTGCTATTTCCTCTGTTTCACATGGCCCTTCCTCTCTTGTTCATTTGCCAAACTACTCTTACCTATTTCTTGTACTAGTGGTCAGCTCCTTGCAGGCAAGATCCATGTCTTATGCATTGTTGCACACCCGGCATGGTGAGAGTGTGAATACCATGCAAGTGTTTGTTACATGAAGGAAGGAAGCAGATGATTGAGCAGGGCAATACTGCATTTGTTTAAAGGTCAATGTCACAATAATATAAAGAAATTTTTTTGTATAGTTGTACATTGGCTCTTTAAGGAAGACTGGAACTGATTTTTAAAAGAGTTATTGACTGATGGCGTTATTGTTCAACTGTGATCATAGTTTCATGAAAAATTACATGTGAAGGGCAACACGCTAACACTTATTGGGATATATGTGTTTGAGATTATACCTCGTCTACGGCCATACCACCCTGAACGCGCCCGATCTCGTCTGATCTCGGAAGCTAAGCAGGGTCGGGCCTGGTTAGTACTTGGATGGGAGATTATACCTCTGTTACATTGTGTGTCAACAAGTTTGTGAATCTAGATTTTGACTGTGAAAACTGTACATATCTGATATTTGCCAAGCACTTTGGCCATCAATAATGTTCATTACCTAACATGAAATTAGTACTTAATAATATGTTTTTAAAATAATATTAAATGATACACACAGAAGATAATATATTCAAATCTACTTTAAAACATTTATATCAGACTATCACAAATCATAACAACCACCTACGGTGACACAAACAATACAGAAAATGAGCATTTCCCTTGTCTTTTTGTTTCTAGTATAGTTCCCTGACACTAGTATTTATTATTCCACACTTTCATACTTCTAGGACCCATGAGAGACTCAAAACCAAGCACTCGTCATATGACTGTTCTAGAAACATTAATAAGACTACCCATAAAATGATTCATTGCAACCAGGAAGAAAATTGTGTCATACACTTGTAATAGGGAACTTTTACCTTGTGAATTGAAAAAATAAAGCAAAATGGAAAATGATAAAAACTGTCAAATTATTCAAAACCTAAACTGTCCTTTAAGGTTTATTTCATGTCCTACCTCTTTTCTAGAGTTCTCTGCTAGCTAATATCATCTGATCAATTGCTTCTTCTGAATAAACATACACCCTGCCTTTGTTGTGATGATTCTATGTGTACAGGTTTTCACTCTTCCAAAGGAGAATCAAATCCTCCTCAAGTACAAGAGATTATTTTATAAAGATTCTTTTCTAACCCACTATGCTGTAAAGAACAGTATATACATAATAAATATTAGTTGGCTCTTATTTGTTAACAAATTCCAAATGGGGAATGCCATCCCAACAATGGAGACTGTTCTGTGCTAATATTATTTGTAGCTAATGGAAACCCCAAGGCAAGAGTATAGGCAAGAGTGTTGAGAGGGGAATCGAGACAGAAGGATAACATCAGAGACTAATTTTTCATTTGAAAAATAGATTGTCTCCTGTTCCCCTGGCAGTCTGCTGCTGAGTATAGATGAGCTACAGTAACCAGATTGGTTCATTAAAATATGGTCCCTTTAGTTTAACATGACTCATCTTGATGATGAAGCTATGATTCTGGGAACTAAATGTGCTAGTTTGATACTCTCATGACACCCAAAAGAGTAACATAAAACTTAATTTGTAATGACTTCATATTCAGTTTACTGTTACTGTACAGCTCACACCCTGTATGGACCCAACATCTACCAAAATTTAGTAATGCAAAGAGCTATCAGAGTGGCCCTTTTCAGCAATGGCCTACCTACCCTGCTTGGTCTGAACATTTGTAAATCTCTACCTAGGAAATGTTGCAGATAGTTAAGCAGCCCTTCCCCTTCTTTCAGTATCTCCCACCTTACTCCCCTGCCCTATCAACTTTCACTGCCATTTTAATACGTGATTGTTTGCTTTGTTTACTTCTGTATCCTCAGAACCTGAACAAATGACTGATACTTAAAACACTGAATCATGAATGATAATCATTTGCAAAACCAATTTTTTGGAGACCTAAAAGTTGGAGCAAAGAACTTGAATTTCCACTTTCTGAGACCAGGCCTTATAATGAGTAACAAGAACAGTAAGAATTGCTAGGTCACCATTGCCAAAGGCAATGGCAATGACAGACTTTCTGGTTGCCAGAAGCTTAGCAGTAGTCAGAGGGCATTTTCCACTGTGATTTTATTGCCTGGCAAATAGAAGCATCTTGTTCAAACTGCTTTCTAAAATATTGAAAGATTTAGGTTTCTGAGGGGAGCAAGGGTGTGTGTGTGTGTGTGTGTGTGTGTGTGTGTGTGTTTGAGAAGAGGAGGTCAGGGTAGGTGAACTGAGAGAAATAGTTAATAGATTTCACAAAGAGCTTGATTTCAAAGTCACTGTTGAGCCTTAAATCTTGAGTTGCTGGGTAAATCTTTTTAATGGTATGTATCACCATTTGGTTTGGCTCAACTATTGCATATTTTGTTGAGCATGTTCTTGTAATTTCTGTATTATAATATCTAGTCTAGTGATAGAGACTTAAGATATCACATTTTATAAGAATTACTGAAAAATCCATTAAGCTTTATTAGATAGCCTGGCTTTTGGCACAACACTGGACTAACAACCTGCCTGGTAGACAAAAAAAAAAAATTAATAAAAGAATCAGTCCTGCAGTCATTTATGTATAGAACCACAGATTAGCAATAACAAAACAACAAAGCAATTGGAAAGGGAGACGAAGACTTGAATACTAAAATCCATAAGCAAAGACAGATCTAGATTTCTGTGGAGCCTGAGTTACCCAGTTTAGGAGACCTTCTTGAGAAAACAAACCACACGATTACAAGTGCACAATTATACAAAGAGGCATGGATGGAGTTTATGCAAAGTGAGGACTGTGAACTGGAAGCCACAGGGATTCCACGATATAAGTGTCTGCACACCACCATGGTCAGTCTTCCCATGAAAGATGACAATGTCTATAGAAAAGTGTTTTAGTTAAATTCAAGACAGGAAAGAGAAGATACATGGCAAAGAAATGTAAGAATAGAGAAAGACTTGTTTGTAGTAGCAGTGATGCCATGTTAATTAAATGCTGAAGTTGGAGCAATAGACAGGAGCAACTCTGGGAGGGAATAAAGTCAATACTTA
This sequence comes from Castor canadensis, assembly GCF_047511655.1. NCBI lineage: Eukaryota > Metazoa > Chordata > Mammalia > Rodentia > Castoridae > Castor > Castor canadensis. Next base: position 143,187,249 of record NC_133389.1, read on the forward strand.
GGAAAGAGAGGAGAAAAGAGCTTTGCCCTGTAGGAACCACAGAGCAATTTAAATCTGAGAATCCAGTCCAGGGTCATCACTCTGTCATACTAAAGGCTTATCAACCATAGGACAGCTATTTTATTGCTAGAAAATTGCTAGGCAATTGTGGAGCTCACCCTGACAAAACAGTAAATGCCTGGGAACATTTTATCATCTTTCAGTCTCCACCTTACATTCTTCTCCCCTTTCTACCTCCCACTTCCACTCTAGGGTTTCAGGCAGATGTAACGTATGAAAATGCACAATAATTTCAATGAAAATTCTATGACAGAAATGATTTCATAGTTAATGTCCATCCAAATGTAGGCATTGTGCACTTTCAAATTCAAAGACTTTCAAATTTGTTAGACATAATGTAAGCAATTTGCCAAGTGGTCTGAGCCAGTGTCAGCTTCAAAGACAAGCATGTGGACCACTTTGGAAACAACTGTGTCCTTTTCTTCTAGTGGAGAAAAACAGGCTGTAGAGCCATCCTTTCCCCAATATGCTGAATGTTTACCTAGAACTTGCGCAAGTCCAGGACCAGCTATGGACCATGATACTCCTTCCTACGCCTCCCTTGTATCTGCGACTACATATGCTCACTACTATGCCTTGTTTGTTGGTTGAGATGGGATTGTGCTAACTTTTGGCTCAAGCTAGCCTCAAACCATGATTTTCCCTGTTTCCACCTTCTGGGTAGTTATGAATGCAGATGTGCATCACCATCCCTGACCCTCTATTTTTTAAAAAAAATTTTTGGTTTCTTATTTGGTGGTTGACATGAGAATAAGATGTCTGTGCTTTCTATAAAGCACAAGAAATGAGCAAAGAGTGGAAGTATTTTTTTTTCACTTCCTGCAGACACATTAAACAATAAGAAGGGAGGCGAGCATAAAATGCATGAGGAGGTACTTGGTGTCCACCACATTAAAGATTCCAAAATTACAGACAACATTTTGAAGTATGCTGACACCTCAAAGAAGAGTCATAACAAGCTAGAAGAAGAAAAGGCAGCAGGAGAGGGATGCCTCAGGCTTTGGTTCCTTACTGCTTTTTGTGAAAGTCATTTAGTCATCAGGTGACTTAGAGACTACACTTGATACCAATTTAGTGAGAAAGACAAATGACTGAAAAGCAGAGTTACTTAAGAGGCATTTATGAGAAAAACAAGTTCAAGTGTATGTCTACTCCACTCACATCAACACTTGCCTGTTTATGTTGACCTACAGTCATAAAACAAATACCAAACCCTTCAAACTGGGTGCTGTGCCTACTATTTTTGGAGGGAAGCAATTTGACAATACATTTCAGGAAAGAAATATGGTAATATGTTTTAAAGCCTCCACATTTCAGCTATCTGAAAACTTCGACTACATAATGCAAATTCATTTACCTACACCACTTAAATGCTTCCTGGACTTGAGAGTTACAACTTCAGAAAATTTTAACTTTTCAACTGGGGGAAATAGCTTCTATTCTAAACCATAATCTCTGTTGGACTTAAAATAAAAATAGCTCCACCCTTCAGTAGAAAAACCCACAAAATAACTTTTCTCTAACCCATAAAATAGGCATGGTATGAGCTCCCCCTACTGGTACAAGACTATTCCCACTTCAGGAATTCTGTAAAGAATAGCTTCTGTGACTAGTAGGGTGAAAAAGAATTTCAAATTTAGTATTGAAGAGGAGGAAAAACTGTTTCTAAAAACCAAACAATATAGAAAGACATCTCTTCTCACTGTAAAAATAATCTCTGAGAAAGAAGAATGCAAATGATATGCTTATAAATATTTGAGAGTGTCGTTAAGCCCCCAACCAAGACCAGACAGGCAGAGTGAAGTAAACAGCTGTCACTCTCAGGATGATCTGAGGTCCTTATTCTTATTCAGACAGAACAGGTAGCAGAGCTCAACAGCAGTGGTGGTTGCATATGTATTGATAATGGACTCCCTCCCCCTTCCTTAACAGCACATGTGAAAATAAATTGTACATGGAGGATGAGCAAAGTTTGGGTGTTAGAGTTTTCTGCTTTAGGAAATGAGTTCTCTATGGCTATGTGAACTGGGACACTGAAGATGGAAGTCCTACGTTTTATAATTCAACACCCTCAAAATTAGTTCTCTCCAGAGCAGAAAATCCAATGTGAGAGAATCAATGACAAATATAGGTAAAGTGCTATTGTGGGGACATTCACACTATCAAAGCAGGAGAAATGCAACAAAGGTGTTGTTGGTGAAAAGCTGTTACAGAAATATAAGGGAAGAAATGGAACTCCCACTCCTTGAGTCAGCAGAAGGGAGCTATTTCATGATATTTCCTATATTTGTTAGGCTGCAATTTGATTATATCTGATTCTGTTATCACAATCTGTTACATATCCTACATTGAATATAAATACATAAAGCCATTTAAAGGCCAAATTATAGAGCTGTCTATTTTTATGTTTTACCTTTTACTGCCATAATTAAATTGTATAAATTTAAAACGGCAAATGAAAAACAACAAAAAAAAATCAGTATATTGAAGCTTTATTGAAAAACAACCAGCTGAAAACTTCAAAAGTACATCAATCTGTTTCCTTCTTTAAAGTCTGAGAAAATTACCCTAGATGAATATAATAAGCTCAGTGCATGGGCTTTGGTTTTTGTAAATGATGCTCTTTATGAAACATTTTTGTGTCTTAGAAGTAGACATGCATTTGCTTATGTTGATTGTGCATGGAGGTGACAGGCTTATGATCCTTTTGTCTTCCCCCTTTCCATATACTTATTTACTTTGGCAAGCAACATTTTAACTCACACCCATGTCAACATAGAAAGGAATGGAAATAACTAGACTTGGGTCACTAGTACATGTCACTTCTCTCCATTTTTGCCACAGCCACTCCAGTAAGGTCAGGCTCATCTTTCCCTTTTCTACTACAGTAATCTTTTTACTGGCTTCTCTGCTTTCAATTTTTCCTTACCTCCAATTCATTCTCCACATAGATACCATGGCAATCTTCCAAAAATATAAGCCAGATTATATTATTGCCCTTCACAGACTTCCTATGACACTGTGAACAAAGTACAAATTTCTTACCATTTCTCCACTCATCTACCATTTCCTGCTCAATCACTGTGCTGAAGCTACATTTATCTTCCCTCTGTTGCTAGATTTCACTAAGATCTCACTTAGGGCATTGCATTTGCTCTTCTGAATACCCTGCCTCTGCATCTTCACTTACCATCTTTCCTTCTTATAAGAAAAGCTTCAGTTAAAAAATCTCACTCTTCCCACAAAACCTAGTCACTTTGTATTATAGCACCTGTTTTACTTTCTTAAAAGCAATTATCACTCTCTGAAGCATTCCTTACTTATTTGTGTCTAAAAAAGTAGTTGGCACAAGCATAATAATATTACCCCATGATATTACAAAATATAACAGAGTAATAAGTATTATATTTTCAATAAATGCTAGCAGAGGGAATTCTCTAAGTAAAAACATAGTGTTTGTGTGTGTATACATGTATATATGGATGTGTAGTTTGTGTATGTGGGTATACGTGTGTATGTGTGTAGATGCTTTTGCACATACAACAAATAGTAAGCAAAAGTCACATGTCACAAAATAAAGAGCATCAATATTTCTTTGATTTGTGAAAAATTTCTACTTAACAGCAATACCTTACTCTCAATCAAATTAATAAATTTTTATTCTGCCTTAAATACCTGACATTAAAATATATAGCAGATTCTACGTGGAATGATGAGAAAATGGAAACTTTGGAGCCTAAAAAGCCTGATTATAAATCTTGGCTTTGTCACCAATACTGTATGATGTTCAACAAATAACAATCTTTGTGTTCCTTATTTTCTTCATTAAAAACTGGAAATGATATGTCTTTCCTGAAGAATAATAGCAAGCATTTAATATATAGCTATAAAACACCTGACACATAGTAGATGATTATTTTCTTAATAAAAAATAGTATGAGTTACCCTTTCAAGTGCTAACTGGCCTTATCAATTGTGGGAGAAAGATAAACTGAATGAAATTTAGCACTTCATATATACATATGTATTAACATTAATGTGATTTTATCAGTGTTTTCATAATTGCCCAATTTGAAAGCAACATACTTAAAATTAATATATTTGAAGCACTTTTCCTTCTGCCTTCTTTCCTCCTCAATAACCTCAGGGAGTAGTTTTCTTTTGTGTGGACTTGTCCCAGTGGCACAAAAATTAGAGATTTTGTCAAAAGGAATGCTCCCTCAGCATTACTAGTAGATACTGTGTTCTAGAAGTGTCAGAAGTAGTACTTTTAAATTCTGAGATATCTAGAGCTAAAAACTACTCAGAAAAAGTTAGAAAAATTTCTCTGAATTTAGAAAAATTTAAGACTTGTTTGAAAAAATACATTTTTTGAACACTATGCAGTGTGAAAGAGCACCTTCCATAAATTCTTTGGCCAATCCTTTGGCAGTCACTGAAATGGATTTTGTGGCTTACAGTTGTTTCGCTAGTGAAGAGACAAACACCTGTCTCTTGTTCGGGATGTGGTGGGAAGTAGAGATGTGTTTAGCCAGATGGAGGTTTTAACTGCTGGTTAAAAAATTAAAATTAAATTTAAAATTAGGAAAAAAAGTTGAGTCTAAGCAAGTGGTTCTGAATCTGAAATTTTTTGTTTTCCAAATATTGAAAATGTTTGTATTCCACTCTATGCCTTTTTCCCCTTGTCTTATTCTCCTCCCTCCCCTCAAGTAGTGTTTACAGTGAGAGAGATCAGAGGAAAATGACATAAATGTCTATGCTGTCATAGAACAGCAGCCTTGAAATTCATCACTACTTACTGCTTTGAATCTTATACCCACTTGCCAGCATGTCGCAACTAGCATGTCGGTCACCTATATGTGGCTCTTCAAAAGAAGTAAAAATACACTGCATTGCTCAACTTCACTAATCTGGATACCCTATGGCACCATAGTATCTTGAGGCATTCAGGTTCCAAAGAGCAGTTTTAAAAGTGCTGGGGTACACAGATGTTGTCTGGATCCCCTACTCAGCAGAATGGAGCATTGATTTCAACTTTTGTCTTGTCTGGCAGGAATGAAACCTATTTTTCCTAATGAAATATCCACTGGCAGCATTAAATGCTATTTTTGATGGGTGAGAAAATGAGTGTGGAGGTGAAATTAGGGAGAAAGTCTACATTGGTAGCACATTTTTCTTGCTTTTCTTCTTAAAATATAGGTGTTGCAAGTATAGAAAAAAACAAGGGGAGAAACGCATTGAAAAGTAATTATTATAGGTATGAATATACAAAAAACTGTTAAGTTGCTAAAGACTAACCCAATATACTATACCCAAACCTGAAACTATTTAAAATCCCAACTTTTTTGCTCCTTACTTGAAAAGTGGAACATTCCGCACAAATATGTAGAACATTACTGATTTTTGTTCTTGTGACATTTGACATTGAAAAGTCCTTTTCTCTTTTACTAGTTTGTTCTTTTTTCTCCACACTTTCATTTTATCCTTTCAAAAATATCTTTAATATCTGAGTACAGCATTATAACATTGTTCCAGTTTCATTTGGGGGAGATAAGTGGAATAGAAGAGAATGAGGATGGGGTATGAAGTCTTCCTTGAAGTTGGTGCAAGAATTTGAATCACTTCAGATTTCTTGAGGGATGATGACTATTATAGCATTTCCTGTGCCTGTTCTATGTAATTTGAGGCCCCTACTTAGCAATTACTAGGAAGCAGAAGCATGACCTCCATGTTCATGCAGTCATCAATTAATTGCATTCATCCTAGTTGACATCACTGCCCTGCCATTCCAGTCATCCATCCCTTAATTTAACAAATATTTATCAAGCACCTACTCCATGCCAGGCACAGTTCCATGAAGCTCTGCTCATTGACTCTTTACTGCCTATCTATTGACAGTGATATGACTTACTCTAAAATCACCTGTTCTAGAATCTCCATGGCAACACAGGCGGTTCCATCTTCCTCTTCCATGTATTTCTGTGTATTTCATAAGTTAAAACCAAAGCTCACAGATTCTACTCATTATTTCATTACATTGAGACTTTCAGGATGTGAGAAAGTAATAAGTAGTATCCAATGCTTCATTTTCCAAGTAATATTCTTTGGTAAGTAAAATACATTTATGTGGGGATAATCATTGTAATTTATTGAAAACTCAGAAAAGACAGGTTGTTGTTTTTTTTTTTTTTCTCTCCACTGGTTCAATGTCAAAGTAAATGAAAGCATCAAATGGACTTCCAAATGATTCTCTATTCTCTGGCCAAAGTCATTTGGTATTTTAATAAGTAATTTGGATATGGAATAAAGTATTCACAGAGGGTAATATTACCTCAATTACCTACAAACTAACTAGAATCCTAAAATAACTTCAATTCTTTTTCTCCACATACCACTTTTAGGAAAATGAGGTAGATCACAAGTGAACAGTTGATATCCTGGTATCACACACTATGTATTCAAGCCAATGCAAAGGAAAAGCCTCTCAGCCTACACTTGGAAGGTTGTAAGATTCCTCTTGGATTTCCTTGACATTCTTTAGGTCTTAGATATGTAAATTAGTGCTTATTTTTTAGGCTGGTTTAGGTTTTTGAGTATCGTATTCATGCCTTATTCTTGGTGAAATGGACCATGCTCTTTTTTGTTGTTGCTGTTTTTCAGTCTTCTATGAAGTTAAAATAATTCTATAGTTATTTTAGTACAATAAACCATATTCAATATGCTTTTTAAATTTTCAAATAATTTAAGCTATAATATGCAAATGTGAATGAAAACATTTAGAAATTTAGGCACACATTTTTGTTGTTAGTGTTAAGGCCAAACAAATTATTAAGGCTGAGCAAATATTTAATGAAATCTTAATAACCACTGGGTTTTGCATTCTGATATAGGATTACTAATAATAACTAGCCCAAAGCACATATAGGTACAGATTATTCTAATGAAGCAGACTGTTGATGCAAAGTAGAATTGATGAGGGGTATTAATTCAAGTTGAGATTGAGAAAAATCATCCTGAAGTGATGACTTCCAATTTAGTCTTGGAAGATATTGGAAGATATTTAGTCTTGGAAGATATTGGAGTGTCAAGTGTGATGCAAAAAAGGTGAATTGATGAGGATGGAGAGTCAGGAACTACAGCGGTTCTAGAAGTCTTTGTATCTTCTACTGGGAAGACTGATTTTTATTCTAAGGATGATGGAAATATATCATTGAGTTGTAAGCAGGGGAATTATATGCTTAGATATGTATTATATATAAATAATTCTGGCTGTGTAAGTAAGAAAATAATTAGGATGACAAGACTGGAAGCAGGCAGACCTGTTAGGAGGATTTTTTTCCCCAATATCATAGACAAGAAATGTCTAGGGCTAAAATAGGGGATTGGTGGAGGGTCTGGAGATACAGATCTGAGAAGTATTCACAATAGAAAATCCACAGAGTGTGCTGATTTATAGGATTGAACTCACTTTATAACTATGCCACATCTTATTTCAAAGCACATTTCAGCACAAGGGAGCTCTCTCAGTGAAAGGCCAAGGGAGTTTCGGGCAGCCTGGATTTCAAAGGTAGTGTGTACATGGGCTTCCAGAATATAACTATTTAAAATGCAGAAAAATAACTCTACTACTGATTCTTTTTTATTCTTTAAAATGCCAGCTGTGTTTCACTTTAATTATATTTTTAAATAACACCTACTTTCAAAGATAACCACTTTCAAGTTGCATTATGGTTGTCTTTTGAATAAATGAACAAAATCCTCAACATGGTATAACTCCCAACTCTTAAGGATTAGATCTCAAACTACATAATGAGGCTCAATGATGACACTATATAGCTCAACATATCATTGTACCAAATTGCCACCACTGCCACTTAAGTCAATGTGTCAGAAATTCTACTTGCCAAAGGTCATGTTTCTCTTTGAGTATCATGGTCTCTGGAGAGGATAGTCAATGTATCTGGAATGACTCTTCTATCTCAGTGCTTATTTTCAAGATCATGCAAAATCTCTCACTAGAGCCTGAACCAAACGTGTACCAAGTACACCATTTTGTGCCGATGAAATTACAGAAATGTGTTCCCTCTTTAACTGATTCTACTAACATGATTTTACTGTCTGTGGCCTTCCCAAAGGAAGGTAATGATAAAACAGTATTCCAATTGCTACACTACAGCATAAAAGACTGAGAATGCACCTGCAAAATGAGAAAAAAGATTAAGTTTATAAGAAATTATTAAGAATGGATCTAGGTTAAATGATCCAACTGTAGAACAGGTTCTTGGAAGCATCAAGCCAACCTTCTTTAAAATCCAGTTAATTCTGTTTTTATTATTCTCAGAAATGGATCAACAACAAATACACAATTAAGAGATTTTTTAGAACCATTCTACTAACCAATAGGCACTGGAATAATTCTTCTGGCTTGACTTATTGAGCCAGGATGCTAACATAATTTAAACATTGTTTTCTATTTATTTATGGATTTCTAAAAAATATTCCAAAGCAATAACAAGTGTGTAATTTACTAGAGAAAATGAAATTGCACTTTGTTAAGAATACATTGAAAATCATATGCTACAATATGTATTGTACATTTAGTGCAGTAAAAAGGCTATATTTTCAAACCCAAATATGAAACTAATTCAATGCAATTTGGCATGCATTGCAGCATGCAGAGACATTCCTATGCATTATATACTGTCTGGAAACAAGGGGAATTTTCTGCTTGCTTAAAAATATCAAATCAGGAGAAATGTGTCTTAAATAAAACCTCCAATACAAAAATACCATAAGAGAAAAAAAATGTATTTGTCTACAGCAAATAGACACATAGATCCTCAGATGAGTAGCAGACTGATATGTCTAAGACAGACAAGGAGTCCTGTACAGAACATAGCACAAACTCCTGAAAATCAATGCCAACCAGAGAACAAACACTTTATGTTTTCCTTTTAATTGCAGAAGACTCTGCACTTCTTCCTTAACTTCTACACAGTGCTTTTCAGCTGGAGAATGCAACTGGAGTGGTCTTTGAAAGTCACCAGTCAGATCACAGCATTCTTCTTTGCTCCAGAAGCTCCCAGCTCATTCAAAGAAAGAGTCAAACTCTGTCAGAGAGTCTGTAGGGTCACATACCCTCATTCTTCATCTTCAACCAAGAACCTTCTGGTTGCAATCCAGTTAACATCCTTGATCTTGGAATTCCTAAAGTATGCCTTTGCTTCAGCTTTTTGCCTTGGCAATGTTCTCTGCCTAGAGTGTCTTGCCTGACTTATCTACAAGTTTTGCTCCTTCATACTCTTCTCGTCTTTCTTTAGGCCTTACTAAACTCCCCCAAGTCCCTCACTTTCCTTATCCTACTTACCCCCGCCCCCACATATCACTCTTTACCACCTAACAGTCTACATTTTTCGTTGTTTGTTTACTGTTTGTGTTTCTTCCAAAGAAAAAAACTCTACAAGGGCAAGGATTTTGCTTGTTGTTTTGTATTTTACAGTTCTTATTGGATGCCATGGGGCAATGTTCACATCTTTTCTTTCTCAGCTCCTGGGAGTGTTGCACTCAGACAGTTCACAGCTGTGTTTCTCTCCAAGTATAACTTGTAGGAGAAGAGAACAATCTGGCTTAAGATATACTCCCTCTGGTGGTTCATCCACATGATTGGTGATCGGTGGTGCGATGTAAAGACGCAGTCCCATCATCCCAATGAAGACAACTCATAGGGGCCATATCATCTTGAGAACTCCATATGGGGTGTGCTCTGGCTTTTTAAAACTGCAGCAATTCGAATTCTTTCTCTTTCTAATCTTACTTTCCTTCCTTCCACAAATGCTATTCCTTGAAGTACCTATCAGTAAACTTCATGTACACAAATGTCAACCTCAGTAAACCCTGCCAAAGTCACAATGAAGAAAATAAGGTAGAGCCTATTAACAACCTGCTCAGGTCACCTGGCTAGTAAGTGATGGGCCATGATCGGATCCACAGGGTCTAGCAACCCAGAAGTTATACTTTAATAATTACCTCTAACTGCTGCTCACACAGTCATACCACATATATATGTAGACACTACATACTACATGTATATGTGTGTATTTGTATATACATATATACATTTAATGCATATTAACTACCTTAGAATGAATACCTATAGCATATGAGAAATGCTATTATAAATTATAGATTATTATGGATCTATTATGGATTATAGATGGGGAGCAAAGATGAGAAGTAATAGAAGGGAATAGACAGCAAGCAGTATATACTATGAACTGGGGACTATGATTAACTTAGTAGATGATAATATATACCAATGGGGGTTTGAGTACTACTTTGAATAGAACAGATGATTTCAAAAGTAAAAATAAGAGTGGTAAGGGGTAAGAAAATGAGACAATAAATTATTTTTCAGAATTTATAATTTATGTAAACACAGAATATGAGATTTGGTATGCTTACTGCAAACATCTATTAAAAGATGACAAATTGAGGTTTCCTTCCTTCTTGAAGTTTGAGGAATGCCTTAATTACTGTATTTACTATTGTTAGAACTATTGTGAGCTGCTCATCCCTCTGGTCTTCATCCACACATTCAAAGGCTGTTGTGTTAAAATCAATAACTGCTATGATGGTGTTTTTTATAAAGCATAAAATGTTTTACAAATAATTATCCATGAGTATAAGCATGCACACAGATTTACCTAATTCATATTCTCACATTGATTGGAACTGTAGTACAATCTTCCCACTTATTTTAAAAAGACTCTTTCTAAAAAGTTCAGAGCCACTTAGGAAATCTCTGCAATGCTTAGAGCCCTGGTGGGAATTCTTCCTTGTAGGTGCTGAGACACCATATTGTGAAGCCCTCCATGTCTTCCTTGTTGGTTTCTACGGGGTATCGTACCTGACACTCTACTTTCAAGAACAATTATTTATTGTTTTTAAATTTTAACATTATTTCTTCTTTCTTATCTATCTTGGGTACCTACAGTTTCTCTGGATGCATTTCTCTTCCAGTGTGTGTATCAATGCTATCATTTCCTTGTTATCTCCTCTAAACAGGCAACTGTATTAAATTCAGAGACTTATTATTATCCCAGTATCAACATTTTATGCCATTTCATTTTATTATTGTTTTGTTTCACTGAGACAGGATCTCACATCAGTGAGGACAGCCTCAAACTCACAACCCTTCAGCCTCAGTCTCCCAAGTGATTATAGGAGTAATTATAGATTATAGAATTATAGATTATAGAAGTGTGCCAGTGTGTCTCAGCCCAGAATCAATATTTAAATTGGGACTTAAAATTCCTAATTAAAAAATTCAAAATTCTAATTAAACTCTTCATAGAAATTATGTCCTTAGAATAACTAGGAATGAAGAGCAAATGGTAACATGAATCCCTTCAGTTTCATTTTTTGGAGTTCAAAATTCTTTGCATTAGTTTATTATGAAGATCTTTCCCATAAGCAAGATGGATGTGATTCTGTTTAATCATTAAAATAAATGAATCTCCATGGAGGCCGAGAGTAAAAAAAATCTTAATAGATAGCCTTAAAGCCAATTGAAAATCTAGAATGTGAATCTCCTGATTCATAATCCAAACCATTTCTATCACACTGCAAAACATGATTTAACTTTCTTTCCCTTGTAAAGTTTTTTTTTTTTTGGTGGGGGATGGTATTGGGGTTTTAACTCAGGCCTTCCTGCTTGGTAGGCAGGTACCCTACTGCTTGAGCCACACCCCCATCCCCTTTACTCCCCCAGTGTAGTTTTTAAAAACCCAAGTGATGATTCAGACCAAGGCTTGTATCATCCATTTTACATTCCCAAGCAATCAATAAAATTCAGAAAACTATTGCTGTTCTTTGGAAGAAAAAAATTGTTTTTATTTGTAAAATGGTGTTCGTGGGTGAAAATAAAGTATCATACAGCCATGCTGATAACAAAGGTTGTTTTTTCTCCTTTTTCATTTTTCATCATTCTCACTTTGTTTCCTTCCTTCTGTTTGCCTCTTATGTTTTTCCAATTTTGTTAGCCATTACGTGCCCCTCATTTGTTCTACTGTAATTTCATTACTCCATCGCAATATTGTTTCTCTTTCAGGTAAAGAAAAAGCAAGATGGATTCCAATCCATGAAAAATGAGATAAGATTTCCATTGAGGTTCTGATAGCTACAAGCTCACTTCCAGGCAGAGCAGCAGCTCTTGTGTGCAGGAGAGAGAAGACAGGACAGTTTCTGCTTTCTACCTGTATGTATTGCCTCAGAAGACTCTCAGACCGTGCATGCTTGGTGGAATTTCTTTATTGAATTACTATTTCAGCTGAAGCTGCTTATAACTGATGTCTGTCAGACTTTGGAGGCAATGTGAACCCAAAGAAAAAACTTGGTGAACAATACTGCTTTCTCCAGAATCTTACTGTGATAGTAAAGTGAAGAGGGGCCAATGCTGGTCAGGACTGGGATGAGAACAGCAACATACAAAAAATTTACTTTGTCTTACATAAGAATGTTTTATGGAATTATTCAGTTCCTTGTTATCTCCAGCATATTTTAACATTTCAGTTCTGTAGGGGATTATTCTCCTTTTTATAATTAGAATAATTTTTCCCATTGTGTGCTGGGAAGAGAATTTATATGTAATCTCCTTGAGTATAAAGAAGGGTGTCATATTCATCAGTGCAGTTCCAGGAATCTTGCCACAGCATCCAGGTTATATTAGACTTGTCCAAGTAAACAATTCAACTCAGATAGGAAAAGACTTTAAAATGATGTTTGAGCTCTCAAACTTCTTATGATACTCTGCCAGGTTTTAGCCATCTACATGATCAGAAATAGCAGCCTAAGGTTTACAAGTGGTTGCAATGTAATCCTTTCATGCGCTATCCAAAATGTATATGAAGTAAATGTTTTAATGAGGACACTCTGAGTAGTATTGTAAGGATAATTTGCACAGAAAATTTTTCATTAAGTAAAACAATGTGTCAACTAGTTTTCAACACCAAAGTTACCATACTAAGAATTACCTTGATAATTCATATGAAAATCACGTTTTCTTTACACAAATAACAGTTACAAAATTAATTTTCCTTGTTGCTGTACACATCTGACATTAATCTATTTAAAAATTCTCTCAGAACTGTATAACTATGTACATCATATAAATTGGCCAAGTGCCCCTTTCAGATCATGAAATAAAAATATACCTATTGTATCTGTGCAGTGTATCTAAGACATGTTTTATTTCTACAAACACCATAGTACCTCCTATAAAATATTTAAAAAATTCAGTCATGGATTCTGTCTCATGTAGTGCAGGACAATTCATTCACAAATATTTTAATAGTTAAATATGGCTTTCATTTTAAGGAATGTTTTTAATTTTTAGGAATCTAGAAAAATCTAAGAAATCAGAAATATTTTAATAAAAGAATAATGTAAAATATTCACAGTCTTGTTTTTATAAAATTTGACTGAACAACTGACAGAAAAGCAAGGGTTAAAAATGATTCTCTAACCACCCACACACCCCTGGATCTTGAGAGGAAGATTCTTTAATACTTTTTCTGCCAGCAGTATTTGTTGCTTAAGGAAGTCTGTGGGTAGATAAGAGGTTATTATCCCTCCTACACACACCCCTGCTCTTATTTACAACACCAAATCTCCATATATATAAGTATTTGAAACACTAATCCTTTTCTTTCAATCCCTTTCTCAAATTCTTTGGAACTTGGTCCACATTATATTCAAAACTAATAGCGCAAGGTTATTTTTTATGTTACAAGTTTTCTTACACACTAGAAGAGGATATTGTCACTGAACTGAGAAAAACCAACCTTTAATATTTGTATACAATGTTTGGTCCTTATTATTCTACAAATTATCTTTATGAATGAATGCACATTTGAAGATCATGTCAGAGATAGAATAAACATGTTTTACTAATAAAGTGAACCATTTGAAAAGTTTCATCTCAATGAACAGATCAATAAAAGATTTTAAAGCTCCCTATAAAATGCATCCAAACAAGTTAACATAAATTTTATGCAACCTTTATATTCATTTTATTTGTAGTAAAAATGTTCCCTTGAATGCATTAAATGACAGATATGCCCTTGTGAAAATGGGTTAAGTTTAAATTATTTTTAAAAATAATCAGGTTTAATCTTTATTGTTAATGTAATATTTGTTTATTTTAAATAAACAAATCTAAAAATCTAAAAAAGAAAAATCTAAAAAAGAAAAAAATTGATGTTTTAAAAATGATTTTAACTTTGGAAGTTTAGTATCATTTATGACAGTCACACGTGATAAGTGTTTTGATGTGAATTTTTGTACTTCACCACTCAAATCAATGCACTCCACTTGGGAATAATAATAACATTCTGTTAAGTAATAAATTAGAAAATAACCATTGACCTTCCAAAGTGCTTGCAAGGATGACCCTATTATTGAGAATATATGCTGTAGATGCTGGCTAGAACAATCGCTTGCTACAAACTGTTGGACTAGCCAAATTATAACAGGCTGTATAATCACTTGTGGTTAATTCCAAGGAAATGATTCTGCTCTCTGACATCCTGGAAGTGGGAACTCCATGAAAATAGAGAAGAAAATCTACCCTTTGCATAGCAGAGGTAGTAAGCCAAACCCATTTTATGTACAACCCAAAGGATATGTGAATTGAACTTGCATATATCACTACAATCCTAGTTAGTAAGCTTTTTGGAATCTTGTAAAAAGAATTTAAACAAAATTGAAACCACTGGTATTCTAGAATATAGTAACATGTAGACTAGAAAAAGAAAGCAATCCAGTCAGTTTAAAAACCACTCTTTCAACTCTATTTTAAAAACATATGCAATTAAAAGTAAATAAACATTACTAAATTTTTCAGAATACCAATTAACAGAATACAACTCAGAATTAAATGGGTTATATCCTCCATTTTTTTCTAAATTAAATATATCTTAAGAAGTTGTTTTGTTTTAGGGCAGAAGGTCTGGCTCAAATGGTGGAGTGCTTGCCTAGCAAGTGCAAAGCCCAGAGTTCAAACTCTAGTACCATCAAAACAAAACAACAAAACATTGTTTTGTTTTATTACTCTAGGTCACTATAAATCATCTGTAATTGAAAAGAATAATAAAAAAACTAAAATAAAAAGGAAAACAAAATAGAGAAAGGAAAGTGGTTTCCAATCACATGGTAAATATTAAACTCATGAGATGAAAATTATTTTTTAATAAAAGCCCAGCATCATTCAGATCACAGGATAATGTAATGATCCAAAGATTTCAATCTAAAATCCAACAATGAAGGGTGAGTTTGATTTTACTTTCATTTTCATATGCTAATAACAATAAATGAAAGTTAGAAACTAGTATTTAAACCAGACACCACATCTTATTATTTAAAAAAATGAAAAAAATGATACATTGTGATAGGAGATGCAAGTAGGAAAAAAGTGGTGAAAATTTAACAGAAAAAAAATTAAGATATTCTGTGTCCTGTAAATTGGTCTGTTTTGTTTTTAAAGATGCTAGAAAATGAACGAGACTTGTTGGGTAAACAGTGGAACAGTTCAATCCCAGCACACAATCTGCCAAATTTGTCTACACACAAATGGCTGGAAAGTATACAGAATTTTGCACAGAAACTACTTCCTTACAAAAGTAACATTTTAAAAATGAATTGCTTTCTTGATATTCCAATGATGAAACATCTACTCCAGAAATTGCCTTTCCCCATTTCTTTTGCTTTCAGATTTAATTTGTTCTATAAGCTCTTCTTTGCTAAGCCTCTAAGGAAGCTTTATTGAGAATATCATATTGTCCAACCTGGGGATAGGGAACAACCTAATTTCTTAGAAGTAGAGAAATACTGTTTAAGCATCAAGTGACTGTAGACCCTCCTGTGATGCTGACATACGTTTCATACTTGAGTGTTTACTCCCGTCAATTTAGCCTTTATGGGAAAAACTGTGTTCCCATATGCTGTTCTGTTTGTGTTATGTTAGTATAGTTTATTTGAGTTAGTTAAGCCTTTCACTACATAAGACAACTTGATAAAGCTTTCAAATTTCTTCACAGATAAAGGATGCATTAAAGATCTATCCTCCCTGAACCCAAGGATTTCTTTTACCAAATTCTGCATTTAAAAATAAAAATTACCTAGAAATCACAAAGCTCTGGGTTCAAATGCCAGTAGTGCAAAAAAACACCCCAAAAAACAAAAATAGCTTTGGATTGTATATTTAATTATTTTACACAACTTAAGAAGTCATTGAGAGAATGTTTATGTTTTTATTAATCATGAAATTACATCTTTTTTTTTTAATGTGTTCGAAAAGTGGAATTTTGTTTGGATTTCATTTGGGTAAGGCAGTTGAGACATTTACAATGACAGTTTAATCCATTATAAAATGTTTATCTGGTTGTAAATACATCAGTTCAAGCTTTTCAAGTTTTGCCTTTTCCTCATATACTTCCTTAGATAAAACTAATATATCTTATTTTGGTAAAAATAACTTCATATAACTTTAATCAAGGAAGCAAAGATAATGTCTTACATTCATTGACCTAAATTTTATTTTATTTTTACTTTTCTTTTACAAACTAAAGCTCCTTTGGTTTAAAATTAAAATTTTTATTAGCATACGTTGATAGTACATGAAGGTTTCATTGTGTTAATTCCAGAGATGTGTACACTCTCTCTATTATACTTCCCTAACCCCCTCCACCTCCCAATTAAAAATTTGATGATTAAGACTTCTCTACATAAAGTTATGTATGTGTTAATATTAATATCTGGTAACCGAAGGTAGTGTTATGTGCTTTTAAAAAAAACAATCTTTAAATGATTTTTTTCATTGATTCTCCCTGTCCTCTCAACCAGGCTTGGAAGTTTCTGTTAGGAAGTTTTGACATCATGCATACCTGTCTTAAAGATAACTCACACACAAAAAAGCAAGTGAGCAAGGAATATGAAATGGAGATAGAGCACAATTCATAAACAGATCAAATAATTTGCATGGAATATGCATTAACTTAATAAGGAAATGAATTTTAATTTTTTTCCTTTCATAAAATGCAAAATGTAACTTTGTCTTAGATATCTGCAATGGAAAATATGTAAGTAAATCTCCATAATATTATCTACCTCCGTGTCTTCAAATATAGAAAAAAAAGCAGCTCCTACCTCCATCTCCAGATCCTGATCCTGCATCTGGGAAGGAAAATAAGAACAAAATTTACATTTGCTTGAAAAATATCTAAATAATGTGATTTCTGAAGATCAAGTTTACTTTCTAAAGACTAAGATTATTTTGAAAATAATATTTAATCTGATAATGTATATTCATATCAATTTAATTTCTATTAACATAAAGCATAAAATAAGTTGCCTACCATTTTTATTTTTAAACTTTATGAAACAAGTATTTTTTAGCTTTGAGAAAATTCCCAACTGCTGTTTCTACCTAGGTGTAGACATCATCTACCACTTGCCTCTCTACTTCACAGTCTAAATACATTTAGTTATGTATTTTTAATGCTAATACTGGGAAATATGACTAATATTGGTGTTCTCTGCCTGATGCACCATCATCTCACATCAACATCTCAACTGGGGTTTAAGACTTATATAAAGCACCACTTCTTTGGATTTGTATTTGATAGTTTTGTCTAACTAAAATAAAATATTTCTTCCCCCATGACACATATTGAGAGACAGTACACAGAAAGTGGCATGGCATATGAAGTTCTACAGTTGGTTGACACACATGGGAAGGAGGATGAGTCCCCAGTAGTATCCCTTGTTATGGATTAACACTGCTGAGAAGGAGCAGCAGTTAAATTGTCTATCTTGGTGGTGACTCACATTAACCAAATTCGCAGGTTCTAACACTGTATTGTATCAGAATGTCAATTTGATAGAATATATCAATTTGACATAATATGTGATGTCAATTTGAGGGGGGGGTGGGTGAGAGAGGGAGAGGGGTGTAGGAGGGAGAAATGGCCCAAACAATGTATGCATATGTGAATAAATGAGTAAAAAAAAAAGAATGTCAATTTATTAATTAACTGCTAATGTGACTGGGCATAATCTTTAGGCCAGTATATCCTTTCCTTAAAAGCAAGCTAATGGCCAAAACAATTTATAATAAAAACGTTCCTTAGGAAATATAAAACCAAATAAGGATTTTCATCATGTGACTTGACAGTTTAATGATAACAGATCAAGAAAGGCTGGTGCATTCATCTCCGTAATTGGAGAATATTCCTGACAACTACACTGAGGGTCATAATCACACCTCCACTTCTTTCAGACAGAACAGTGCTTGAGTGGTTTGCTAAGTTTCCTTTTAGTTTATATTCACAGCTAAAATTTTAATTGACTTTATTTGAATTCATTTGAAAGCTCAATTATTACTTGTATTGTCAGAGACGAAATCACAGGTTGTACTATATTATAGTGCTAACACAACCTACTTACATTTCAGTTGAATATACATAGTTTATTTCTTTCCTACTAAAATCATAAATGTCTGTAAGTCAAGGACAACATGTTCTTCATCTTTCTATACATGCATGTACATAAGGGGAAATGCATAAAAGCTTATGGGTTCCAACCTGCAAACCGTACTCCATGGATGACATAGGAATGTTAGCCAGCCCTCCTCAGCTTATTCTTCCTCTGTTTAATGGGTATTGAATGCTCATCTCATTGGGATATTTTGAGGCTTACTGCACACTAGCTTATTTCAAATGTGTAAGCACTCTTTGGAACAAAATAATTAAAATGCTGAGTAACATCTTGCCTCTTCATCTTCAGGTTTTCTAATAAATACGTATGACTTGGGAAAATCAGAAAACAAGAGCAGTAGTGTTTTGGCTTGTATTTCTCACACATGCTTCTAAAAATCCAAAGGCTATGGTCCTTAAGACAACTAGTATTTGATTGGATCCAAATTAAATTGTTAGGGAAGAAAGAAGGAATAGATTGGGAACATGGTCACCAAAGTCAACAACATCATTACAGAATAGTTATGGGAAGCTTTAATGTTTTCTCAATTATAAGATGAGTCATCTTGGCAAACCAGAAAAAAGAGGTTATACTGTTGGACCTGAATGCTTTTCTTACAAGTGAGACCATTAAGGAGACTACCCAACAGGAAAACATTTTCTGTTTAAAACAAGATTTGTAACTCCAATGACATATAATAAATACAAAATTGTATCTTCTATGGCCTTTGATTCCTAGAGATCACAATTTGCCACCTCCACTGAGTGTCAAAAAGCATTAAAAATACATGGCAACATTATGAAGAAAATAATGAGAATCCCTTTTACTTATTTATTTGTTGATTTATTTCAATACTGGGGTTTGAAACACTTAAGAGCCTGGAGCTTGGTAGGCAGGTGCTCTACCACTTGAGCCACACAACCCCCAGTGAGAATCCCTTTTAGATTAAAAGTCAGAACACCAATTTATTTACTGTCAGAACTGGTTAATCAAAATTACTTTGGTCTCCCCATCATCACTTATATCAAAAACCTTTTAGATTTACTAATCAATGGAAGATACATCCAGCAAACTGGTTTACTAATTAAGTTCTTTAGAAATTTAAGTATGTGAATGAGCTAAGGACAGCTTATTCATTTGTGATTAAATTTTCTTCTTGGCTAAGTATTTATTTTCATAGTGTAACCAGCACATAGGGACTAGAATGAAAAGACTTGAATGAATCAGGAGAAACTAATTGTGTGTGATAATAAGAACTTGGAGGATGGCAAGTATGAAAGACTGATAATTTTTGCTACCAAATGTCACTTGCCATAACCATAACTTGTGGCCTATTTTTTCAGAACTACTACCTCCTGATACTCATTTGGTGATGTCAGAGAAAGACAGCTATCGCCCTTGGTCTTGAATAAACAAATACTTTCTTCAATACTCTGTGGTATTTGCCTACAATCTTCCTGGTTTCTGAGAGCCAAAGGTTCTATTTCTTTCTATTCCATTTGTCCTAAAGTCTCATTTTTTTTAAATTTCTTGGGTATGGTTGAGTGATTTCTCATAATTAGTTTGCTTCTTATCGTTCTTTCTATTTCCCTCATTCCTTCTCTGAAAGTAGCACACTGATCTTCCTTCCCTCCTGGGGAAGCCTGCCCAATGACTCACATGTGCTGCTGTCACTTTTATGCATTACTTCTCACTCAAGACCAAGCAGCAATGACCTGTTTGCTTCGCCAAATAACAAGTAAGTGGAGCACAGTCCAGCTGCCTCCTGACCACTTTCCCAGAAAGGCATTCACATCCTGAGGCAAAGAATCATTTAAGAGAGAAGACCACTTAACAACCAACACAAAAATAAGAAACCCTACATCCCTGTCCATGAGAAATGGCACCAATTCCCTTCTGCTCATTTTTCAAAAAGCTGGTAGTCACCAATACATCTCAGAATATTGTCCGTTACTAACAAGCAGTAGTCTAAGATAATCTTTTAAGGAATATGAGACTTTTCTCCATCATTTTCCTCTCGAACCCAGCCATCAAACACAATGCTATTTTAATACAATGCCCTGAAATAGAAATACCTGTAATCTAAGAGGGACTTCTGAATAAAATAGATTTTTTCCTGACATTATTTTCTATTTCTGTTTTTGAAAGAAGTTTACATAAATCATTTTTTTCCCTGAATATGCTGACATCACTCAAGTTATCAGAAAGTATAACGTTCCAGAAAGAAGCTATTTGCCATTAAGGATAGTTACCATGAGACACTGAAGTTTCTTTAATTTAAGTGACTATGATACTTTCAAGCCTAATGTGAAGACTGGGTTCCATTTTAAAGCATTGCTTTATCAAGCTGGGCTATACCCCTCTTGGTTTTTTCCTGCCTATAATGCTGCTGAGCTCTAACAATCACCACACAAAAGGAAAACCTGAAAAGTTAATGAGCATATGAAATCACTTTTCCTCCTCACTTTCCTCATAGCATTCTGAGTACAATATAACTAAAAAGCTCTGTAGAACCCCAGGTTAACTGTGTCAGGTAGAACAGATGTCAGTATAAGTCAAATCATATAATGTTAAGAAGAGCATTTTGTTGAGCTGCTAACATTAGATCTTAACTTCAGAACTCAAACCTGTAAAACTGCCCTTCAGCAGATAATCTGTTTTTCAAAGAAAGTAAGCAAGCATACAAATAAACTTTATCCATGCATAGATAAGTTTCCATACATTTGGTACCTGGGCAGTCAATCAAAATTTCTAATTATATTTTATGCAACTGTCTGCACTTCATTAAACAACATATGTATTTAAACCTAGCAATATTCTGATTATACATTTCCTCTTTCTTCCAGAATTAAAAATGCAAAAAGAAAAAGAATAAGAATAATGCATGCTTTGTACAAAAGAATGAGTGGATATTCTAGTCAATATATAATCTGAATTATTTACTTGGATATAATCTAACAGAAAATGCACAACATGATTTCTGGATTCAGAATGTATTCAGAAGGTTTCAGAAAGGACCACACACATACCTGTAGCACATGATCCTTCTGAGACCACAAGTATCTCACTTTGTTGTTTGCAGGCAGCCTGCCGCAGGTAACACTCATTCTGGTAGCTCTCCCCATTGGAGCCACACACAGGCACATAGTCACTGTTGCACTGGGGAACAAAGAATATAAGCCTATGGTTATTATTGGTGTCTGCATCTCTCTAACATCATGAATTCCCTCCAATCAATTAAAAAACAAGCCACATGTTTTTGATTTTAGTGATCCCCATTGTATTCTGTAAGTCTTTAACCTTGTAAGTGCATCATTTACAGATTCACAAAGGCAATGTCAAATCAGCCAACCTGTCATTTTAGACAGAGGCAACAAAAAGTATCTAAATTTATCAAGTGATTTCAACAAAGTGGTTGAACAGTAGTATGCAAAAGATACAGCAACACATGTCTCACTCTAATATTATTCTGATATATAACCCACCTGATGTGGTAGAAAAAAACTAAACACACTACAATGTTCAAGTTATTCAAAACAAAGTTAATGTCTACATGGAGAAGTACTTAGCTAACATACCAAACATATCCAGTTCCTCCTGGCTTATGTTTTTTACGATTAAATTTTAATCTGAACAAATTGTGAATATTCAGATAAGATATTGATTTATAAATTACTTTTATTTTTAAAGCATAGGATATTTGATATAGACACAGTCTAGAAATAAGACTGTAATACAGAGAAAAACTTCCCAAATTATTGAACTATATGTTAACTTTACTGCATATTCCCAAGTATAATTATTAATATATATTTCAGAAAAAGAAAAGTTCATTTTTAAAAGTAACCTCATTAAAAAGTACACATTTTTAAAATGGAAATTAGGCAACCTACTGGGTATAGTCATCATAATATAATCAAACTCTAAGGCATTAGAGATACTTGGCTGTGTCCTATACCTGCTAATTACACCAGGGATGTGATTATCTCATGATTACTACTACTGATGCACTTCATTGTTTAATTATAATAAATGTAATGATCAAGATTATTATTTATAAATGCTTATCTATGCCAGCAAGTAAGCAAGGAAAATAAAGAATACAAGTACATGTGAAAATTCTTTCCCATTGGCTGGGACTTGGCTCAAGTGGTAGAGCCAACCAAGTCTAGCAAGTATGAGATCTTGAGTTCAAACCTAGCACTGCAAAGTACCCATCCCCCCAAATTTTTTTCCTGTTTTCTACTATTAATTAAAATATTTGAACTTTATGTGCTATAAATTTATAAAATATATAAAACAAGCCAATGATATAGTGAGGTGAGTACAAAAGTTTTTATATATATAAAAATAAACTTAAAACGCTACCATAAGTAAACTTCAACTCCAGGATTTATGGAAAAAAACCTGCCAATTAGATGAGAATCTGACTGTGAAAAACCTGACGTAAATTTCTATTTAATTTCTTAAAATCTCTGTACCTCTTTATTCTCAATTAACTATTTAACTCTTGCTCTTTGCCTAATAGCTTATTTACATGATATATATACATATATATTCAAGTCAATGTTTTCTGAAATAAAAGTCTTATATGTCTTGCTTTTTATGTATCATTGAATAATGAAATAGTACATTTTGTTAATTGTGATCTACTTTTCTCAGATAGTGAATCCAACTGTATGACACTCATATTATGATGGTGCTAATTGCTAAGAGGATGATTTAGCACATATTTTAGAAATCCTTATCCTTATTTCTACAATTTATAATCTAGACATCTAGAAGGCTTCTATATAATTCCATTCCATAGTATAGTATTGGTTTCTAGATTCAGTCTATTTATGTGATTATAACTAAAAATAGATTTTATTTTTGCTAATCTTTACCTCAAGGAGAAATTTATTTCTGGTCAGTGACACCAGGGTAAAGGAGGCTTCCACAAGCTTTCCACATATATGTATTTTTCACTTATATCTGAAAACTAACCTATGATATGAAAAAGCATTTCTACTATTACTTAAGATAGAAGGCAACAGCAAAATATCAGTGAAGAGTTGTATTTCTTAACCAGAAGTACTGAAGAGGAAAGAAATAATGAGGCTTGTGTTCATGTCATAAAGCAGTGGATGAATAGGTGCTTGAAAAATGTACAGTGTTCAGGACCTGTACAAAAGGATGTAAGTAGGCTTTATGGGTCTCCATAATACTAGAATGGTGTCTAAGCACAGGGAGAAAAGATTGGAAAGAGCTGGCGACATTATGGGCAATAGACTTGCTAAACCTTCTAAGAAGACACATGAGACTTTAAATTAATGTGGATGGAGGAAATAATTAACTTGTTTGCTTGGGCCTAGCACCTCTTATCTCTGGTTATTTTTTAATCTCCATCTTCAACCCCAGTTATAATACTTGGTATGTAGATTATCTGGGTCCACATCTTCTTCCATCCAACCCTTAAACTTTCTCTATTCATCCTTCACATGTACTTCTGCAGACTAGTCAAATGCAGAGTCAGTGGACTGTGAATGGGAGTGGGAAGTATTTATTATCTCTGTCAAGTGATAAAGTGATATTACACAATGCTGATATGCATCTTAAAATATCGAATAAACTGATAAAGTGCTCATATGTTGCTTCTGAAGGATGCAGTAAGCCAAATGCGAACAGTGCTAAAAACAGAGCTGCCAAGTTCCATGCGCAAGCCAAAAGGGAGATTTGTATAGAGCTGAAAAGAGCTTAACTGTAGATTATCACCATGATGTTTTTGGCCTTTGTATCATGACTTGCACTCGTTAATATGAATAACACAGGAGGAAGTGTACTCTAAATCACTATAGTGCAAGAATGGAAGTCTAGTTCAAGGTGTTCTTAGTTCTCTCACTGTCTTGGTGTAGGACCTTGTGTGTACTACTCAACAATTAAATATTTAACAAGTTGATGCATTTGTTGTTTGATGCATTAGTTACTGCATTTGAAATGCTTATATGGCATATTTGGGTAACTAACAAAGTTACATTCTTAAAACATGGAACATTTTGGGACTCTTATAAGAAGAAATGTAAATTATTTGACTTTCATGATATACATTTTAACTAGCAGAGTCACCATCTAACATTAACACCAAGCATTTCTAGAATTAGAAAACAAAGGAAAGCAGAATAACCTTAACCATGAAACTAAGATAATTATACTACATTAAAATATGCCAAATTATTGGAGATGGTTTTTAATGGTATTATGATATTGCTCAGTTTCAGAGCAAAGAGAAAACTCAGATGTTGTATGACTTAACGAAAGGCTACCCACTGGCTGGTAAAACAAAAAAACAAGACTCAAACACAGATGGATGGGTCCATAATGTATGTATTGTACAAAGTTTCTCTCAGAAAAAAAAAGTGACTTTATTTTTCTTAAGCTGTTTGCAAAAATCTTATTTTCCAAATATGTATTCTTCAATAGAATGATTTGTTCCAAAATTTCCACATTGCTTAAGAAATCAGCAATACACCACACTAGTGGATTTAATAACTTGACACATTGGAATATATGGAATTTATTTTTACTACCAAGGGATAAAAACAATGTTAGAAGTTTTTCATATGATTCATTGCTTGTTCGGTTAATAAGTACTTTTTAGCCGAGATTTCAGCATTTAGAAGCTATGTATGACTTAAGTTTTATAGATTGTCGGCACCTTCCACAGAGTCTGGCATGTAGAAGGTGCTCAGCAGATGTTAAGAGAATTCTGTTATATTCCCAGTTGTCAAAAGCTTAGGAAGAATGGCTTGGTATATGGTATATTTCTCTTCCCAAAAAAGAGAAAGATAAAAAACTCTGCATATGTTACAGTTGTTTGACCATCCCATAAGTAAATTACTTCTCTGTGACTATATTTCCTTAAGCTTTTAAGAGTGGGCAGGCCTTTGACTGTAGTCAAAGTGACTCTATGTGACCTCCTATGTAAGGAAATTACAGGATACAGCCTTACCTGGCTGTTTCTGTCTTTCTGAATGCTGGCCCTTGAAACCCAGCTGCTGTGCTATGAGGAAGCTCAAACTAGCCCATTCAAAAAGATGAACAAAGAGGAGCCAGATCTCCAGCTGTGCTGTGGCATGAACTTGAGCCCTGAGATGAGTGTGACACCAAGCCTTTAAGTTACCTCCCCTTGCCCCTTGGCTAATGACAAAAGAGAGCAGAGATGAGCTGTTTCCAATAAGCCTTGTCAAAATCGTAGATTCATGAACAAAATGTTCATGAATGTTCCTTGTCAAGCCACTAGGTTCTGGGCAATTTGTTATGCAGCCCTAGTAACTTGAACATTTGCAGATCTAAAGCATGGCTTATTAAAAGAAAATATTTAATAATTGAGTTAGATAATACATGAAAAACATAAGGCCTCATCTTATTTCTAAATTACAAAGTGAACATTGATCATTGTATGACCAGCCCAAAGAACAACTACATGTATCTTCTTTTCTGCCTCTTTCTCTCCATACCTTTCATCCTTCTTTCTTTCCTTTCTTCTTTTATCCATCTATTCATCTATATACTCATTCTAAATTTTCAACCTAATTGATTTACCAGATCGTATACCATTTGATGTATAGATAGGAAGGGAGGCTGCATGAAAATGCAAGACATTCTTGGAATTCGTACTATCACCTATCACATAAGAGTTCATTGTATCTTGTTAATATTCTTTATCCAAAATGCTTGGGACCGGCTGTGTTTCAGATTTTGGAGTCTTGGGGATTTGGAAATATTTGCATAGATTTTATCCTTTAAGTACCCCTAATTTAAAAATGTGAAATCTAAAATGCTCCAAAATCCCAAACTTTTTGAGCATCATGTTGGATTTTGGAACTTGGTTTTCTGTATTATAGATGCTCATCCTGAATTGCTTTGACTATTAAAAATTGTCTACAAAAACTGGCACTTTTGTTATATTATTTGTATTTTCATTTTCATGAGTAGTATCTTGAAAAAATAGATTTGTTGCCAAAGGACATAAGTCATACTCTAGGATCACCACTTAATGGTAAGTTACTTATACGAATGGACCTGAATTTCCTCATCTTTAAGAGGAGGAGAAAGGGCTTGGGATGTGTTAGTGGTACACACGTACAACACATGTTTAGCTTGTGTGAGATACTGGGCTCAATCTCCAGCACTACATGAAGAAAAGAAAAAGAAAAAAAGAAGGAGAAAATATTCTGTCATCCAGTTATTAAAAAAATAAGTGAGGTAATATGCTGGAAGGGTAGAAATCAGTTTAATTTAAATCATCTAAGTGAAGTGAAGACTAATATATATTCACTTTAGTAACTAAATAGTAATACAAATTTGAAGACACTGTAAGTTACACACAAACATATCCGTTTCATTGATGAAATTTAACTTTCATCCATAAATTCTATAGTTTGCAGCCTATTTTGAATGAAAGAATTCATGCTTATTTCTGAAAATGTAAGAGAAACAGAAGTTTAGAAGATCACATAGAAAATAGAACTCAGAACCTCTTCTTTTTTTATCAGCTATTAGAGCACAAAATAAAAATAAACAAACAAAAAAAACCCCCTCAAACTCATGGGAAAGTACTGGGAAGAGACAAAACAAAATCACTCTAAGATATCCTACCCATTGTTCTCCATAAAACTTGCACATGTTTTTTAATTTTCCATTTAATTCAGCCACTCTACATTCTTGGCATATGCAAAGTCTAAATTTTCCACTACAGCGATGTTTATTTTCTCCTGACAGATTGACAACTATTGTACATTAGCAGTAGTAGTAATCCAGTAGTAAATTTAAAATGCTACAAGTATTAGCAAAAGCAAATTTACATTTTAGTTTTCTATTCAAACTTGCATTCATTACTTCCCAAACTATTCCACTTAACATTTTTTAAAAATTAATGACAAATACAGTTGGCTAACTAATGTATAAAAACCTCCACAAATATCTTTGCTGAGAAAAAATTTGACAAAATCTTGTGTGGCAGCTAACTATGAAATCTTTCAGTTCTCATAGCAAACCTAAGAGACTCAGGATTGGTTCCACCCCTTTAAGGTCCTGAAGTGAGATCTACATCTGGGGTGAAGAGGAAGTCTAACTGACATCATCAACACCTACCAATTTCCACTGCTGTTGGGAATGATGTGTATATACAGTGGTATGGCTATATAATCTGTGGGGTTTGCTGCAAAGTGAA
Organism: Castor canadensis; assembly: GCF_047511655.1. Lineage (NCBI taxonomy): Eukaryota > Metazoa > Chordata > Mammalia > Rodentia > Castoridae > Castor > Castor canadensis. The sequence continues at coordinate 143,215,051 of NC_133389.1, forward strand.
AACGTGAGGTCCCTTGTTCAAAAAAGTGACACATAAATATATTGAAATATAAATAAACAAAAACGTGGCAGCAGAAAATCTAACTCTAACATAATTCCTTTAATAAGAAATATATACATTTCCATTTAGTAGCATTTACACATTTAGAGTTTTATCAACTCCTTTTGTTCCCTTCTGGGTGAAATCGTAAATCATGACCTTCCATTTGAGGAATGTTCCTCTTGGTTAATTTTATACAGTTTATGAACTCACTTTTTATATCTACCCCTGTTTACAAAAATAATGTAAATTTATGGAAATCACTAAATTAAAGGGGAAAAGCCATAAATCCTGTGTGTTTTTAATTACTGATTTATCCTTTAGTTAACATCAGGGAAAGAATGAATGGGGAGCTCTTGTGTACCCTTTCTGTCGTGAAAGTACATAATTACATTGTTAAATGCAGTGGAGAGTCAGATTTGGAGTCACATGCATGTTAGATATGTACAAATATGTTTCTAACTTATTAAACACTGGTACAGTCACATCAATACCTACTTATCAGGAGGTGGGCATATTACAAATATAGTTGTTTTACTGTGTTGCTTAAAAAGGAGAAGATAATGTCTATGAAACTTTTTTCCTTTCCTAAAAGTAACTCAAATCATACTTAAATGTAAATTTCTGTCTCACTGGGATGTTGGATTCATTCTAAAATGATTTCATCAGTTCTAAATATGGCATATTAAACCAAATATTTAGGCCTGAACTTGAGTTTAATGTTCTACAAAATAACCTGAGTTATTTGTTCTATCCCCCCTCCCCCGCCCTGCTTACAATCTTGGAAAATATTCCTTATCTCCCATACATAGTTTTGTTTATATGTATATTTCCTGGTTGAGTCTTATGTTAGATGTCAAAGTATATTTTAAAATGTAACTCAACACTCAAGGGCGAATATAGGATATTAGTACAATATTTGCATGATTTGAATGTTTATGTGATTATATGAATATTTGAGAGGAAAACAAAGTTTATACTTTACATGGTAGACCGCATGTGTTAAATAATGACTATAATAGCAACATTAACAGTTTTATCTTTAATTCATACCAACAACCTAGCTTTGAAGGAATCTCTAGTTTGCCAACTTTCTGTTTCAATTTTTGAGAACATTTTTAAAAACAAAAGTGCATCTTCCTTATTATCATGAAATGATTTTTGTTCTATGTGCTCATTTGCATTTCTGGAAAAGTCAGTTCTAATTAAATGTGCATGAACAAGTTAATATACATTGATCACATCTATGATTTCCAAAGTAACACAGTAGTTTTGGTGTCACCTAAATAGGAGTTAATTTAAGATTTTAATTATATTGCCAGGATAATGAAACTCAAGTCCCAAAACAGAACAATAAGGCACCCTTAGTCAAAAAATCAAAACAAAACCCAAAAGAACAAATCCATACAGTTTACTCATTGATTATTTTTACTGTTATCCTGTCAGTTGACTTATAAAATGAATGAGAGAAAAACAATTTTCCTTCCACATTCCAAGAGCACAATCTGAGGATATCTACCTCTAATGGCATTTGTAACTATGGTATATACATTTCTGCAGAAAGTATATGTCTTCTTGACATCAGTAGGATCTCTTGCCAGTACTTTTGTTTGATGCAAGCTTTCTTCTTAGCCTACATAGCTATAATTTGTTAAGTGATGAGTTGTAGAGGGAAGATTCTTGCCTTGCAGTTTCTAATGAATTAGAAGATGCAAATATAAGACATCTTACCTTGAACTGACAGACGCAAGTCACAGTGTCTCCGATTCTCAAACATTCCCCATCAAATTTACAGGTGTTGGTGTCACAGAGGAAGAGATCATTTTCTCTGTCATCATAACCTCAAATTTGAAGAGAACACTACAGTCATTAAAAATGTTATAGATTTTAACAAAAACAGAACATTACTGAAGCAATTAAAGGATTGCCCTAAATTTTAGTTTAAAAAAACCATAGATGTTCTACAAAGTTGCTCTCTATTGATAATCTCAAAATCTAGTTGAGTGATCAATATCCATTTTCAGTTTTCACAATTACTTTCTAGCCAATTCTTCAACATTCTCTTTGATATCACTATTTTATTTAGCTTGGGTTAATACTGACAGTGGTGAATGAAAGTTTGATGCTTCCTAGCTTCCTTATTTTTTTCTCATTAAGTGGGCTATATTTCTGACACTCACATTCGGTATTTTGGAAAAGAACTGGTGATGATCTCTGAATGCCATTTTACCATTTCTCCATCTTTAATTCTTCTTTGTTTTAAGGTCTGAAACAATCCTTTATTTGGAATTTATCCAGACAAAGAGGAAACAAAGCCCCAATAATAAAGATAAACAGACACTGGGTTTTCTGTGATGGTCTGTCTGGCTCAAATGAAGATTGATCACCTCTAAGTTAACAGAGGTGGAAGAGGGGTGCCAAGTTCTTGACAATCTGCTTGAAAAATCAGTACATTCTTTTTAGTTTGTGCACATCCCTTCAAGATATGTGGCTAATAATGAATTTCTTGATTTCTCAGTTGATTTCACAATTAAGTTATCTATTTCTTAAAAGAATACTATAGTTAGCAATGAAGGAAATCAATCATGATGGACTACAAAGCTATCAACATTTGAAACAATTGATCTTGAAGGTTGTTTCACGTTTCTATAATAAAGCACCAAAAGATGTGATTGATTAAGGGCCAGCAAAGTGGAACTTATTCTTTCAAAAAATATCACACAAGCATGCATGAACCAAGAATAAATTGGAGACATGTTGAACTTTATAAAAAATTCCAAACTTAGAAATTACCAAAAGCAGAACAAAGTCAATCTACTCACTCAAATCTAATAGAGATGCACATCTCAACTTGTCTTAAAAGGATAAACTAGAATCATGCATGATAATTTTGCTCTTGGATTTTATATTAGCAATAACTTAGAACTGTATATTCTTTCACCTGTAAGTTACAGTTAGTCATCCCTTCCTCTCAAAAGTTACATACACTTTCTTCAGCTCACATTCCTGAATGCCACTTCATTCAGAGATAGATTTAATTGGAACAGAATTATATTTACTGAAGATGAAACATTACATACATACTTGCTAAAACTAGAACAGACCAGACTTGGGGGACAATATCCAGGCATGTCAATGGAATTTAAAATGGCAATGAAACCTCGCACAACTCCACCTGGTATACTACAGGCTGTCATACTGAAATGTGAAGCCAGCCAGCTAGGAGAGTGCAGCAACTCCCATCTTTGGGCCCTTTTTAATTAGGAGGTTTCAGCAGAGTGAAACCTGCCAAGCTTTTGAGTTCAGACTCTGAAGGACAGGAACAAGAAACAAGGGGAGTGCCTAGCCCACTCTACCAAACCTTATCCAGAAATGGAGTCAGAACCTACTAAGGTCGGTTCACTGTTGGCCCTTGCATGAGCCTGCTGGCCTCCGTCATAGTTGCTCTAGCCTGGGAGGTCTGTGAAGGATTAAGGGCTCTTTTTCAAGTTCCCTTCACCACACAGGAGCTCAGGGAAGCAGAGGATGTGTATTTCTGGACCACAAAATCAAAGGAGGGAGGGAGGGAGGGAGGAAGGGAGGTAGAGGGAGGAGAGGGTGAGGGAGGGGGGGAAGGAAAGGGAGAGGGAGAGGAAGAGAGAGAGAGAGAGAGAGAGAGAGAGAAAGAGAGAGAGACACACACCAAGACCTACCTCCTTCACAATCTGTGACCTGGTCTTGAATGGGAGACCATTACACTCTCAAGGCACTTTTGGCAGGAATCAGCGATTCCCTTGCAGTCACCATTTGATTTATTGCTTTCTCGCTTGCTGTTTCTAATAAAGTTGTTTCTCGCTCATCCTAGTCAGACTTTTTTTTTCAATTATGGGAAAGATTGTTTTCGTTTTCCCTAGGATTAGTGCTCTTTTCAGTGAACCTGGAAAATCAGCCCATTTAAATATTTCTCAAAATGCTTGCAGCTTCAATTCAAGTGCCAGCATTTAAACGTTCCTACACCTGCACTTTCAACCTATCCCAGCACCCCACCCCCCTCAGAGGCCTGAAACAGTTCCCTGTGTTTCCCTGTGTAGAGGTAGGAGGTCTCTAGTTTGGGTTTGGGGCAGTGGAGAGGCAAGGGTTACTTGTCTAGGCTGGTCTGTGCAGGCTAAGCGCGCCTTCTTCTGCGGGTTAACGGGGTCGGGTTGGGGTTCTGGACTTACCAGAGCAGTTCCACCCGGTGGGCGTTTGGCAGTCACTTAAGGAGGTAGGGAAAGCAGCGAGCTTCACTGGGCGTGCTACGATGAGCAGCATCACCGGCAGCAACAGCAGCCAGCAAAAGCCCTCGCAAAGTGTCCAGCTGCCGCACTGCCGCGGGGACTCCCACAGCACCATGACTAGTTCGCGCAACTCTGCAGCAGCAAACGGCTTCGGAAGAACACAGGATCGCGGGGACCACGCAGCGAGCTACTGAGCATCCCGCGGACGGCGGCAGCAAAGGCGGCGGCGGCGGCAGTGACACCCGGCGGGGAAGCAGCAGCCAAACCCGCGCATGATCTCCAGAGTTTCACCAACATCCAGTGACCCGGCTCAGCCTGGGGAGGGAGAGGGTCGTCCGCTGAGAAGCTGTTCCAGAGACGCGGAAAGCTGCTGCCATAAGGAGGGGGCCCTGGGAAACCGAGGAGCAGGAAAACACAGAAGCCAGGGGGTAAAGGAGAGGATCCGGAGGAGACAGAGTGAGGGGACAGTCAAAGCGCCCCGCAGCCCACCAGCCGCCTCTCGCGCTCTGCCGCCCGCATCCCTCTGGCGTTTGGGAAGCAGCAGGTCCTTAGCCCGCCCGGGGTCACGTGGAAAGCGGCACTCGGACTCTGATTGGCGGAGGGGGATGCAGGTCCCGGGAGGGAGGGGTCGGCTAGGAGGTGCAAGGAGGAGGCGGCCGCGGATGCCACAGATGGGCTAGCTCGCTGGGCTCTAGCCCGAATGGGGCTGGGTAGGGATGGCTCATGTTAGAAGCTCAGGCTTCAGGGTGGGCGACCCTCACACTCTTTTATACCACTTGCCTCACTCTCTGCTCCAGGACGCCCCCTACCGAGCTTGGGGTCCGAAGTTGGCATCTCTCTTCGGTGCGCGACCCTGGGCTTGTAGCCCTCGCCGCGGCTGGGTGGCGTTGTCTTCGAGCTGGTGTGGGTGGAGGTGGTGCAGGAGCCGCAGAAGCAGGGCAGAGAGGGGGAAGAGGACCGGAGAAGAGGGCGTCCTGCTGGCGCCCGGTGCTCAACAGTGCGGGAGTGCGCCGCCTGGGATGTAAGGGGATACTGGCTGGGAATGCCGCGGTTAAGAGCCCAGGGATGGTTCTCTATTCGGTAGAAGAGAGAGGGAGGGGTGAGAAGAGATGGTGTGAGTATGAGAACAGCTCTGGCCGACCTGGAGGCAGCAGCATTTCCCAACAGAGCCTGCAACCCGGAGGCTCGCCAAGCTGCCTCGGTCAGCCTTGAAGGTTTTCTCTGCCTGCCTTCTTTCTCCCCTCTCCCTTTCCTTGTCTCCAACCTAGCCCGAGAGGCCAAAGGAAGGTTTGAATCCCTCTCCCCATCACATGCTCTGGTTCAGCTAGGAGCCTATTTGTGTGGCCGCCTGGAAGGTGCGGCCAAATGCGTTTCGAAGGTCAGATTTGGTCGGGACAGGTGGTCTGAGAAGCAGCAAGGACTCCTCTGCGTAAGCCATGGGCTGCTGGGCTCACCGGTTGGAAGCAGCTTCAGGGGAGAGCGGACTCACTTTGGAAGCCCTGGCAAGTGACTCCCCCAGCGCTTTACTCGGGTGTCTGCCGAATCACCAACGACCTGGGCGAGGCGAGAAGGTCTAACTTGGCAAGAGTCGCGGGCTCTGCGCGTTTCTTTCTTTCGCTCCAGCGGGCACTGGGCAAATGGCACAGCGGGACCCGCCTTCCGCCTGCTGCATTCTTCATGCAGTTAGACACACTCTTTTGCCTAATGGCATTTTAGTTGCTAGGTCCCAGAGCTTTCTGGGACAAGGATGGAAGGAGCGCCTTTCTCCCATGACTCCGGTCACTACTGCAACCACAGTGTTTTGATGCCCTACAAGGAAGAGTTTTCTTTTTGTGTGATCCTTCAGTGATTCAGGATTTTTATTTTCTTTTCTCTACATGCGTTCTATTCTCTTATTCCTCCTTCTCCCTCTTTCTCCTCTTTCAAGTGCCCTCATATTTTCCCTTTTTCTTTAAATTGTGTTTTATCTCCTCTCCTTCCACATTCCCTGAATTTACACTAAGCATTGTTTGATGGTATCTAATAAGCAATTAGCGACCATTCTCAATCACTTAAAGGCACTAACATACTTTGAAAACATGTCCTATCTATCTTCTGCAGGCACCACCAGAAAAACAAATTGTGCCCCAGCAATCTTTTTAAGTACTTTAACCTCCAACCTCCTCCCACTTTCCTGTTTTTAACTTCTCCTCCGAGAGATGTGATCGTGCAGTGTCTCTGTGCCTCAAAGAAATCTCTCTTCCCTTCCATACGAAACCCACCCCTTTACATCTCCGCCTCCATTCAAACACTAAGTCTCCCCTCCCCCGCCTACCTCCAAAGATCTCTGAATATTAGTGTCTCTCACTCCTCGCAATTAAGCAGCAGCAGATCCCAGCATTCTAGTCACTGGCATCTCGTTCCTCACCTCACCGACGAAGACTCCATTAAAACAGATCAATTTGACCAGACGTTGGAGGCATCAGAAAATCCGCTTCTAGGCAGAGCAGTTAAATTCTTTAAAGAAACGGAATGCCCAGTAGATAGAGCTGCCAAATGATATTGCAAAAATAAAGAATCAGAGATGCTTTTCGGCAAAGATACAACATAAATACAAGCTTAACGCAAATCAAGCTTTAACAACTCCATAGTCCAGAGTGAGAACAGGTAATTTTCCATAGCAAGGCTGGTGTGGTAACTAATCAGGCTTAAAAATAAGCCATGCTTGAAACTAAAGGGAAAGTCCTTAAAAGTGTTTATGTAGTAATTACGATAATGAAAGGGACCTGCTAGGATTTCAGAGCTTGGCTATATAAGTAAAATTTTACAGAACCTCTTAGCAGAGGAAAACTGTTATTGAATTTCCTGCTAAGTAAATTTTTGGCATGCTTTCCAATAACATGTACTCTTCCTAAGACATTTTGCCCATAGTAACTTAAAACTCCAGAGGAGTTAATTACTGGTTGTGACTAGTTAACAAATACAGTTTCTTCCACAGAGGTTCTTTAAATTATTAAACAGTTTGAAGCAAAGCCTTTCCAATGGGAATGCTGTGATTTTGTTCCACTTACTATGTACTTAGTGTTATAGTGCCACCAAGAAACAAATTCTGAAACTGGCAAGCACCACCAAGTGGCAGAAGAACATTATTCACTGAACAGAGCATTGTATAGTTGAATATGTAAATAAAAATATATACATTATTTAGTTCACCATTAGATACCAAGGAAAGAGACAGGCATTGCATTTTATTGCAATGAAGATTGTGTTAGTGCTTCAACTCTTCCCCAACAGGGTCAAATCAGTTTGCTTATTAGAATTAAATTTAAAACCAACTCTATGAATTGTACTTTGCATTGCATATTATACGATTACTAGTAATATGATCAAACTATATCATGCATCTGCAAAGTTCTTATTTTAAAATAGTAAACACTATTAGCTTTCAGCGTTCCTAAGCTAGAACAATTAAGTTGTGGTGTACATGCTCTAGAATTGGTACAGAAGGATAGAGTTAAGTTGTCATATTTTAAAATAGAAATACTACAAAGGTTTTTTTATTTTTTTATTTTTGCAGAGAACTTTTTTAAAAGATCTGGAGGAAACTAGGTGTCATTTGATGGCTTGCCTACCATGCATGAAGTCCTGACTTTTAGCCCCAGCACCCCACCCCAACACACACAAAGATTTTGTTTTTATGTGGAAAGGATATCATTAAGAACTGTGAGATTATCTAAAACTTTCTGATTGCTTCTTTAAAGGTAGAATATAGTGTATGCAAACATTTTGGTTTCATCCCGACACACTCCTGTGAGACAAAGAATATCATTATTCCTTATTTTTTTAATAGAAAAGAAACATGCCTTTCAAAGCTTTAAGCAACTTGGAACTCAGAAAACTTCATTTCCTGCTGTATCACTGCTGCCTCTCAACATCTGAGAAGGGAGCTGTATTTCGGAATGTATGGGCTCTTCCCATTAAGACTTTTTGGCTGTCCTTTCTTTAGTGCATTAGTAATGCTCCATTCATTAAATCTCAAATATAAACATTGAGATCCTTCAGTGGTTTCCATATCTGGTTAATCTTATGACTACTTGAGAATGTCACACATGTACATAAATTCATATATTCCAGGTCCTACTAGCAGGAACTCCAATTCAAAAAGTCTGGAGTTGGACCCTGGAATCTGTATTTTAGTGTTCATCCTCATGTCAGAACTAAAGTAGCTAAAGTGTCACCTATACCTAGATGACAAGGGAAAAGATACCTGAGCTTTTGCTCAGTTTTCACTGGGATTTTTAAGAGAGGTTTTAAAGAAAGGGTAAAGGCCTCAACGCAGTGTACAGATAAGTTGTTATATACATGAATCTTATGCATATTCACCAAATATATATTAATCATCTAATATGTCTAACTTAGTAACTTTGTAACTATATGCAATGTCCTCAGTTGCAAACTGTGTTACCCACATTTTGAAAATGAGGTAAGTGCCTTAGGTAAGTACCCTAGATACTTACCACCCATCTAAGGTTGCTCAGAAGACCAAGGAAGAGATAATATATAAGTTAATCACAATGGCTTTGGGAGCACACAGATTTAAATGGATGAGTGGATGAGTGAATGAATAAGTGTGCAGTTATGTATATAATTAAAACCAATTAAGACTGTACAAATAAAAATTATATGTGAATGATATTGAAGCACACAATAAATTGATTATTGATAACTAAGGACATTATTATTTTCTGTTCTAACCCCACACCTTAATATTTTATAGGTAGGTAGATAGAATATCTCAAATCATTATTGCCTTAGTTTTCATGTGTAATATTTATTTGAAAAAGTATCTATCATATTATTAGTATGAGATAAATGTATTCAGCTTTATTGATCAAATGCTATTGACAATATTTCACAGAAGCAAGCTTTATGTTTGCTTGACTTTTTAAACTGAGAGTAATTAAATTAGCAATTTTCTACTCTTATAGTTAGTTAATGTATAAATTACAGTTGTTGTTTAAAGAACTAATTTTATAAATTTAAAGTTTCCTTATGCTTTGTTGATTTATAGTTTACATTTAGCTTTGTAATTTCAGTAGTGGAAAAGTAGTGTATTTCATCTTGGGGCATTGGACCTTAGTCGTGACTCTACATTATGATCTTCTGTGGAATTAAAAGGAGCTCCCACCCCAAGACTTGGAAACCTTTTTAACATATGGTATATGTTTAAAAGTTTCCCTCGTGACAGTCTTGGTTGAGTCACTGTCCTGGGGAAAGTAAATGATTGAGGGCTGTTTCCTCATACAAATATCTGAATTTCTGAAGGTAAAGAGTACTTTTTTCAGTTAAAGCTTTTTAAATGCATATGTCACAAAATTTCCCTTGATTAAAAAATCTTATCAAAGCAATATATACTGGTTAATGTTTGCCAAAAGTTTAGAAAAAAACACCACATTGAAATTCAAAAGATTTAAAAGCAGCAGTCACCTCATTTTGGTGTATTTCTATTTACAAATTCAAATAGTTTTCAGTTTCTATTATTATAATCACAGCCTTAGTCTAATACTCCTTTCCCCCTAAAATTCATTATGAAATTATGTCTTGGAGACAGAAGAATAACTGGTTTAGAATGAAATTACTTTTCAGGTCTCTCTTTGGAAGTCATGGCCCCTACTGGGCTGAAGAAAATTTCCTGGCTTTGTGAAAAGAATTAGTAACGGTGGTTCTTTCCTATTTGGGGTATTAACATTTTCCAGTTTTTTGTTCTGAGCATTTTAACTCATTTCTTTCTCACAATAAGACTCAGCCATTTCTCCCTGTCTATGACATTCAATTTTTTTTTTTTCCCCAAGCTACTTATCAGTGTCAGAGCAGGTCCCTCAACCACTTTCCAGCTCCTATTCCAATGTTAGAAGGAGGGAAGGAAACAAAACAAAACAAAAAAAAAAAAAAGGAGGGGGAAAAAGAGAAAAAATATGAGAGGGACTTCTGTCATTAACATATACTGAATTTGGGAACAGCCTCATGTAAACACTACTCACTTGTAGCTTCACTGTGTCATTTACATATGAAAGGCTCTGAGGAGCCCTGTAGTAAAATCAAACCAAAACACATCAAATAAAACTAAACACCTGTTTAACTTTATTGAACTTAGATTTTCCAATTTTATTTGATCATGGAATCCCTCTTAGCAAAAAAACACTACAATAAACTATGACAATGGATTTCCATATATTACTCTATTAGACTAGTTTAAAGGAAAGAGCCTCTTAAAAAATTATGTCAGTGTTTTAGAGGAAAGGGCTGGTCATTCCTTCTGACTTCTCTCTTTGCAGAGACAATAATAAAGCCATCTCGAAGTCAGGAATGAGTTTTCTGCATCAGTAGTGTAAATGTTACCAACTCTGCATTCTGATGCAATATTCCCTGCGATTGTGAACATTTGGGAAGATGATTAAAATATCAGCTTTTCCTGATACAACCTTTAAAACATGTCCTCAATTTCATATTAGGTAAACTCTAAATTACAGTAATTTCCTTAGTGTTAGTAACACAGGGTTAGATACTGACTGTGTCAGCTATCATTACTTTTTGAAAAACTGAATCTTACCTTGTTGAATATGCTTTAAAAGTTTAAACAAAATTTCACAAGACTTTTAAAAGAATTTAATTGACTTCTTTACACCCCCATTTTTATCTGTTTACAGCATAAATATGCACACTTACTGGCAAATTAGAGCTTCTGATATAATGACAGTTAGATCACATGACAGGAGATAGACATCTATGACAACATGATCTAGAATCTCTGCATAATGCTTAGAAGTTGAGTGTCCTTGGGAAAGTTACTTAATTTCTCTAAGCTTTAGTTTTCTGTCTTGGCCAGAGTTCTTTTTGTTACTTGGATAAGAAAGAAACTTAGCCTGGTGCCATAAGAGGGAGAATATGTCCTGGAACTCTAGTGGAGGAAGGAGGCAGATGAGAGGAAGGACTGAGACCTACAAAAAGAAAGACATCAGAAGTTCAGGCAACCTCTTCTTTCATCTTCCTGGACAGCTCTTCTCATTTTTTACTTTAGTTATTAGCATTCTCCTTTCTCCATATAGAACAGTTTTCTCTGCAATTTCAACACCCTCATCTTAGATGTGTTTATAGTTACATTTAGTTATATTACATGTGTACTGTATATTACTTATGTATTATAAAATTATAGGTTTTAAGTTTTGGCACATTTAATTATCAAGAAAATAACTAGTTTTTAGAAACTGATCAGTTTATGTTAGGAACTAATTTATTCAAATTATCTAATTTGTATTTTATAAATCCTGACATTCATATATAAGATTTTCTTTTTATGTACAATTACTAGTCAGGTATTAGTGAATTTCAATGATCTTTAATTGTTGTTCATGGTTATCATCATTCTTTTTCTAGGTATAAATCAAGGATATAGCAAATGCTTCATACATAGCTGGCTTTAAACAAATTGTGCTAAATTATATTGAAATGTTAAAACTAAATGTATTAATCACATCCCAAAAAGGATGCATCTACTTATTCAATCACTAGGAATGGTAGAGAAGTCACCTTGGAATAGCCTGGAAGTTCAGTTTAGACCTTCTCTGATTAGTAAGACCTATCATGGAAGCAAAGGAGAGCACTGAGAAGGTGATGGTTGGAGCACATAAGGAGGCACTTCAGCAAGGGACAGAGGTTTTGACTGCTCCCTCTTCTGCTTGTGGGCTCACTCAGAGCCTTCCTTGGTCTCATCACCTTCTATGTGGAATACTTTATTTGTGTTCTTATACCATATTTGTGCCTTTGGGTTTTTTTTGCTCTTTTTACATTTCCCATCATTTCATATCAGTAGGTCTAATACCAATTCATTAGACAATAAAACAAATAAAAATCTTCTTGATGTGAAATTTTGAGGAGGGTTCTGGGCATTGAACCAAGAGACATATGCTTGCCAACCTCCAGATCTCACTCCATAGAGATAATGTCTGTCACTAGTTTTTTGACAACCCTTAAAGATTTATTCAGACAGGATCATGGTCTCTCTCTCTCTCTTTCTCTTTTCTCTTCTCCCTCTCCCTCTCTTCCTCTTGGTATCTGCAGGTGTATGGTTTGGAGAAGACTACTACTGAGGAAAAACTGAGAATGCTCAAGAGACAGAAAGTTCAGCAGGACACTGTGGGTGCTTCATTAATTTTCCCATAATGCAGCCCAACTTCTGCTGAAAACATGCCACCTTTAACCAAATCTAAGACTTCCATTTTATCACTTAAATTAAGTACATTAACTTGTACCTTGCATTTGAGGCAAGAATTTGCTTTTAGGGAGGCATATTTCTACAAATCAAGGGCAGGGAAACACTCAGAAGAAGCACAATGATTTAAACACAACTGATGATAACATGGGATTAACTGAGAACTTCTCCACATCAACTAAACTATGAAATGATTGTGGGCCTTTAAAACTTTTGGTTTTGAAATTTCTTTTGATATTTAATTTACCATTCTTTTAACATTATTGGTCAAAACTTTTGATTTACAAATAAGTTCTTTTATTTATTGTTTAATTACTTAATAAAAACAAGAAGAGCTACTTCATTTGCCATGTTAGAGGTTTCATAAATTATTCAGACCACTACTGTGGATATTTATTTTACTTGATAATTAACATTGACTATATATAATATATTCTTTTTGTAACAAAAATGTATACCTTATTCCCCTCATACCCCAAAACCCCTAAAGTGACAAATGAGAGCATAGCTATGCTTGGGTAGAGCTAGCAAGCAAAGCTTTACATTTTAATTCTTAACAACTTTCAGTGAAGGATATATGTAGCCTGAATATAATACTGGAAATGTCTTTCAAATTTAATTAGATACACTTACACATAAATGTTGTAGTCAGAACATAATTTACCAGCTCCATGCTGGACATAATGAACCCCTGAAATCTAATGTAATATTAGCTACTACGTAGTATTTTTCAATGTAATATGGGTCATTCTTGAAGTCTTTCCAAAGGTGCTTAATTATATCATATTGTGATAGTCCCATCTATTATGCTTAAAAAAAAAACCAGTGTTTAACTGACATATCAGTATGGGCAGAGTAAATCACCTATTTGCACCTACAAGGCTAAATCTTTCACTTTTCAGTTATAGAAAATTCAAAATGTATTATTGAAAATTACATTTTTTCCCTGAATAGAAGATTGTTTATGAACTACTAATCATACCCAAAGCATCTTTAGAGTAATGGCCGGGACATTGAATTTGAGGTAGAAAATCTGGCTTTAAACTTTGGCTCTGACCATTGAAACTGTATGAACCTAGTTTTTGGTTTCTTATTTTCTTTATGTATATAATCTGATAGTCTGAGGAGTAAATAAGTTTATACAGACCCTCTATGCAGGTATTACTTGCTATTTACTAATGTGTGTACAAAGCAAAGGAGGGTTAGGATGGTTATATGATTTGTTCTTTGTTGCTGAAGCCAAAATTAGAAACCATGGTAATTATTGGTGACACGTTTTCTACCAATTGCCTCGACCAAACGCTGCAAACTCCTAACTTAAGAGAAAGCTAGATTTAACAAATGTAAATAAATGGATCTGTGTTAGTATAAATTACAACATAAATTACTTTTCTCCTATTTTTTTTTATCTATGGACTTATGACATACACAGAAGGAGGAAACAGAATGTAAGAACCATAGATTTCAAACACAACTAATTCACTTTGTTTAAAGTAGAAGACAATGATTTTGCCATATTCCATTTTTGTTGAATATTTGAACAGTGATTTCCATTTAAGTAAGTGAATGTTAATAATTTAGATGTTTTAAACATTTTTCATACAAATTTTGTAATTGACTTCTGTATCTTTAAGATATTTGGGATGTTAATTCAGTGAGTAGGTGAGGAAATGAATGTTATGTGATGGTGAATGTGGAAAAAGCAATGCTAATTTCATAACCCTATTTTCTTATATTAGGTCAACTCTTTAATTATTATTGATAATAATGTTAATACTATAGACTTAGCAGTTGTTTCTTACAAATCTGTTCAAGTATTTCTCTCATTGTCTTTACCACACACAGTTTTTATTTCTATTTTAGAAATCTGGAAAGTAGTTCTAAAAGATGTATCTAATGCTTCTCAACTGAAGTTTGTAATGCTCCTGTAAGAACAAGTTTGCCTTTTGAGTGGTCAAGATGACTACAGATAGCTGAAAGAGCTTCTCTTGTCAGACTACATGTATTGTAAATATCAGTTTCTTAAACTGTATTCATAAGGTAAATAATCACATCCTTGTGTGCATTCTCTCACTTGCAAAACTGTACAGGAAATGGATGCTAATAACCTTGCATTTGGCTTTTTTATGTGGCAGAATAGCATATTTCTTAACTGCATATCATTTAACATGGTCAATCATTTAGACTAAAGAGCTCTGTTCAGCATGTATGACTGGGAGGATATTGTGGTGAAAAGATATCAACAATAGCTCCATTAATTTTTAGCTTATACCTGCATCTAATGGGTGATAATGCATTCCACATGACATATGTGAAGATAAATTTATAGCATTAATAGGCTTACATTCCATAATAATAAGCTATTTCTCTAACAACTTCTACTTAGCTAATAAAACATCTTTCTAGTTTCAACCAATTGAATGGTAAGGGTTAGACGATGTATGTTATTTTTACAACAAAAAATGTAAGCAAAAAAATGCCCACATTTTGGGGTATAAAATATATTTGTATTATATATAAGCATATTGAGAACACTTCATGAAAATATACATTTTAGAAACATTAAATTATCTATCCAGAGACATAGGTCATATAACATTTAAGATTGCAGTTCAGTTTTAAAATGTTATTTATTTTTATTGAATGTTCAGAGAAGATTTAAGACAAGTTTAAATCAGTTGACTAGTTCTTCCATGTATCTGAAATTGTAATCACAAAGTGGCAGTCAATCAGTTCAACCATGATAAAATTTGATTTCTACAGATATGCCCAATGAAAAGTTTTTTCAGTTGTTGATTCCTGATCTTGAAATTACTTGCCATGTGTTTAGAGCACATGAAAGTCTAAATAGTGTTAACTAAAACAAAATTGAATGTATTATTTTTCCCATTTTAGCATTATTATGACAGCCTTTTGTAAAAAAATGATTTTGAAGTCTCATTAACTCTATTACCTGTTTCACTGTAGACGTGAAAACACTTTCCTCTATATTGCTGTAGTATCACATCATATATTTTAGGGTATCATACTGATGAGTAGTTATTGATAAAAGCTAAGTTCTTCTTTCCAGAAAAATGTTTAGTATGTTTGCTCATAGTTTTAGGAAGTTGAAAAAAATGTCTCCAAACTCATGAATTTTAAGTTAAACACATTTTATGAGTCTTTTTAATTACTGATAAAGAATGTCACCAAATTATGTAAGCTATTCTATTAAAAGAAAAGCCATTTTTGTATAGAAGTATGATATTGTATTTCTAAATGACTTGGTTCACTTTGTATTTCCATAATAAAGATTGACTTTCTGATAAAAACAAGGCTGTATTATTAAAGTACATGTGATTTCAAATTGGGGTAAATATAAAACTATGGTGAATGCAATCTTAGTACAAGAGAACAAATTTGTATATGGATGTCATGGTTGTTTTAATATTTTGTATGTTAATTTAAACTTAGATAAGTGGAAAACATATTACAAATATATGCATATCGACATAGTTTACAAAGAACATGTATTGACACTTATGTTCTACTTCTTACATTTCTAATACTGTCTGCAGATGTAAATTTTTGAATTAAGAAACCAAAGCAAACACCTCAAAGTTACCAAAATACTTTTATATACCATTTAAAAAATTATTATGGCTTTGAAAATATTTTATGAATATCTTTGAATAAAATACATTCCAGACTCTAGCATTAGATGATTATTGCTAGTAAGAATGCAGAAAGCATAAAAATCTGCTAAGCATAATTTTCTGCACATTTTTTCTTGATTTGCATACTTATTATAAGAACATCTAATGAATTTTGGTAGAATAAAATAAGTAAATTAAAGAAACACCTTTCATGACAAGAGAGAACTGACAATACAATTTGATCTTTATATCTGAGTCTTGTATTTAATTTTCTCAATTTTCGGTCTCACATTTCTTTTACATAAACTTTTGCTGAGATTTTTAACTCACTAAGTGCTTTTATTTTCTAAGTTAAATTACAGTGTAACTAGGAAGCAGTCATTAGAACAATAAAAACTGAAATATTTAACTCTCAAATCATGACTATTCATATAAATAAGAAATGCTATATTGATGTAAGATTGCCCATGACTTATAAATAGGTTTTATTTTCAGTTTATCGGCATATTGTTAGTAATTTAGGGTTCTTATTCTACCTCTCTCATCATCTGAGTGTCATATACATAATCCATGACTACATGTGAAAGGTATGTAGATGAGTTTGCAAATATGTGGTAGGATTGTATATTCATTTATTCCATAATATTGAGTGACTACTGAGTCAGACTTTGTACGACCTCTAGGGGTGTGACAAACAAAGTGACAGAATCTTGGGGGTTCAGTAGGAAAATTGGGATAGTGGCAAAGATAAACATTAAATAAGTAATCACACAGTGTATAACTTGAATTATGAAAGTTTCCATGTAGAAGCAATGCAGGGTCTTCCTGCACCGAGAATAGAGTAGATGATAGAAAAAATTAGCTGGATCTGGACCTCAGTCAGCTATTCATTTTTTTCTTCATCCAGTCTTTTAATAATGGAGTTTCTTAGGCTGTTTCTCACCCTCATCATGTTCTTATCTACTGCTTAGGTGGAGCTGAAGAGGAACTATTATAGGGGATTGAGAGGTAGTGCTTTTTTGGTGGAGGAAATTATGACACAAGAGTATGCATATGGGGAGTAAGTAGGCTTTGGAGAGACCAAGTATATGGGGAGTAGGCTTTGGAGAGACCAAGCATATGGGGAGTAAGTAGGCTTTGGAGAGACCAAGTATATGGGGAGTAGGCTTTGGAGAGACAAAAGCATATGGGGAGTAAGTAGGCTTTGGAGATGAGGGTTATAAATGTGTTCTTTGAATTTTCAATGTGACATCCACTGGTGACTTGTTGAGAGTTATATTAATGGAATGGAATCTGGAGAGAAGATAGTAGTTTGGAGGTAGTGTGAAGCAACATAATTTAGGCAATGCATACTTGAAAACACAGCAGAAATTCAGAGAATCATGATTCAAAGACAACCAAAGTTAGTGAGACTCCATCTCACAGGAGTGCACCTGTGATCTTGTGATCCCAACTACACAGGAAGTAAAAGTAGGTGGATCATTGTTTGAGGCCTGCTCTGGGCAAAATCACAAGACCTTATTCTCAAAATACAACAACAAAAAAGAGTTAGTTTCATCTGATAGTCAAAGCAAGTTCTACAAGGGCAGAAATCCTGCATTCTCAGTCACTAGAAGAACGTTTAACACATATTGCACTCAAGCATTTGGTAAATGAAATAATTTAATGGTATGAGTTCTGGAGGGCAAGTTAAATCTTGTGGATCTGCAAGGTCTTGTAAATTGTGGTAAGAATTTTGGCATTTGCCACTTTATAAGTATAATGTGAAACCACTCAAGGATTTACTCAGATTGGATTCATATTTTAAAATGATCACTGATGTTACTTTGTATAAAATGGTAAGGTAGATAGTATAATAAGGTTTCAGATGAGTAAGCTATGAGACTTCTGGAATTTTCCGATACAAAAAATTTTGGAGTAATTAAGCAAGCATCTAGACCAAATGACTAGAAAATGAGTGGTGAGCAAATGAGATATTTGCATCCCACTGGGGTAATGGCAGATTAATGATGTCATTATGCATATAATAAGTGATATAAAATGACATGTCAAATTTTTAGATTACTAAATTTACAAGCAGCATAATTATGCTATATTAAATGGTATTGTTTTTATCATTTAACAAACAACCATCTTGTGATTGATCAATGAGGCTGTCAGAGTATATCTCTGAACCTATAGGGACTATTTCAAACCTTTTCTAGAGTATGAAATCATTCATTATTTCTATAAATCAGTCATTCTATACTAAGCTTTTTCACTTAAACCATGTTGTTGGTGCTATGCTAAATAATGGGGTAGAACGCCAAACAAGATAGACATGGTCTCTGCTTTCATGACTTAGAAGGAACAAAAGATGAAATTAAAATCAAATATAAGGAGTATTTGCAAAGTGAAAGAAACAGAAAAATGCTTGATGATATCATCCATCTAAGAAATTAAGTCTATTCTAGGCAGTCAAGAAAGCCCAACTAGAAGGAAAATTTGAGCTGAAATCTTGATGCTTCAGGGTCACATGGAAATGAAGAGGGGATAATATTTATGGTTAAGAAAACAATGAAATATTCAGGCCAGGATTTATAAAGAGCATGGTTAGCTTAAAGGAACTCAATGGCTAGACAAAGATGAGCACTGATGCCTTTTGGAGGACCAGAGCTAAACTGAACATATTCCTGTGCTTGATGTTAATGATTTTGAGTGGTATTTCCAGAATAATGGAGACATGAAGCGGCTTCGGCAGGAGAGTGATGCCACTCACTGTTTAGATCTGTAAGCCAGATGCCATATAGGGCTTCTTGTTCTTGAGAATTTTGTTTGATTTGGCTGGAGTTCTGATTCCTTCATCCATTATATAATTCAAAGCTTTCTGCACAGTTTCGGTCAGTTTCAAACACTTGCTAACTTTTGTTCCTTTCTCACTCTGAGCTCCAGGCTGCTTGAGGACTGCATCTGATTTCCTCCCCCATAACACTAGGATTTAGAACTGAACCCCTTTGTCCATCTGATAAGCAGCCCACACATTAAATATTGTACAATTAGTGATTTCATGACTTTGGAAGGTCACTGGGGAGAGACTTTTCAAATAAAGTGCCCTTTTGCTATTTCCCTTATTCTATTTAATTTCTGATCTTTCATCAGCCATAAATGACATTTTCTCTTATCAGATTTAGAACTATTTCACTCATGCTTGTAACTTTTAGAGTCTTATCTTTTATCATTAAACACATACAAATATATCTTTCCAAACATACAATACCTCTCTAAGGTGAATTCAGGTGACATTTATTTATATACTGTATTTTCATCTTATAATCTTATCAACATTTTGTAACTATTGTGTAGAAAAACATAACCTGCTAAAAATAAGTTTAAAGGTTAAAAAAGATAATCTAATTACTCAGTAATTACTTAATTACTTCATGTAAATGATGGCATTTATGCTCAAAGACATTTATTTGCCATCTTGTTAATGGCAGAACCTGGGTAAAGATTTAGCCAGCTTTCCTAATTTAATATTCTTTCTATTAAGGTTTTGTTTCTTCTCAGTATGACTTTTATCTCTCTGGAACATATGTAAACTCATAAACCTTCTCTATTGGTGGGTATATCTTTGCCCATAATTCCAAGTTGCCTATGTGGCTTGGTCAAAATTTTGCTCCCATACAAAGGGAATTGTCCTGGTCTACTCTGAATATTATAATAAAATATCATGGACTGGAGAGGTTATAATCAAAAGAAATTTATTTCTCACAGTTCTGGAGGCTGGAAAGTCTAAAGTAAGTTTTGGTGTCATATGAAGGCCATATTCCTAGTTCATAGATGATACTTTAGCCATCTCCTCAAAGGCAGAAAGGACAAGCCAGTTTTCTCTTTTATAAGAGTGCTAGTCCTATAAATGAAGCTACATCTCATGACCTAATCACTTCCTAAAGGCTCTGTCTCATAATACCATCCCATTGGGGATTAGATTTGAGCATATTAATTTTGGAAGGGGGGCATAAACATTTACACCACAGCAGAAATGGTAAAGAATGGCACTTATTGTAATAATTTTGTTACAGATGTAGCCTGTTTTAAACTGGGTAACTTAAACAAAAACATTTATTTCTCATAGTTCTGAAAGTTGTGAAGTCCAAGGCGAAGACCTCAATGAATTCAGAGTTTGGTGAAATCCTGTTTCCTGATTCATAGATAGAAGCCTTCTCAACTAAGTATGCATGTGGAAGAATAGGTGATGGATTGCTCTGAGACCTCTTTTATAAGGGCACTAGTTCCATTCATGAGGGTTCTTCCCCAATGATCTAACCATGTCCTCAGATCTCCACCTTTTAATAATATCACCTTGAGGTTGAAGATTTCAACATATAAATATTGGGGAGATGTACAGGTGCAGACATAGCATCCAGTCAAATGGCCACAGAATCAAAGGGACGATAATAATAATAATGAGGTACTTTCTTTCACAAACAAAGCAATGAAAAGATTGCTATTGAAGAGTAGGTTAGCATCCACATAAATAATTATAGGTGCTATGTATTTTTTAATCTTGATAAATATTTAAGTCATGGTCTCTGCTGAAGCTTCTTTTTCTTTTACACAGCAGGGAAAAATGGTTCAAAGGAAAAGAGAAAGAATAAAGAAAAATTGAACCATATAATGCTTTTGCTTAATATTACAGATCTTTACTTTCCTTAAGTTCTCTGAAGTATTTGACATTTTTGTTCAAGTTCTGCCATGTGCACAAGTCCTGAAATCTGTAGGACATCCTGTGTTTTTCTCCCTGCCTCTTGAGTTCCTTCTTTTCTTCTCTTTTCTCCACATTCACCTCCCATCTTCAAATTTGGTTGTTCTTTAAAGCTTAGACCCTAGCCTTCACTCTTCTACCTTCCTTTCTCCTTTACTATTTTCCTCCACTTTCAAAGTTGAACCATTCCCACTAAATGAAAGATATTTGCATCTAAGCATGAATTCATTCTTCTTTTTCAAGTAACAGTTTATATTTTAACAACCTTTTGGAAATTCTGACATAAATGTACAATTATCAGTATCAACATGTTTAAAATTCTCCTTGGTATTCCTTTCAATTTTCTCCTAAATGCTTTTCTAATTCCACTTATATCACTCTGTCTTGTGTGCTATCATCCTATTAACCTTCCATAAAACAACTTCTATCATAGGATTTCTCTACCATTAAGATGGGATTGCACCATCTGCCCCTGCTATTGTAGAAGACCTTGTATTAATGCATTTCTCCAGAGTCATTCTCAAAAGACTCCATCTAATTCCTATTTATCTGATAATAAGAGAGAATAGCCATTATTTCACACCAGCAAATGATATCACAGATGCCAAAGCCATCTCTAAATTGTAAAGGACTCAAGTGTGATGTAGTTTTTTCATTAAGGCTTTCAAAACTACACACAATGCTACAAAGTGGAAGCAGCAACACTTCATATATTCCAAGTTGAAGGTCAATCATTGCTTTTCTTTAACCATTCCTATAGATGATATCTATGGCAATAGGTAAATTTAGTTTTGCGTATTTGTTTTGCTTCCTGAATTATTTATTTTTGCTCTTTTACAAACAATCCTATGTTCTGTTTTAAAGACTATAATGCATAACATAAATACATAACTTTCCCTACCTGTTTACATCTGTTACATATTAAATTGCCTTAGAACAAAAAGTAAATATTTAATGAGTAGCAAATTTATTGAGTTTTCCCTCAAACAGAAGTCTGCTAAAGTAGTTGTCTTCCAATGCCAGTTTTCACTTCTCAGTGATTCTTTATAGTTGAGGAAAACTTCTCAAACAAAAACTGCAGACAGTGTTTTCTTCTTTTAATTGGAAATTTATCAAGACCATCAACTTAAATCTATATGATCTGAACATCCGTTCAAAAATAAATTTTGGAATAAATAATGTGCAATGTACTTAAATGTTCCTTATATTTTTCTCTGTTTAATGAAATAACATTTTTGAAAAAAAATTTGTTACTTCTTTAATACTTTATTATCCTTGCATAATCATCAGATTCTACATAACCCAGGTTTGACTATGAATTTGGAAAAGCTATTTAACCTCTGCACATTTTGCATTTCTCATATATAAAAATTTGATTAATGAGAGTATTGTTAAGAAAATAAGATTGACTAGCACATAATAGATAATAATAAACAACTTCACTTATTGCTGCATATAGTAAGTGCTCAGTAGATGAATGGTGCTATTTTTATTTGTCAAGACAATACTATAGAATGAGGACTAAGGATTTAGGAACATCTTAAAGGAACAATCTACTGCATATTTTATGAGAAACTAAAAGAAAGGAACTCAAAGTCTCCAAAGATAAAGAAATGATAAGGAGATGAAAATGCTAATTACCTAATTTGATTGGTTCACATGGTATACATGGTATTAAAAAATACCATATGTTATAGATGTATATAATTATTTCAGTTTAATAAGAAAGAGTTTTTTCTCATTTCATGCATATTACATAATGGTATAATTTTTAAATTTACTGTAATGGAGAATGGAAGATTAATTACAATCTATGCTCTTAAAAGTTTGTCTGTATAGATTGCTTTAATCTATTATAAGTGTTTTCTGATTCCTTCTTTAGCAAATTCCTAATACCTAAAATAGAATTTTTAGGCCTTCAGTCTTCTTTCATTATTTTCACTTGTGGAGGAAAATATATCTAAATTATGATAGTTGGACTATTAAGAAAATACATTTCTGTACCAAGACTAGTACTAAAAGTATCATAATTTTATTTAAGTACAAACACATTATTATGTCTTCTATTTTGAAACCTTCCTGGAACATGCAAAATTATCATTATCAATAAGGATAACATAAATCTTTATTCTGAGAATGTAAAGAACCTCAAGCTTTTTCCTTGGCTGAGTTTTAAATTATGGGGCAGATTATTTGCAAACATCATAAATCCTAAAGAAATGCAATACTTATTGCACCCAGGAAGCCAATACAAACATGGACTGAAAAATTTAATCAAGCCTATAATTAAACTATTTTAAGCCAATTAGTTATTCTCTAGTAAGCATTTCATTAGTCAATAGTATTTTATGTTTACATCAAATTTCTATCCTGCTAAGAAAACAAGGAAGAAGCAGTAAAATTTTTGGATAACATTTATTTACCCTTTTAAATGTCACTTAAAAATTAAAAGGAAGGAAATTAATGTGATATCTCTACTTTTTGGCTTCAAGCAGATCACTTCTTTGCCTTTAGTAAAATCAAGGAATTTATCAGAATTCTTAGCCATAACCCTTAAACTGTGTATTTTGCTACTGAGCTTGTGGCAGGAGAAAGGTGACACCACCTTAGCCTAACTCAGAGCTTCATTCAGAAGCTACTTTGGAAGTACAGACTGCCCTAGGTACTGCAAAACGATGATGGGTTCGTCATGTAAAGTTGCTTGAGCTGAATAAAATTCTGAGGATTTTATCTAGTTTCTCTGCTGAATCTCGTAATGACATTAGGTTGAAGGAGGTTTGTTTTCTGGTTGATTTCTTTTTCTTCTTAAAGCATGAAATCTGAACAGATGGGATCTCAGATTCAGCTTAGTGATAACTGAAGTTGTTTCATACACTTTTTTTTTTGTCATCAGAAACAAAAGCCAACACCATTACTTTAGCCTGAATCTGTACAGTGCCGGTATTGTCTATCACTGCTCAACGATGGAGTGTTAACTGCAGCTGCACACTCAGTATCTAGGCCTTTGTTGTATTTCTTGTTTTAGGAAGCCATTAATGGATGCTTTTTTAGTATAGGACATTTTCCTCCTTTTAATTTGCATATGTTCTTTAAATAAAATACTTTATCTGCTAAAATCAGGCACCAATAAGAAGGAGACTTTAATAAACTATTTTGAAATTAATATTCTTAAATTAATTCTCAGTTATCACTCATTTCCTTAGGAAGGAAGAATGAAAAAAAGTTATTAAATTTATGACTATATTTATTGGCAACTGTTTATAAACTTTAGTCTTGTTATTACCTACTGGATTGTAAAAGATTTTGGTTATTCCTGTTCTTTCTGGGTAAATCATTGTAATTAAGTATCAGAATGATTCCTGTATTAGGTGTGATATAATTTAGATTCTCCTGGGTTCTCATTTACTGAAAACCCATTTTATATCCTTACACTGCAAGAGTAATTTTGGATGTATCATGAGATATTCAGGACATTAATTAGAGATAAAAGATGTACAATGTTATTTGGCACAGTCGTTTTGTGAGCAAAGATCATATATTCACTCATCATGCAACAAAATTGTTGCATCATGGAATTTTAGAATTCAAAGAAAAGCATAGAACTCCTGTCACCACACTCTCTTGTTTTTCAAATGATGCAGTACATTTCCAGGTAGGTTAAGTGACAGACTGCCAGTCATATGCCTGGCCATTGATAATGCCAGAATGAGACAGCAGAAGGCTAGTACAATCTGTTTTTTGACATCATGAAAGTTCTAGGCAGCCTTGGTCCCTTTGCTGTTGATTTCTTCCCAACACACAGTTACACTCATTATGTTTGACACTCTAGTTATGTTAATTACATAAACTACAATTCAGCCATTACATAAAAGCAGAAGAAAGCTATTCATACATGCCAAAGTTTCAGCACACTTTGGACAATGAATTTTATTGTGTTTTATGAATAAAGATTTTATAATTTTCATATCCTGTGAGCTAAGAGCTCATGTGTACCTCTCAATACTGGGAAAAAAATCTTCTAAAATATGAAACACAGTGCTTGAAAATGCCTTAAGTCAATTGGTTTTATTATTCCTCTTACTTCATTCACTACTGTGATGTCTTCAATTCTTTATTTATAATCACTTATCCAAAGTTTTTGATCTAATTCTACTTTACATGGCTCTGTCAAGAAAACCTAAATTTTAATTACCTCCTCATGATATTCATTAATTCAGGAAGCTGTTTCTAAAGTTGTCTTTGACTAAAATGTTTTGGAAAAGAGATTTTTATTTATAGTTCTCATCTCTATGAAAATAACACATTTTTATTGTGACTGAAAATATTGCATTAGGCCAGAACCAGAAAGCATCATTTTTTTCTATTCACAACTTTAAATTCATCCTTAGATGTTATCTCTAAGAAGGATATTGTATGGGCTCCTTTTCACAGCAAATCAGTTGCCCTCTTCACTGTATTTTGACAAGATGTTTCATTATACTTACCTATTTACCCATCTGTATCTTGATCTGAGCTATTAACTCTTTCGAGGAGGTCCCCATCACTTCCCTATTGTTTATTGCCTGAAATACAGTATATGAGATACTTAATAACTTTTATGCTAAATAAATAAAATAATGTATCAATAAATAAGACAAATAAATTAATCAGTCACGATTTTTATGCTTATGTAATTAAATAGAAATTTAATTAAATAGGAGGAAAATATCTTCTAGATTCAGATGATGTTGACATAAACCTTGAACCCAGTATTTGAAATGCTTATAACAACCATCAACTATCTAGTACTATATTTAAGCTTGAAAGTAATTTTGCATTTCTGTATAGAAAAAACTTAAGTATTACTTGGTAATTTAGAAAAATTCGATTTTACTATTGATCCCAGACTACTTCTACATTTATCTATTTATTTATCATCTCTGACTTTTATTGGCATATATTAATCATACAAGAAGTTTCATTGTGATATTTCCATACATCCATATAGTGTACTTTATCAAATTTGTACTTTCTTTTCCTCCTCCTCTCCCTTTCAAACAATTTTAATGGGTTTCATTGTTCTGTTTTCATAATTGTGTATGAAGCAATTTGATCAAATTCACCTGATCATCATTCTCCTTTCCTCCTCTCTTCTTTTGCGGGTTCCCATCCTTACCAGTTCCCTTTTTGCATTGTTTTAGTTCTGTATTCCATGTATGAGAGAGAACATGTGACATTTTGTCTTTCTCAGTCTGGTTTATGTCATTTAACACGATTATGTCCAATTCCATCCATTTCTACAAGCCACATTCATAATAAGAAAAAATAGTATTTTTAAATACTTTTTTAACTTAAATACTGTTTTTCTTGAAGAAATTTAGTCCGTTATGTTCTTAGAGAAACTTGCCTTAAAATTACTCCAGGAAGTTTTAAGCCATTCACGTCCAACATTAAAAGCTAGACATTAATCTACCATTTGATCCAGCAATACCACTCTTGGGGATATACCTAAAAGACTGTGACACAGGTTACTCCAGAGGCACCTGCACACCCATGTTTATTGCGGCACTATTCACAATAGCCAAGTTATGGAAACAGCCAAGATGCCCCACCACCGACGAATGGATTAAGAAAATGTGGTATCTATACACAATGGAATTTTATGCAGACATGAAGAAGAACGAAATGTTATCATTCGCTGGTAAATGGATGGAATTGGAGAACATCATTCTGAGTGAGGTTAGCCTGGCCCAAAAGACCAAAAATCATATGATCTCCCTCATATGCGGACATTAGATCAAGGGCAAACACAACAATGGGATAAAAGTGAGAGCACACAAGGGAGGGGTGAGGATAGGTAAGACACCTAAAAAATTAGCTAGCATTTGTTGCCCTTAACACAGAGAAACTAAAGCAGATACCTTAAAAGCAACTGAGGCCAATAGGAAAAGGAGACCAGGAACTAGAGAAAAGGTGAGATCAAAAAGAATTAACCTAGAAGGTAACACACACGCACAGGAAATTAATGTGAGTCAATGCCCTGTATAGCTATCCTTATCTCAACCAGCAAAACCCCTTGTTCCTTCCTAATATGGCTTATATTCTCTCTACTACAAAATTAGAAATAAGGGCAAAATAGTTTCTGCTGGGTATTGAGAGGGTGGGGGGAAGAGGGAGGGGGCAGAGTGGGTGGTAAGGGAGGGTGTGGGGGCAGGGGGGAGAAATGACCCAAGCCTCTTAAAATATTGGAGGCAAAACAAGCTAAGTGTATAACAAGCAATTATCTACTATTTTGATCTCTTCATTAATTAATAGAAATGAAATTACACATCCGAATCTGTAACTAATTAAACTAAGGAAACAGAGATTAGGTTATGGAGAGATCAAGGCAGCTCAAATTTGCCCAGTAGAATATATAAGAGGAAGGAAATACAGAATGAGAAAGATTGAGAGAGAGAGAGAGAGCTGAGATCTTGAAAGGGGCTCTCTTAAGCCTTTGGCTGAATAGTAATTTGTACATGAGCAGGGTGAAACCCCATAAGGCCAGACAAACACAACTTCTAAGGAGAGAAGAATTACTGTGGAGTTGTAAGATAGAAAAGTTTTCAAAGTTCATATAGGACTAGGTGTGGTTGTTTTTTGTTTGTTTGTTTCCCACCTGGTTAAACCATGGATATCCAGTAATATCTTAGATGGTCATGCTGTAAATTAGGGGCTTAAAAACAATAAAAGGTACTCTAAACTTGACCTAAAAAAAACCTAAAAGACTCAAAAGATGAAAATAATCTGCAAGTAATTTAGTCACCTGTCAGAAACAAGGAGTCACTTAAAAGAATACCAAAAAATCTAGCACTCCAGAGCATAAATGTCATATCTTTCCTCAAATAAAAGTCTAAGGACAATGAAAATTCAAACAAAATTAAATTAATTCCAAATAATTTTTAAGTATCATTGATTTCAATTTGCAAAGTTGGGAATTTAATTACTAAATGAATAGTTACAGTTCTACTGTCATTAGAATATATATAAATACCACATTTTGTGAACACCTTCACATAAAAGTAAGTAAGACATTTGTAACGTATCATCTCTTACAAAGTAATTTTTAAACTTATTGTCTCAAATAATCACAAAACTCTGTGTAATCAGTAATATTTGTTAAAATCTACTCTATGAATGAGGCTCAGAAAAATTCACAATGGTTGAAGTTTCAGGAATGGGATTTAGACATACTGACTTCAAATAGACTTTATTTTTTAAAATTCCATCATATTACACCAGAGTATATATTATTCCCTGCAATCTTCAAGTAGTAAGTGAGGTTATGAAATTCTGTTACTACTTTCATGAGACACTGGTGAGGATTGTAAAAGTCACAAGATCCACTATGGGTGAATCAGAGCAGAGCTTCAAATAATTTCAATTTCAATTTCAAATAAATGAACAAGAGATCATTAAATATCCACAAATCTTAAGTATATAAGAATGGAATATTGGGAAGGAAAAGTGAAACTGAAATAGGAAAAGATTTCCTAGGGAAATCTGAAAGTCACCTGTGAGGAAACACAGCCAAGGGTAATTGACCTCCTGATGGTGAAATACATACTAGAACAATTATCCACCTAGTAGTTTGAGTATTTTGTTGACTTTCTCATTTTTCACTTGACAACAAAAGTTTTGATTTTTTACTCTTTTCCAACTTCTTGTAACCTATGTAAGGAGAAAAAAATTCAGATTATCAAAATCACACCCAAACCCTACTATTTTATTCCTCATCTCAGACAACACCATTTTAATCAACAAGACAAGTAAATAAATATTCTCTTTATATGCAAAGTAGGGCATGAAGCAGTCAATTTTGTGGATACTTCATATTTTCTGAAATGTCATAACAAGAAGGATTTGAGCCATCAAAGGTGTCCAATCAGAAATAGGACTTTTTTTTTATTAGCTCAGTAGGAGCAATCAATATGACTTAGTACTTTCATTTGATCAAAGTGAACTTGGCTCTATAATTCCATTCTTCAGAATAGGAAAAGTTAGGAGAATAGGTTAGCATCTTCTATCATTTCATTTTTTTCAGGTCTATTGTTAGCATCAACTTTCCATTTGTTTTGGTCAATACCCCATTTATTCTATGAGTTCCTAGTTCACTTTTTCTGTTTTTGTATTGATAATTGTCGTTTCTTGTATCTCAGTTTCCTTACCTGGAAGTTGGAAGAATTGGGTTTTCTGATCCATATCTATAAAGTCTGTGCTTTCTGCAGCTACCAACCATGACTTTTATTGATGAAAAAAGTCAACCATGGTATTTCTACCTTAGCTGCTTATTATTATGAGTGTTAGATTGTGATGGTAAGACACAACTTCAAAAGGCTGGAAGCAGCCTTACAACTCTGTCTTCTCAGGTAGACAAGCAAGGGTTTACTGAGTTCCTTTTGCTGTGATGATACCACAAAGGATGAAAAGAAACATAAAATATAGCCATTGCTCCCAAGGAATATAAACTTCCCCACTTATAATAGCAATTAAAAGTCTGGTATTCTATCTCTTTAAAGAGTACTATTGGCATATTAGTTTACTATCTTTCTTACGGGAAGTGAACTAAGAAATATCTTCTTTATTGCCCCAAGTTTAAAAGAAAACAAGCAAGCAAGTGAAACAAACACAAACATCAAGAACGGCACAAATTGGCCAAGCAAAAGATGTAGTAATGTGATTGACTTGGTTTTGACCATGTGACAGTGGCTGTCTAAGATGTCAGGTCCAACGGGCATCGTGGGATTGAGAATGAGGCAAGGACAAAGCTTGCACAAAAGAAGAAGGCCCATCCTTGGAAAAGAGCTGCCAATGGAAATAAATACTAAGCCTATTCAGGGAAAAAATACTATAGCCCCAGCTCCTAACCAAGTAAGGCATTATCTACAAAAGGTAGCTGCAGATTGGTTGGAATCCAGCTGGTTACAGCACAAACTGGGGAGAACAAGAGAAAAAGCATGGAGCACTGCAGGTAGTGCAGAATGTGTGTGTGTGTGTGTGTGTGTGTGTGTGTGTGTGTGACTATGGGCAAGAGTGAGTCAGCTGGGAGAGAACACATACAAATCCAATCAAGCAAGGTCACTTCCTCTAGAGATGCTATTGTTTTTATTCCTTCTTCACTTTTCCACTTCAAAGCACATGTACAATCTCTCTTTCTTTAGAGATTTCTATGTGTTTTTTTCCCTTTGTCATAAATGATACACCTTGCAAAAAAACACGTACACTTGCTTTCTGAGAAGACCAGAATTCGTATGACCTGGGAAAACACAATCGATCTCAATAAAGTGAAAGAGCTGTGAGGATGGAGTTTCAGAAAAAGAGAATGTTCAATCTAGGGAACATGTGCCAAAAGAGAAAGGCAGCTTAAAGCTGTTGCTGGCATCAGGTGGAGGGCATGAGTCTGCTGGTAACACAAGTGCAATACAAAGAACATAAACCTAATTAACAGACCACTCACACTCCGTCGAGGAAATTTTTTCTTCAGGAATAACCATTTTTCTCTCCCTACATCCCAGAAGGAACTTAAATATCAGGCAATGTGTGTGCTTTGATTGATTTAAAATAACCTTTTTGATACAAAGTCTTATGATTTAGCCCAGACTGGTTTTGAATTTGCTGTGTAACCCAGGCTGACCTTGAACTGATGATCCTTCTCCTGCCTCAGTCTCTGGGATACTGAGAATACACAGATGCACGCCATTGCCTGCTTTATAAAATCTATTTTAAACCAGGTCATTATTATTGCTATTTTATTTTTTGACTGCATTTAATATTTTCTTAAAAAGTTGATTTCTGTTCTATACGAAACATAAAGCATGTAAGTATAAAACTTAATGTTTCTGTAAAAATATATATGAAAGTATGTATTTCTGTAAAATATGTGAAA
Organism: Castor canadensis; assembly: GCF_047511655.1. Lineage (NCBI taxonomy): Eukaryota > Metazoa > Chordata > Mammalia > Rodentia > Castoridae > Castor > Castor canadensis. The sequence goes on from NC_133389.1 coordinate 143,245,877, forward strand.
GTAAATATATAAAAGCACACTACACTGAGATAAATGTAGAGCAGGAATGGAAATGATAAGCCCCAAACTGATTTTTGTCTCTGGGAATAAAATTATTTTCTCAATTCAAAATAACTAAGTTTCTAGTTAATGATAAGTACTTCCTTCATCTCCCTCTGAAGTATTCAGACATTCTATTTCTTCCTTGACTATTTCTTCTCCAGTTCGGGTCAATAAAGTTACTCTTAAACAGAAAATTAGTTTTGATTAGCAGGAAGTGTAGCTCTTTTGTGCTGTAAAGTACAAGAGGAAGCTATGTTGAGGGCACATATACCAAAATTAGTAATGGCCACTTGTAAAGCTGAGGATTGAAGCACAGTGTGAATTAGTGGTACAAATAGGCCTGATATTGTGATGACTAGGAAAATTGGCAAATCCGAAGTTGACTAACATTCATGAACTTCAAACCCCAGGAGAATGGGGTGAAATGACAAAATATCCCACCAGGCCATACATTAATTTCACTAAAATGCCTTTACGTGGAATTGATTCTTTCTTTCTTTCTATTTGATGAACTGGGACTTTTGATTAAAACATAAACTAGGAATAACCAAAAATTATTTCCAGAGAAATGATTTTAGAGCATAAATAGTACTATGTGAGAAGGCCATACTGAGTCTAGAGGCTGATATCTAGGGATAGACACTGGAATTGAAACCACCCTCAATCTGTATACGGAATTGTTGCTTCCTAGTTTTTAGATAATACTGGAATAAGCAAAGAACATGAAAATAATAACAAATAACTTCAGGGTGCTCACACTAAATTTTATTAGTAGAAAATTCTTTGTAAGCTTCAAAATAAAAAATGCATTTGTAAAACAATATCTAAAATATGCTCCTTTCCCAAGAAACAGCATATACTTACATATGAGTTAATTTCATCTACTCTTCAAAGAAACCCTATAAAGAATTGTTATCCCTGTCTAGAAACAAAATTGGGGAGTATGCTTAAACTCTCTAAACTCTACACGCATGTAAATAAGGGGTGAGCCCAAAATTTTAACCCAGGAGTGTTAAACCAAAGAGCCACATTTTCATCCAATCTGTTTTGCACCTTCTCCACACTGAAATTTAAGCAGCAAATTGTAACCAGAATTTTAATTTTATGAACTAATTTGCAACTTTTGAATGTTGCCAAATACATCTTACATTAAATCTAGGAAAGTAGAGAAATTAGATATTTCTTGAGAATCCCAAAATAAAATATTCCAATATTGTAGAAAAGAATCCTGGGCCAACTACGGTGAAAAGAAATATGTATAAGTCAGGTTTTTCTTCTCTCTCCAAAATTGAAAAAGTCAAAAATTCATAAAAAATGTGGATGAGGGATTAAAAGGCAACTTTTGACATCAAAGATCACTCCCAAACCTTGTTTCTATGTTGTTAAGAAGAGTCATGTTGCTTGTGGCTTCCCTAGAAAACAGAACTTTTCTCTATAATTAATGCATTTAATTCAATTAAAATAGTCTGCTAGATAAACAATAATTGATGTCTAAACACACAGAATTTGTAATTCAATAGTGGAGTAAGTGTTGTATGGAATAGTGGTGTAAAAACATTTCCACTGGAACATGAAAGGGAGATACTGCTTTAATTGTGACAATTAAGGGTTTCATGAAGAAGGTGAATTTGAAGGGAAGAAAGATTACAAAAGGCAAAAGGCAAGAAGAGAGGCTAAAATTATCTGAAAAATAAGTGTGTGTAGGTGCTAATACATTTTTTAAACAAAATAGGACCCAGAGTTCTACATCCTTTGAAGGCAAAGTTCTCCATACAGTCACACAGAAGAGTTTAGTCTGGCTGGAAGTTTGGGAACAGTAACAGCACCATTATTTACCTACCATATCTACCATATGACATATTCAGAGGTCAATATTAAGTGTTTAATATGTGTTTTCTTATTAAATTATACAATGATCTTCTAAGTTAAGCATAAATCTTGCTTTGCTGGGAAGAAATACAAATGTGCAGGTAAGCTTGCCTGGGGCTGAGTCATTTGTGAATATTGAAGCTGTTTGTGACCCCCAAGGACATCAAATTTCAAGTCCCATGCTCTTTCTACCATCTCAATTTTCCTAAACTGTGTTCTTCAGAACACTATCCTCAAAGACACTCCATGAGAAAATCATTCAGGAAATACTTCGTCTATATTCACTTCCTTGGCAAGTTTCAATTCACACTAGCATCCTAAAGGTTCTGAAAACTATAGAAAAAGGAATGAGATTAACTTTATCATATAATTTACCAAATGAATTTGACCTTGGAGACTTTTTTGTGGTACTTAAAATATAACCCCTATTAATATCCTAAAAGTAGTGTTCACGGAGACTTCCTGTGGGAAACTTGTCTTAGTGGAAACAAGTTTAAGAGTGCGTGAGCAGTGCTGTTAGATGTGAAGAGATAAATTCACCAGCGTGAATCAGTGCCAGACCACAGAAAGCTTAAACTGAAAACCTGAAGGAAATGAACTTCATTTTTGCAGGCAGGTCAGAAAGAATCCTTGAAGGATTTTAGACAAGAAAATGATGAGTTAATATAGTGCCTAGAATATTCCATGCATCTTCAATACTTAATAATAATTACTGTTATTTCAGTAATACCTTTTGACATCACAACCTCTGCTGATATTTAGTGCCTCCATCTTCATAAAAGAAAATTTGTATATCTTGAGTAGAACCAATGCCACACTTTACTAGAAAAATGGTTCTATTGTTTTTGGTCTGCCATCGTCCATCTTTTGAAATCATGATTTTAATGAATTTATTACTTACCATGATCAAAAACTATTGAATAATAATACTAAGAGTAACTTTACTAGAAGTAGCTCTGTGAGACCAATAGCTAAAATGTTTTCACACTTGACATGTCGATTGAAGTTTGCTTTTATAAATTATATGGATTGTCTTTACCAATAAATAATATTTAAATGGAAATTTATAGCTACTTAGTTATACTTGCTTGTGCTATAGCAATGTAAGCCCTTACTTAATAGAAAAAGATGGCTTATAGCCAAGTTTTCTAAAGCATTTGCATTCCCAAATTCCACATGGGCTCATCAGCACTTTTTGTTGTTATTGCATAATATAATGTTCCTCAAAAGAGTGGTCATTGGCAGGCATTTTCAGAATTGTTTGCAGTAATGGTTAAAAACACAGATTAAAGTGTTCTCTTACAAATCACCTGAGCTGACTTCTTGTGGGCAGAGGAGGGCATAAACTAAAAAAGTTCTAGGAGGTATAGATGAAAAGTCCTGCTTATTAGGCCAGTAAAAAAGGGAAAAAAAATCCCATTCCCATTTTGAAAATAAATGCATAAAAGCAGCAGTCCAGTTAGTTGAGACTGATTAAACCATCACTAAACACATATTAAATAAATGAAGTCTCTATTAGACTTCAAAAGATGACCTCATTGGAAAACTAAAAGTCAAACAAAGGACTTAGCAAACATGCAAAAGAACATATTGGATGTAATATATAAATTAGCAGGTGGTATATATGCAAATATTATATATAAGGGCCTCAAATTTTTATAAATACTAAAGAATTTCTCAACCATCAAACCTTATGGACAAGAAAACCAAGAGTTGAGAACCAAGCTCTGTCTTAATGTAAGTGTGTTCCTGAGTTAACAATTTGGAATTTTTATTCCCTTTGCCTAGGAGGCTCTTTCCCCAATATTTTTTCTCATTTTTCACAAAACAAAACTTTATGTCTTTTGATGTATTTAGGGAGACCTATTCCTATGGATGCAGGACTGAGTACAAGAAGGACTAAGGGGAAAGAAGACTGAGACAGAGAGTAGAGAGAGAGGGGGTAAAAAACAGCAAACTACAAAGGCTCTTCTATGGATCTGGTCACTGCTTGGCATCCAGTGACCCTAAGGTCTCCAATACACAGAACCATCTTCTGAGGTACAAAAGATTTTGCCTCAGGATTTAATTCTGCGAAGATGAAATGAGAGGAATTTATTTTCCAGTTCCCATCTCTCATTGGTCAAAGTACTCACCCTGAGGCATTGACTCCTCTGCATTTCCAGATTTCATATGAATGTGTACCAAGCAATTCAGGTAGTATCTAATGCCTCAGAATCAAAAGGGAAGGCAGTTCTAAAGAAAGAGGCAAAAGAAATGTGAGTAGTTCTGAGAGGATGTTGTGCTCTTGAGATGTTAGACAGAGCCCTTTTGGAGTTAATTCACAAATTATTAGCTGGGGAAGTACAGGTATCCAAAAGACCCACTGAACTGGCACAGGGAGTACCTGATAAGAATATGAATGAACATGGCTTCCTCTTTTAAATGTCACTTCCAGAGAGAAGACTTTCTTACCCTCTTGCTCCTTACCTTGCATAATATTTGTTGTAGCAATTCTTTGTGATATTATGTTACATATTGGGTTTTTTGCATACTGTTTTCCTCTCTCTTTAGTATGTAAACCCCACAATTTGAAGAACTTTGTTTAGGTCATTGCTTTTTATCAATGCTCAGTATAGTATCTTGAATATAGTAGGTTCTCAGGAATAGTTGTTTAATAAATGAGTAAATGAATTAAGTGACTTGCTCAAAGTTGCTCAGCTAATCACAAACCAGAACAGAACACAGTAGGGATTAAAATCACTTAACATTGTCTTATTAGGAGAGAATATATTGATAAACAATAATCTAAATTATAGAAAACTGGACTGTAAAATAAAAAAGGTTAAGTGAGTAATTATTTCATCTGTCATAAATTGTCTAAGTCCATGCTCTGTAATAGAAATTTATGTCATGATGAAAGTTTTGTATCTGTGTTGTCTAATATGGTAACCACTAGTCCCATGTAAATATTTTCTACCAGAAATATGTTTCTTGCCACTAAGAAGCTGGGAATTTTAAATTTAATCAATTAAAACTTAGTCACATGTGGCTTGTGACTATTATATTGGGCAATGCATCTGAAGGCATTTATTAATGATTTGTAAGACTAATCATTTTAATATCTAACCACCTGACAAATGAATCAGTTTTAAAGATTTAAATCTTGTCCCAACTTTTATATTTTAAACTTCCTCTTTAGGACCTTGTGTAAGGATTAAGTAAATGAACCAGACATTACAATTTATAACCTTGGAATAAGAGTGCTTTGGGACAGAATTCATTGCATTATTTGTAGACTAATTCAAAAATAGAATAATGGAATAAATAGGATAATAGAAACAATAAAGACTAAAATAGACTGTACTTAAAAAGTTTTCATTGAAGTGGCTTCTGTATAGAGTGAACTGAAATCTAGTTTGAACTGCAAGCATATTTTAATCTAAACTGAAAAAATACTCTTGAATCCAAGCAACTGAATCTCAGACAGTCATAGTGGAAGAGCTTCACCCATTACAGGTTGCCAACTGGCCGTATCTATAAGACTAATGCTGACTGCATCCAGTCAGGTTGTTTCTGTAAGCCACTTCATTTTCTCAGGATATAGATATAACCTGCATACATGGAGAGATGAGGCTTTCTGAGCTGTCATTGGCCTGGAATTTTGTCCCATTCTGGAAACTTTTCCTTACTCTAGCAAACTTTGTTAAGTGAACTGGTTTTAGTTTTTCTGTTAACATTTGAATAGTCCATTGTTTTCTATTTTTTTCCTAAAGTAGTAGATTGGGCTAGTACTGCCATGATTAGGACAAAGAAAGCTTAATGCAAATAGAGCTTAAACTACTTAAACTTCAGAAATCCCTTGTTTTATATTTTTCAAAAACATTTAAATCAGAAGGTTTCTGCTTCAACTCTGTCCAGACACCTTGATGAGCTGCCTTGCTATAAATAATCTCCTTAGGGAGAGAAACCATAGACATACCCATTTTCTGGGGAGATATGGTGTTATGAGTGCTTCCTCCCAATCTGCTTTCCATACCCCAAATGGAGGCTAGAAGGATGCTTCTAAACCCTGCATAAAACTTGTTTAATGAGTTCTTGGAATATTATTTCACTTTCTCCCACATTTTAGACTTTCTAGGAGCAAACTGTCCTAACCTTTTTTAAAAGTGAAAATCAATGTGGAGATAAACATATTCCCTAAGACATCTCTATGAAAAGAACAAAGAAAAAGGCATTGGGTTGGCACAGTCACTTTTATTTAATTCTTTTTATGTTTTGAACATACTAAAAAGAGAGAGTGAAAGGCATTCAGTCAAAGAGACGCATCCCATCAAAATAAAAATATAATTTGTTATAATGCCAAAATAACAGGAGCACTAATATAAAGTACTGAAGGAAAACTGTAATAGAAAATTAGAGACATTAGGCTTAACCCAATTAAGATAGCATGCATTTAATGACCTCTGGAGAAAGTTAATTTTTTAAACCTCTCAATCTCTCTCTACCTGGAAATATCTTTTTATGTCTAACTTAAATATCTCATGGTGCAATTTAAATTCATTTCCTTTTTGTGATGCCCAATGGAGAAAAAAGTATGGACTACTTTCCTTTGAGGGACAAGCCATAATTTGTTTAAAGATCGATAAATATGCAGCTTCTCAGTTTTCTGCAGGCTAATGACTATTTAATGTTTCCTTAGAGGCCTCAGTTATTGTGGTCATTCTACCCTGAACCCTGTCTAAATTCTCTGCTTTCCTTTTAAGTTGATGAGCCTCACAGTCATTTCCATCAGCTGTGTCTGTATGCCAAGTGAGTGGCACACAGCTCTCAAACACTGGGCTTGGCTGTCATGTGTGCCCGGCCATTATACGTAATCTGCACTGTGCCTGTTGTTCTGCGTTCTCTTAATGTACTGCATTGGAGTGGAGTCAAGTACGAACAGAAATGCCAAGCATCTGACTCCACTTCTGTGATATTTGTAGATCTGTAGGTAAAAGCAGTCTTTTGAGTATTACCTTTCCCACTTGATATTTTTTCCCTTTATTTTTTGCCCTCTTAAAAAGTAAATTGGCGAGATCTGGTTGTATATGTCTTGGTTGCTGCGGATTAAGGTTTCCCTGTGTTGATTCTTTGAAACCTTTAGCAAATAGATTAGGATACTTGATTTGCTGCATTTTCTTTGCTTATTGCTGTTTTCTTTTCCAAGCTTCAAGAAAATGACTTGACATGGTTTATGAATGTATACTTTTCATTCCTTTATGCTACCTCTGACTTGTAAAACTATTTATTTTTCTTCAAATTATTATTTCCTAGTTATTCCACAGCTTCCCTACTGTTTCATGAGCAAATATCTCTTTTATTTTCTTATAGTTTACCAAAAGTTAGTGAAGTCATGAACAGCCAGGAGCTTTTAAATATAGAGTGGGCAGTAACTGGACATCACAATGATTTCATCTAGACTGGGAAAGTTATTGAATTTGGAGAATTAGTTGTCAGCACAGTGAGGAAGTTTTGTGAACAAGTGTAAGACAGATCTCCCTAAATGCTGCTTTTGTGGTTTTGCTTCTTTTCTCCTTTGTAATTTTTTTCTGCAATAAGTGAGGCTTGTCTTATTCTCTGAGCTAATCTCTGCCTAGGAGGACTTTGCTCCTTCTTAGTCATTGTCTCCCCCTTTAGCTCACAGCCAGGTGGTCCTTCAGCTCCTTTGTTAGCATACACCTTACCATGCCAGGATTGTTTGTTTAAAAAACTAAGAAAAAAATCGCTATGGAATAATTGGGGTTATTGTTGGGGCTTTCCTATGCATTTTCAAAAGAAACATTTAATTGTGATGTGTCCAAAATCTTACACTTGACAACTAACTTTAAAAAGTTAGTTGATCTATGCAATATATTATGTATTGTCAAGACATGTCTTTGACAATAACAGTTTGAACTAGTTTAATTTCACAATTTCTCGAGTAATTTTCACTTCAAGCTCTGGAATGCTAATAATTTGCACCTATTTTAGTAGAGTCGTTGTAATTTATCATTCTTGTTAAGAGATCCATTATATTCACTGTGAAATTTAGTCTTACTAGTTTATTTAACATTAACTCAATGTATATGTAAAATTTTACTTTTCAAGAATGTATTATTTCCTTCCAAAGGAATGTTGGATTATATTTGAAAACACTACATCCAAAAATTTATTTATGAAACAAATAAATGTTTTACTATAAAAATTTAGATAGATAATCATTCCTTTTCCATTTAATGTCCTTATTAATCATTTCCCCTTCTGTAATAACAAACACTAACAGCCAGTATTAGACTACTATGAATAACAATGCATTTTGCATGATAAGAATTAACCTACTTTAATAAATAATATTTTATATGGATTTTGTGGAGATAAAACTTCTACCATTTGCTTTCCTACTGGACTAAATGTATTATTCAACCAGATACAATAATTGATTCCTTAAAAAATAAGCATTATTGCATTCTAAAGGTAGAGAAGGTCTATGTTTAGCATGATTGGCATTAGCTATAAAGAAAAACATGGGCAATTAAAAAAATGCTGATGAGATATTTGCTTTATGAAAATGTTTATTACATATTTATCAAATTAACAGTACATTAAAGTCAACATGTGTGATGAAACAAGGGAAAGTTTTAGATTTTAATATAGTGATTTGACACAGAAATTTTTTTCTTCTTAATATGAATAATAATAGTACTGACTCACATAATTAACTGGTTCCAATTAATTATAAAAATACTTATAAGTTCTTATTATATATATTACATATATGTATGTGTGTATATATATACAGTCTTGTTAGAATTCATTATGTATGGAGATTTAGCACTTAGGATACTGATTTGGTTCTTGTCCTCTACTTATTGTCCAATTCCAAAGATATTAAGAGATAATTATAATATATTGCAATTGTGATTGGTACTATCAAGAAAAAGTGAATAGATCCAGAATAGCACCTGTCTCTAGTATCTAACCTAATCTCAGGGATAAGTGAAGCCACACTCAATGCAGCTGAATTTAAATTGAGGAGAGGAAGCTTTAACCTAGCAAAGTCAGAGAAGAATCTATTAGAAGGAAGATCTGAAGGTTCTAGAAAATCACCAAGTGCTGATGGCTCAAGCCTATAATCCTAGCTACTCAGGAGGCAGTGATCAGGAGGATCACAATTCAAGACCAAGCCAGGCAAACAGTTCATGAGACCCTATCTCAAAAATACCTAACACAAAAAAGGGTTGGGGGAGTGGCTCAGGTGGTAGAGCAACTGCTTAGCAAGCATGACGTCCTGAGTTCAAACCACCCAAACCATCAAAAAAACCTGAAGATTCTAGAAAACAGAAGTAGCTTGATGATACAGGAATGAAGTCCAGTGAAGCCATGCAAAGCTCTTAAGCTTCCCTTTTCAATATATGACCTGTTTGTGAACTCCCTAATATCGTTTGCACTCCTCTTCTTTTCTTTTTTAACCCTTTAATTTTCTTATTGATGTATTGGGTAGGGGTACATTGTGGCATTTACAAAGGTTCTTACAATGTATCAAATATATCATACTTGAATTTACCCCCTCTTTCATTCTCCTTTATTCCTCCTCTCCCTCCATTCCTGGAATAGTTTCAACAGATCTCATTTTTCCATTTATTTATGTGCATACACAGTACTTGCACTATATTCTCCCTCCCACACCCTTTCCCCACCTTCTCCCCCTCCCACTAATAGCACTTTATTCTTAATAGGGCATATGAAAGAGACAAAATAATTACTTAACTGAAGTCTGGCTATTTCAGTAGGGTTAGCCTAACCTAGGTATGCCTGCCTGCTTATTAAAATTAGCTATAGTATATTTTTATTCAACAAAAATATTGCACACATCATATTAATAAAATTTCACTGACTGCCAGGCCAGAGCCATCAGGAATCACTGAAATCTCACAGACCTATTCCACATTTAAAAATTTGTTACTGCTTATATTTAGAAGTCAGAAATGTGTATTTGGCCTTTGTGTTCCATTCTTTACCAAAATAATTGGGATGACTCCAGTTGGAAATATATTTTGAAACATTTTTTTTAAATAAAACCTACATATTTTGCTTCCTCCTTTCCAATGCTCTAAAATATTCCTAATTTAAATTTATCAACATTTTTATATAGAAAACTAATTTACAGCTTTGCATCAAGAAACGAAATGAAGCTTGCTGAGCTATCTTCCAGAGGTCTTATCACTAAACAATGTATTCATTATTTCTACTTTAAGCATGAACAGATGTGTATTTTTGTTTATTTGTTTAAACTAAGAAACACCATCATGAGAAGTAATTTAACAGCCATCCTGCTTTAGGACAAACGACTTGATACATGTTTATTGCATATTGAAATGTGTATCCTCAGGTACCACCTCAAAATTAATGTTTTTTAACATTACACTTTTAATATAGTTTTTAAGATATAGGATTTAGAAGGAACATTAGCAAACGTAATATAGCAATCAAAAATCAAGTTGTTTCAGTTTTTATACTTCATTGGTATATTGGAACTCCTAATTACATTTTGTGAGGGCACACAACATTAAAAAAACTGTTTTGATTGTTAAGTTTAATACTTTTATTGCCAAATAGCAAATTTATTCAGACTAAAATCTATCAAGTTAACCATCATTTAAATGAACAGAGAAGAATGTGACAAATAGTTGTACTAAATTGCTTCTTTCAAATCAGTAACATCAGTACAAGAAGTAGATTCTAATTGAAATGCATTCTCATGTATTCACTTTTTCACAAACACAAGCTTTATGAAATTGCCTTGTTAGCCAACAATTGGCAAACATGAGAACATAATACTTTCATTGACATTTGAAAATTTGAATATTATTGACAAGCACTGATTGATTGACTGTCTAATCTATGCTGAAAGTCAGATTTTGGGAGAACAAAACTGTAAATCTGCCTGTGAAGTTTTGTTATATCATGGCTTTTTCTAGTAGAATGTCATGCTTTTTTTTCCTCACAACAATTTTGTATCTCATTATATCCTGTTACTTCATTTTCCTTGGCTCTTTCTTTTTGCCAATCTGGCTGTAAGTTTTTTTTTGTTTTTTTTTTTGTATTTTTTTAGTAATTTAAACTCTTCACTAACCTAACAAAGAAATTTCATCTTTTTTCCTTTTTCTTTGGCTTTTCATTGTTCACACTGGCTTTCAGTTTTGCTTGACTTTGAGCCCTATAGAGAAGTTTACAATTGCATTTATCTGAAAAGTTTAATAACTAAAAGGTAAAATGCTAAATGTAGTATACCATGATCTTTCCTTAGGTGTAATCACTACCTTAAATAATTTTTCTCTCCTTTAGTTCTCCCAAATCTTGAATTCATTACTGGATACTTTTATTTTGCTCCAACTCCTGAAATAAATTGCATAATTATATTTTCCCATTGTTATTATCAACTTAAAATTTCCCATTATTATCAGTACTTAAAAATATTTCTGCTTATTCTCCCTTCCAAAATTAATAAATAGTATTTGATATTTTCAAGGTTCTCGCTTTCTTTAGATGCTTGAAATTTAATAAGGATTTGTACCACTGGTTTTATTTGAGAAACCACTTTCTTTTCCATTGGTTGGTTCCCTGACATTTTAACTGTTAATGAATTCCATAACCATATTAGCATGACATGGTTATCACTTCTCTATCAATGTCTTCAAGAATATTTTCAACTTAAAATACAGTTCTAAATGGACTAGAATATAAATCTGTTTTATTCTTTTGATGAATTTATTATTGTCATATTTGATAAGGTTGTGTAAGATGTCACAAAAAAGAGCAATTGACAACGTTCACAGGGTAATGGAGGATTGGGGATAGGGTTTTACTGTATGTGCCTTAGGTAAACACTGAAAGACATTGGCTAATATTCTACATGACAAAGGAAGAAAGGAACTTTATTGCTCTAACCTTTCCCTTGTATGTCCCACTTTTCCACTTTGATAGTATCACATACATTCAACTCTGAACATCCCTTTAGCTTATCTTTTGCTTTTCCCATTCTTTCTTGTAATGCTGTTTTGGAATTTCCTTTCTATTGTTAGAGAACAATAGAGAGTGAATACTGATGTGAACATATGGGAAAAATCTTGGCAGAAATGATTGTAAACTTACCTCATAGTCAGCAGAAAAGAATGTTTCTACACAAGACCACCTTATACTTAAAAATTCAGTTCTTCGTTTGGAATAACTACTAAATTCCAAACATAGTCTTAGTACTATTCACTCTTTTCCTACTGAAAAATTATAGAGTTACATGGAGATTGACTTTCTCCTAATTTTTGTTAATAAATCTTTTACTTGTAGACTAACATGCTCTTCATGGAGTGTTCACATTGATTTTGAGTTTTGCAACGTAAATTTCCTAAAATGAATTTGTATTTTTCATATTGATACCTCTAAAACATGTCTATCAAAATTCAATTAATATAATACTATTTTTTCCTTTCTTCTATACCTGAAATTCCAAGGCTCATTTTGTATCTTAGAATTATATCTAACAATGCTTTGTGAGAGTGAAACTTAACTAAGTTAATTGTATTCATTTCTCTTGGAAAAATCTAGTTTCCATCATAGTAGCAATAAAAATAAAACATTTTCAAAGTATTAAATGCCTTATTAATAATTAAAATTGGAAATCATAAAAATATTATAACACATCTCATTATAACTCCATAGGAAATTTCTGAATAAAAAATAGAATCTTGTGAGAGTGTTGCTGTCTAGAACCAGAGCCTTGGATCCTAAGCTGGTAGAAAATTTATCATTCTATATTCTTCATTGTTTATCCTAAGTGGTTTACTATTACAATAAAACAAGTAATTGGTTTATATTTTTAAGTAATGAATAATGAAGACCACTGAACAGCACATGACTTGTGAAATAAAATTTGTGTCTTAACCAATAACAAAATGACCAGATGTCTAATCAAACATATTTGTTAGGAATAGCCCAATCATCATCTAGAATACATACGCATTATGCATACACAGTTACATTATAGTTAAACTATTTGCTAATGAATTGATCATCATGTAGAAAGCATTATGATTACATAATATTTACATAAAATTCTAAATCATGATTATATATTATGATTACTTAGAAAAATAAAATAATGTTGGTGCATAGATATGTTTCTAATATTGACTATACTTCAGACTAGTTATTAGTTTTTTTCATGAGAGACTAGCCCCAAAGCCAGCTGCCTAGTCCCCTGCAGAGATAGTACATGCCAGAAATATTCTAGCACACCACAAAGGCTAAACTATTTAAACTCCTTTTTGAAAGAATAATCTTGTCCCCTACCTGCTTAAAAATGGGCAGGCTGAATCCCTCTGGAAAAACATAGCCAGAGACAAGACTATCTAAGCTTCAATTTGAAAACTTTTCTATTTTGTTACACCCAGACTGGTTGAGAAAGAAAGAGTGTCATTTCTCAAGACCATGACAACTTTAATGCCCTTTGGAGATGAAATTCCTGGCTGAGATTCTAGACAAAAATGATCGTATGTCAAACTACAAGGAATTCAAAAATAGTTTATGTTGGAAAGAAAATGGGAATCGCCACTGGTATTCTCATAATGTCAATTTGATTGCACATTGGTCTGCTTACAGCCAGATGTCCTCCTTTGCTATTGAGCACATTGAGAAATTAAGATTCCATGCATTTCTTTAATTGCTCCCTTGAAATGAACGCTTCTGGGGTCTTTCTCATAGCCACTTTCAAAAATGAACACTGCACATTTATGTTAGTACAGTTATCTTTAACAACAAAGATTGAGAAGTAACAACATTACTAGTTCAGTGATGGGTATATATGAAGACAACAATTATGTTGTCTTCCTGAAAGTGTGAGATGTCCATAGTTAGTGAAACTGAAATTAGCAGCTGCATTTTCTCAGTAGCCTAAGGAGTGCAGATTCATATAGAGGAAACAGTGCTCTTGAGTAACTAGTCAGCTGTCACTTAATATTCCCTACTAAGAAACAGATTTTTTAAAAGTCAGAAAGAGAGACAATAAACACAGTTTTTGACTAGAAAAAAGTGTGCCAAATTGAGTGGTCCTGGCCCTGAGAAGGAGGGTGTTAAAATGTAGAAATATTTATGTATATCCCAGTAGAAAATTTAGTTCAAATTAATTTAAAAAAATTCAGCCAATGGCCTACATAGCCAGCTGTCTACAAAAATGTTACTCTGTGATATTCTAACATGGTCACTTTAAGTTAAAATTAAATGTTTAATATATTAACTTCACTTTATACTTAGAAATGTTTAAGTGGAAAGCATTGGAATGTTTGGTTTCAATCCATTTCTTACCATTGTGTTGTTGAAAAGATTAAAGGGCTTAATCATAAAAAGCCAAATTTATTTAGAATTAGAGATGCATGCTGATTTTAATCATACTGCCTAAAATAATTAATCTAATTAATTATATAATTATGGTTCTTTAATTCTATTTTATCAATATAGCGATGTATGTTAACTTTCGTATACATGAACTAGTCCACTAGCTGTAGTTACTCCTTTCAGAATTTCTTTTTCCACGTTAACAATCTGAAGAAGAAGAAAAGTTAGTATTGTGAGTACATTTAAAATAGGCAAAAGAGGTATTACTTCTCGACTAGAGAAAATCAAAATATACAACATAAACTATAACAAGAAATACAGTATGAACCAATAAAATAATAAAAATTTGAATGTTTTCTTAAGACGAACCTTGAGAAATTATAGCATATCTGGAATGGAGTGACCAAGGAAATAAGATGGAAACATGTTATATGATAAGTAATAAAAATAAATGAATACATAAGGCTTGGAAAATGATTTAACAGCAAATTCTAAAATTTGTTAAATAAATACCACAGATTACAAATGCAAATCTACAAAACATACATGTATATTATGTATATTTATGTACATATATTTAGAATAGTTTTAGCTTAATTGACACATAATTGTCTGTATATGTATACAATTTGTAGTGATCAGATCAGTGTGGTATGTCAATCACCTCAAACATTTATCATTTCTTTGTACTGAGAACACTAAGAGTTCCTATCTATTAGCTTTTTTTTGAAATAAGCAATTAAATATTGTCAGCCATAGATACTGTGTTGTGGGACATTAGAAGTTATTCCTCCTATCTCTCTACTACTGAATCCATTAACAATCTTCTATCTTTCCTTCACTCCCCCTCTCCCAAAAGTTTTCAACCTCAACTCTCTAATTCTATGAGATTAAGTTTTAACTTCTACATATAAATGAGAAAAAGTCCTTTCTATACCTAACTTATTTTACTTAACATACTGTACTCTAGTTCATATATATATAATATATATTATATATATATTTGAGTTGAATCCAAATACTTTCTGCAGTAATTCAAAAATAAAGGAGAAAGTCTGGACCCAGTCTAGCATAAGACAAGTAGCAAGTATTTAGTAGTATGATTATGTACAATAACATAAATAACATTAGTTTCCAGATCTTATATGCAAGGTTCATGAAGTGACTAGAAGAACATAAGATGACATCTGAATAGTATTATTTCGCATATATACACATACTCATGTATAACTATAAATCTATATATCAAACTTATATATGTAGGAGTCTCAGGGCAGAGGTCAAAACTAATAGAGAATTATAGGGTGGCAAATTTTGACTTTTAATAAAGGATATTGTCCTAAAACTACTGTTTTTAAAGTTTTTGTCTATATTGCTACATTTCTAGTTCAAGCAAAACTTTTAATTTAATTGTTACATATTGCACTATACATCAAATTTCTATAATATGTCCCATAAAGTTGTACAAATATTATGTTTCAATAAAAAAGACAGACTACTGATCTACTCCTGGACTATTATAACAGCATCCATCTATGCCTCAAATTTCCTAAGGCTCATCATTCATTCCTCTGTCAAAAATAAAAGAAAAAAAACCTTTCTAAATACAAAATGAGCATGTATTTCTCCCTTTAGAGAATTTCAGTGATTCCCTATCACTGGTGGATAGCACTCACATTCTGAAACACATTCCAATCCTTCACAATTCAGTAGGTAGTAGATATCATCCTTTTTGTTTCCAATCACTTCATGCATCTGCATGCTATTTTTGTTACCATGCATATTCATACTTCTAAACATTTCCTGTTTTTCTTATGCTAACTTGGTCTACACTTTCTCCATTATTTTTCAATTACTTGGCAAAAATTCTTTGGGATCTACCTCAATATTGTTTCTTTATTGAATCTTTTTTCTGACTTTTCAAAGAATAGACAGACTTTTTCTCTATTCTATTGATTTGATTCCATTGTGACATATTTTAATATCATTATCTAGTTTTGCTTATTGATTTGCTTTTCTCTTTTTACAAAGAGAAAGACAACCCTTTGGGATCCAATACACACAGTTCATTTTCATAACAATAGCATAAGACAGTGCTTAGAACATAGATGGTACTAAATCAAACTTTTCTTAAATATAAGAAATGGAAGCCCCCATTCAGGAAGTAGATGCTGGCTCTTCAGAGATGGGAACAAAGGTTGGCTCTATTGACAGGAAACTAGACTTGCAGTTTTCCAAGAATACCAGCAAAACACTAACACTTTATTATGGAAAAACAGGTCTCACACACACACACACACACACAGCCACACCAATAACAGTAACAAATCTATCTAGAGAAAATCATCATAATTAAAAATTTTCTTGAAACAATCTGTTCTGAACACAATAGCATGCTGGAAATTTTGATATACTATTGTTTTCTGCTTACTTTGCAGTTAAAGTTATTGAGAAAGAATAAACATGATGTGATATGGAATAAAGGTATTCATTGGAGAGTCATTATTAATTGGCTTGGTAAAACTGAAAGTTTCAAAACTTGGAATAATTTCTTTATCAATGAGTGGTATTAAAATTTTAATGTACTGATATTCATTATTAAATGGAAAATATCAACTTTTTTCTTTCTTTTATTTTATCATTTTTATATTTACTTACATGTGTACACATTGTTTAGAACACCTACCTCCACATCCTGCCCTTCCCCCTCACCACCCCCCCAGGCAGAACCTGTTCCACCCTCTTTTTTTAATTTTTAAAAATTTTTTTTTCATTTATTCACATGTGTATACATTGTTTGGGTCAATTCTCCACCCTGTCCCCCTCCCCCACCTTTTCCCCCCTCAGTTCCAAGCAGGTCCTGTTCTGCCCTTATCACTAATTTTGTTGAAGAGATGACATAAGCATAATAACAAAGACAAAGCATTTTTGCTATTTGAGTTAAGGATAGCTATACAGAGAGATTCCTACTATTGCTTTCATGTGTCCATGTGTTACGTACCCATGTTGATTCAACTCTAACTGATCTTTGCATTGGTTCCTGATCCCCTGGCTCATGATAACCTCTGCCATTTTAAGGTTTCTGTATTAGTTCCTTTGGAGTGGGGACATAAAACGCTTTCATATTTAGGTTTTTCTACCTATTCCTGTATCTCCCATATGTGCTTTCCCCTTGTCATGTCGTCCCAGTCCAACCACATTGCTGTATTGGCCCTAGATCTAAAGTCTGCATGTGAAGAAGAACATACGATTTTTGGTCTTCTGAGCCTAGCTGACCTTGCTCAGAATGATGTTCTCCAGTTCCTCCATTTACCTGCAAATGATAAGATTTCATTTTTCTTCATGGCTGAGTAAAATTCCATTGTGTACAAGTACCACATTTTCTTGATCCATTCATCAATAGTGGGGCATCTTGGTTGTTTCCATAACTTGGCTATTGTGAATAGCACTGCAATAAACATGGGTGTGCAGGTGCCTCTGGAGTAACCTGTGTTGCATTCCTTTGGGTATATCCCCAGGAGCGGGATTGTTAGATCATATGGCAGATCTATGTTTAGATTTTTAAGAAATCTCCAAATTTTTTTCCAGAGTGGTTGCACCAGCTTGCATTCTCACCAGTAATGGATTAGGGTTCCTTTTTTCCCACATCCTTGCCAACAACAGTTGTTAGTGGTGTTTTTGATGATGGCTATTCTAACAAGGGTGAGGTAAAATCTTAGTGTGGTTTTGATTTGCATTTTCTTTATGGCCAGAGATGGTGAGCATTTTTTCATGTGTTTTTTGGCCATATGAATTTCTTGTTTTGAAAAAGTTCTATTTACTTCAGTTGCCCATTTCTTAATTTGTTCATTGATTTTAGGAGAGCTTAGTTTCTTAAGTTCCTTGTATATTCTGGTTATCAGTCCCTTGTCTGATGTAGAGCTGGTAAATATTTTCTCCCACTCTGTGGTGGTCTTTTCAATTTAGAGACCCTTTCTTTTGTTGTGCAGAAGGTTTTTAATTTTATGAAATCCCATTTATTCATCCTTTCTCTTAGTTGCTGGGCTGCTGGGGTTCTATTGAGGAAGTCTTTGCCTATACCTATTTGTTCCAGAGTGTTTCCTGCTCCTTCCTTTAGTAACTTCAGAGCTTCAGGTCTGATATTTAGGTCCTTGATCCATTTTGAGTTGATACTAGTACAGGGTGATATGCATGGGTTTCAGTTTCTTGCAGACAGGTAACCACTTTTCCCAGCAACATTTGTTGAAGAGGCTGTCTTTTCTCCATCGTATATTTTTGGCATCTTTGTCAAAAATGAGGTGGATATAGTTGGGTGGATTCATATCTGGGTCCTCTATTCTGTTCCACTGGTCTTCATGTCTGTTTTTGTGCCAGTACCATGCTGTCTTTATTGCTACTGCTTTGTAATATAGTTTGAAGTCAGGTATTGTGATACCTCCAGCATTGCTCTTTTTGCTGAGTATTGCCTTGGCTATTCATGGTCTCTTGTGTTTCCAAATGAATTTTAGAGTAGATTGTTCAATCTCTGTGATGAAAGTCATTGGGATTTTGATGGGAATTGCATTAAACATGTAGATTGCTTTTGGTAGTATAGTCATTTTTACTATGTTGATTCTACCGATACATGAGCACAGGAGGTCTTTCCATCTTCTGTAGTCTTCCTCGATCTCTTTCTTCAGGAGTTTGTAATTCTCTTTGCAGAGGTCATTCACAACCTTTGTTAAATTTACTCCTAGGTATTTACTTTTTATTGAGGCTATTGTGAATGGAGTTGTTTCCATGTATTCCTTCTCAGTTTGTTTGTTGTTGGTGTATAGAAAAGCTAATGATATTTTTTGTTGTTGTTGTTCTTTTTTTCAGTTTTTCTTTTTTAATTTTTAAAATTTATTTGAGATAGGTTCTCACTGTGTTGCTCAGCATGGTTTTGAACCATCCTGAGATGGTTCAAGATATCTTCTTATCTCATCCCCTTGAGGTCTGAGACTATAGGCCCTCCATACCTGGCCTTAAAAGTACTGTTTTTTTTTATTGTTTTATTATTCATATGTGCATACAAGGCTTGGGTCATTTCTCTCTCCTGCCCCCACCCCCTCCCTTACCACCCACTCCCCCTCCCGCTCCCCCCCACCACATCAATACCCAGCAGAAACTATTTTGCTCTTATTTCTAATTTTGTTGTAGAGAGAGTATAAGCAATAATAGGAAGGACAAGGGTTTTTGCTAGTTGAGATAAGGATAGCTATACAGGGAGTTGACTCCCATTGATTTCCTGTGCATGTGTGTTACCTTCTAGGTTAATTCTTTTTGATCTAATCTTTTCTCTAGTTCCTGGTCCCCTTCAGAAAAGCTAATGATATTTGTAAGTTGATTTTGTATCCTGCCACCTTACTGTAGCAGTTTATGGTGTTTAAGAGTTTTTGAGTAGAGTTTTTTGGGTCTTTAAGGTATAGGATCATATCATCTGCAAATAAGGATATTTTGACAGTTTCTTTACCTATTTGTATTCCTTTTATTTCTTCTTCTTACCTAATTGCTCTGGCTAGGAATTCCAGTACTATGTTGAGTAGGAGTGGGGATAGTGGGCACCCTTGTCTTATTCCTGATTTTAGGGGGAATGGTTTCAGTTTTTCAGCATTAAGTATGATGTTGGCTATAGGTTAGTCATATATAACCTTTATAAAATTGAGGTACATTCCTTCTATTCCTAGTTTTCTTAGCGCTTTTATCAGGAAATGGTGTTGGATCTTGTCGAAGGTTTTTTCTGGATCTATTGAGATGATCAAGTGGTTTTTGTCTTTGCTTCTATTAATGTGCTGTATTACATTTATAGATTTGCGTATGTTGAACCACACTTGCATCCCTTGGATGAAGCCAACTTGGTCATGGTGAATGATCTTTCTGATGTGTTGTTGGATTTGGTTTGTCATTATTTTATTGAGGATTTTTGCATTGATATTCATTAAGGAAACTGGCCTGTAGTTCTCCCTTTTGGATGTGTCTGTCTGGTTTTGGGATGAAAGTAATATTGGCTTCATAAAATGAGTTAGGCAGTGTTCCTTCCCTTTCTATTTCATGGAACAGTTTAAGGAGAGTTGTGGAGAGTTCTTCTTTAAATGTCTGATAGAATTCAGCAGTGAATCCATCAGATACTGTATTTTTCTTTTTTGGGAGGCTCTTGATGGCAGCTTCAATTTCTTTTTTGTTATAGATTTATTCAGGTGACTAATATCCTCCTGGTTCAGTTTTGGATGGTTGTAAGTTTCTAGAAATCTCTCCATTTCTTCTAGATTTTCAAATTTATTAGAGTATAGGCTCTCAAAGTAGTCTTGAAGATTTTCTGGATTTCCTTGATGTTTGTTGTTATTTCTCCTTTTGCATTTCTGATTTTACTGATTTGGGTTTTTTCTCTCCTCATTTTAGTCAGGTTTGCCAGGGATCTGTCAATCTTTTTTATTTTTTCAAAGAATCAGCTTTTTGTTTCATTGATTCCTTGTATAGCTTTTTTTTTTTTTTTGTTGTTTCTATTTCATTGATTTCAGCCCTTATTTATTTCTTTCCTTCTGCTTGTTTTGGGATTTGTTTGTTCTTGTTTTTCTAGGAGTTTCAGCTGTAGTGTTAGGTCATTGATTTGAGATCTTTCTGTCCTTTTGATATATGGACTCATCAAAGGGACTGCCTTTGCTGTGTCCCACAGGTTATGGTAGGTCGTGTTTTCATTTTCATTAACTACAAGGAACCTTTTAATTTCCTCTTTTATTTCATCATTGACCCATTTGTCATTGAGCAATATGTTGTTCAGCTTCCAATTGTTTATGTGGTTTTTACTGATGTTTTTGTTGTTGATTTCTGGTTTTAATGCATTTGGTCAGACAGAATGCATGGAATTATTTCTGTTTTCTTATATTTGCTGAGGTTTGCTTTGTACCCAAAGATACGATCGACTTTGGGGAAAGTTCCATGGGCTGCTGAGAAGAATGTATATTGTACAGAAGTCAGATAAAATATTCTGTAGACATCAGCTAGGTCCATTTGATCTATGGTGTGATTTAGTTGTAGGATTTCTTTATTGATTTTTTGTTTGGATGACCTATCTATTCGTGATAAGGGGGTATTAAGGTCTCCCACTATCACTGTGTTGGAGTCTATATATGCTTTTAGGTCCTTCAGAATGTTTGATGAAATTGGGTGCACTGACGTTGGGTGCATATAGGTTGATAATTGTTATTTCCTTTTGGTGTATTTCCCTTTTTTAGTACAGAGTGTCCTTCTTTATCTCATTTGATCCATGTAGGTTTGAAGTCTACTTTGTCCAAGATAAGTATTGCTACCCCTGCCTGTTTTCGGGGGCAATGGTAAATCTTCTTCCAGCCTTTCACTTTCAGCTAGTGCTTATTTCTGTCGGTGAGGTCTCCTGTAGGCAGTAGATTGTTGGATCTTCCTTTTTAATCCAGTTTGCCAATCGGTGTCTTTTGATGGGGGAATTTAGTACATTAACATTTGGTGTTAGTATTGATAACTGCTTGGTGATCCCTGTCATGTAGTTGTCTTTGTTGATTAAGAGTTTGATTATTTGTAGCTGAATCAGTGTTACTGTTTACTTTCTTGCCTTTTCTTCTCCTGTAGTTTGGTATTGCCTGCCCTTTCATGGTTTTGTTTGCTTTCATTTTCTGTGTGCAGAATTCCTTGGAGAATCTTTTGTAGTGATGGCTTGGTGGTCATATATTGTTTTAGTTTCTGCTTATCATGGAAGACTTTTATTACTCCATCCATTTTGATTGATATTTTTACTGGGTAGAGTATCTACTAGGATTGAAGTTATTTTCATTCAGTGCTTGGAAGACCTCACTGCATGCTCTTCTTGTTTTTAATGTTTCTGTTGAGAAGTCTGCTGTGATTTTGATGGGTTTACCTTTGTATGTTATATGTTTTTTCTCTCTTACAGCCTTCAATATTCTTTCTCTAGTCTCTGTACTTGTTGTTTTAATGATAATATGCTGTGGGGTAGTTCTATTTTGGTTAGGTCTGTTTGGTGTCCTGGAGGCTTCCTGTACCTGAATGAGCATAGTTTTCTCTAGATTTGGGAAATTTTCTGTCATTATTTTGTTGACTATATTATGCATTCTTTTTGCTTGCACCTCCTCTCCTTCTTCAATGGCTATGATTTTCTGGTTGGGTCTTTGGATAGAGTCAGTGAGTTCTTGCATTTTCTTTTCACAGGTCTTGAGTTGTTTAACTAATACTTCTTCAGTTTTTCCTTTAATTGCCATTTCATCTTCAAGTTCTGAGATCTGTCTTCTGTTTGCTCTATTCTGCTGGAATGGCCTTCCATTTTATTTTGTATTTCTGTTTCATTTTTTTCCTGATTTTTCCCATATCATGGGTTACTTCCTCTTTAATATTGTCAATTTTTGACCTTAATTTGTTTATCTCTCTGTTTATGATGGCCTCAGTTTCAGTCTGACATTTATTTAGGGCTTCTATGATTTCATTTATTTGTTTCTGGGTTTTCTCCTATTCTTTGTTTTTGTTGTCTTGGAACTTCTTGAGTACCTGCTGTACGTTTTGGTTGACCATGCCTAGTAACACCTCTATGAAATTCTCATTGATTACTTGTAGGACTTCTTCTTTCAGAGTTTTCTTGTGGTCTTCATTGGGTTCCTTTATGAGGTTTATCTTTGTTTTGTTGGAGTCTAGATCAGGCTATCCATTTTCTTCATTTTGCTCTAAATCTTGTACTACTTTATTTTGGGGAGGAGAATGGTTTCCCTCCCTTTTTCTTCTTCCCATATTTCCACTAGGTCCCATTTCTGTCCTTGGACTATGTGTAATTTAGTATTGGCTGGTAACAATATTAATACTAACAAAACCAAGAGAGAAGAATAAAAAGGAGAAAGAGATGGAAAGATAAAAGGAAAAGAGAAGAGAGGAAAAGAGAAAAAAAGAGAGGAAAAAAAAAAGGGAGAGATGGTGGATGATCAAACACCAAGCTAGGCACCAAATCTCTTAAAAAAGGGGAAAAAAAAATTCACCAATTCTGGAACAGTAGAATTGCAGTCTTAGTTGTTGTGATGTTACTCCTTTAGCATCCAGACCTGTCTGTGTGTGTCTCTTAGGCAGGTTAGGACCTCTCCTGTGGCTGGTGGCAGGTGGGTGTGGTCCCAGAGGCCTACAGGTGGAGGCCTTTCCAGGCAAGCTAGCGGGCCTTTGGAGCATGGGCTTGGCATACCTGAAGGGCATGGGCTGACAGAGTGGAGATCCTGCATGTCTGTGGATTGCCAGTTTGGCAGGTTTTAGGGGCATTGTCCCAGTGGAGATCCTGCAGGCCTGCAAGCGTGAGGGGCACAGCCCAGCGGAGATTGTGGAGGCCTATGTGGGCCTGATGGCATGGCCCAGCAGAGATCATGAATGTCTGTGGCTTGCGGCTTGGCAGGCCTTCAAGGCTGGCCCAGCTGATTGGAGCTTGTGCAGTCCTGTGCGAACCTGGTGGGGCGTGGCTCAGTGGAACAGAGGTCGTGTGTGTGTGGATGGCTGGTGTGGCAGGCCTTGGGGGCATTGCTCAGCAGAGCAGAGATCGTGCAAGCCTGTGCAGGCCTGGGGGTGAAGCCGGTGGAACAGAGATCGTGTGTGTGTTTATCCCCGGCTTGGCAGGCCTTAGGGGTACAGGCTTGTGGAATGGATATTGTGCAGGCCTGTGCAGGCCTGGGGGGCACAGCTGAGCAGAATGGAGATTGGAAGTGTGTGGATCACCAGCATGGCAGGCCTGAGCTGCGTGGCCCGATGAAATGGATATCAGTGCAGGCCTGTGCAGACCTGGGGAGCACGGCCCAGTGGAACAGAGATCATGCATGTGGGGATCTCCTGCATGGCAGGCCTTGAGGGTGTGGCATGGCAAAGCAGACATCCTGCAGGCCTGTGCAAGCCTGAGGGTGTGGCCTGGCAGAGATTGTGAATGTTTGTGGATCTCCGGCTTTGCAAGCCTTAAGGGCTTGTTCGGCAGAGATCGTGCGGGTCTTAGGGGTAGGAGCTTGGGGTAGCATTGCCTGGCAGGGCTAAGGAACAGGGCCGGAGTATGGCATGGTGTGTGGAGTGGTGGCTCTGCGGGCCTATGGGGCAGGGCTTGGCGTGCAGCCCTGGTTATTATTTTACTATATTGTGGTGTGGAGAAGCCTTCCATGAGCTGGGGGTTCAAAGTGCTGATGTTTCAGCTCTCCCTTGTGCTTTACCTCAGTCAAGTGTGTCTCTAGCCTCTCAGCAAAGTCCCTGGATCATGGAGGTCAGGAAGTCTGTGGCTGTGTCCTGGTCACCATCTTGGATCCTCTCCTGTTCCACCCTCTTGTTCTCTGATTTTGTTGAAGAGAAAGCATAAGAGGTAATAAGAAAGACATAGTGTTTTTGCTAGTTTGAGATAAAGCTAGCCATACAGAGAAATTCCTAGCATTGCTTCCATGCACTTGTGTATTGCAACCCACATTGGTTCATCTCTGCTAGACCTCTTCAAGACTTCCTGGTCACCTTCCCATAGTGGCCTCTGCCAGTTTAAGATTACTATATTTGCTCCTCTGCAGTGAGCACATCAACCACATTCAAGTTTTAGGTTTCCTTCCTGCTCCCGCTCCCTCACATATGCATTCTTGCCTTAGTGTGTGACCCATGTCTAATAACATTACTGCATTTGATTCAGGTCAATAATCCACATATGCGGGAGAACATGTGATTTTTGTCCTTCTCAGCCTGACTAACTTCAGTTAAGATGATGTTCTCCATTTCCATCATTTACCTGCCAATTACAAAATTTCATTCTTCTTTGTGGCTGAATAAAATTCCATTGTGTATAAATACCACATTTTTCATAATCCATTTGTTGGTTGTGGGGCATCTTGGCTGTTTCCATAACTTGGCTATTGTGAATAGTGCTGCAATAAACATAGGTGTGCAGGTGTCTCTGGAGTAATCTGAGTTGCATTCCTTCAGGTATATGCCTAGGAGTGGGATTACTGGATCATATGGCAGATATATACTTAGTTTTTTAAGAAGCCTCCATATTGTTTTCCAAAGTGGTTGTAATAGCTTACATTCCCACCAGAAGTGTATGAGGGTTTCTTTTCCCCACATCCTCACCAACATTTGCTGTTGGTGGTGTTCTTGATGATTGCTACTCTAACAGGAGTGAGGTGGAATCTTAGTGTGGTTTTGATTTGCATTTCCTTTTTGGCCAGTGATGGTGAGCATTTTTTCATGTGTTTTTTGGCCATTTGGACTTCTTCCTTTGAAAAAGGACGTTTAGTTTGGTTGCCCACTTCTTTATTGGTTCAGTGATTTGGGGGAGTTTAGTTTTTTGAGCTCCCTGAATATTCTGGTTATCAGTCCTTTGTCTGATGTATAGCTGGCAGATATTTTCTCCCACTCTGTGGGTGGTCTCTAACTAGAGTATTCCCTGCTCTTTCCTGTACTAACTTCAGAGTTTCTGGTCTGATATGAAGTTTCTTAATCCACTTTTTGTTGATTCTAGTACAGGGTGATAGACATGGATCTAGTTTCAGTTTTCTGCAGGCATATAACCACTTTTCCCAGCAATATTTGTTGAAGAGGCTGCATTTTCTCCATTGTATGTTTTTGGCAACTTTGTCAAAAATAAGGCTGGTATAGCTGTGTGGATTTATAGCTGGGTCCGCTATTCTGTTCAGCTGGTCTTCATATCTGTTCTTGTGCCAATACCATGCTGTTTTTATTGCTATGGCTCTATAGTATAGTTTGAAGTCAGGTATTATGATACTTCCAGCATTGCTTTTTTTGCCCAGCATTGCCTTGAATATTCGCCATCTTTTGTGTTTCCAAATGAACTTTAGGGTAGAGTTTTCAGACTCTGTGATGAGTGTCATTGGGATTTTGGTAGGAATTTCACTGAACATGTGGGTTGCTTTGGTAATATAGCCATTTTAACTATGCTAAAATGCCAATCCATGAGCATGGAAGATCTTTCCATCTTTTGTAGTTTTCCTTGATCTCTTTCATCAGTGGTTTGTAGCTCTCCTTGTACAGGTCATTCACATCCTTTGTTAAGTTTATTCTTAGGTATTTGATTTTTTTTTGAGGCTATTGTAAATGAAATTGCTTTCCTATATTCTTTCTCAATTTGTTCATTATTGGTGTATAGAAAGGCAACTGATTTTTGTAAGTTGGTTTTGTATCCTGCAGCATTGCTGAAACTGTTTATGGTGTCTAGGAGTTTTTGGGTAAGTTATTTGAGTCTTTGAAGTATAAGATCATGCAAATAGGGATACTTTGACAGTTTCTTTACCTATTTGTATTCCTTTTATTAATTCTTTTTGCCTTATTGCTCTGGCTAGGAATTCCAGGACTATGTTGAATAAGAGAGGGGAGAGTGGGCACCCTTGTCTCATTCCTGATTTTGGGGGAAATGGTTTCAGTTTTTCTTCATTAAGTATGATGTTTGCTGTAGGTTTGTCATGTATAGCCTTTATAATGTTGAGGTACATTCCTTCTATTCCTAGTTTTCTTAGAGCTTTTATCATGAAGTGATGTTGAATCTTATCAAAAGCTTTTTCTGTATCTATTGAGATGATTAAGTGGCTTTTGTCCTTGCTTCTATTAATATGCTGTATTACATTGATTTGCATATGTTGAACCACCCCTGCGTCTCTGGGATGAAGCCGACTAGGTCCTGGTGAATGATCTTCCTGATATGTTGTTGGATTTGGTTTGCCATTATTTTATTTTGCACTAGTGTTCATTAAGGAGATTGGCCTGTAGTTCTCCGTTTTGGATGTGACTTTGTCCAGTTGTGGGATGAGTTATAGAATGAGGTAGGCAGTGTTCCTTCCCTTTCTATTTTGTGGAAAAGTTTAAGGAGCGTTGGCAACAGTTCTTCTTTGAAGGTCTTGTAGAATTCAGCTAAGAATCTGTCAGGTCCTGGACTTTTCTTTTTTGGGAGACTATGGTTACTTCAATTTCATTACATGCTATAGATCTGTTTAGGTGGTTAATATCCTCTTGGTTCAGTTTTTGGATGGTCATAAGTATCTAGAAATTTGTCCATTTCTTCAAGATTTTTCAATTTATTAGAACATAGGTTCTCAAAATAGTCTCTGATGATTCCCTGGATTTCCATGATGTTTGTTGTTATCTGCCCTTTTTGGTTTCTGATTTTACTAATTTGTGTCTTTTCCCTCCTCATTTTGGTCAGATTTGCCAGGTACTTTTCTATCTTGTTTATTTTTTCAGAGAACCAGTTTTTTGTTTTGTTGATTCGTTATATGCTTATTTTTGGTCTGTATTTCATTAATTTCAGCCATTATTTTTAATATTTCTCTCCTTCTACTTGTTTTGGGTTTTGCTTGTTCTTGTTTTTCTAGGAGTTTGAGATGGTAGCATTAAGTTGTTTATTTGAGATCTTTCTGTCTTTTTAATATATGTACACATAGCTGTAAACTTTCCCCTTAGGACTGCCTTTGCTGTGTCACATAGGTTCTGGTAGGTTGTGTTTTTGTTATCATTAGCTTTCAGGAAACTTTTGATTTTCTCTCTTATTTCTTCTATGACCCACTGATCATTGGGTAATGTGTTATTCAGCCTTCAATCATTTGTGTGTTTTCTGCTATTGTTTTTATTGTTGATTTCTGGTTTTAATGCATTGTAAACAGACAGGATGCAGGGAGTTGTTTCTATTTTTTTTAATATTTGCTGAGGCTTGCTTTTTGTCCTAAGATATGACCTATTTTGGAGAAAGTTCCATGGGCTGCTGAGAAGAATGTATATTGTGTTCTTGTTGGATGAAATATTCTGTAGACATCAGTTAAGTCCATTTGTTTTATGGTGTCATTTAGTTATACAATTTCTTTGTTGATTTTTTTTGGATGACCTATCTATTGGTAATAGAGGGGTATTAAAGTCTCCCAGTACCACTGTGTTGCAGTGTATATGTGCTTTTTTTAAAGTCCTTTATTGTATGTTTGATTGAATTGGCTACCCTGACATTGGGTGCATATAGATTGAAAATTGTTATTTCCTTTTGATGTATTGCTCCTTTTATTAGTATGCAATGTCCTTCTTTGTCTCATTTGACCAATGTAAGTTTGAAGTCTACTTAGTCTGATATAAGTATTGCTACTCCCACTTGTTTTGGGAGGCCATTGGCTTGGTAAATCTTCTTCAAGACTTTTATCCTATGTCAATAGGATGGGTCTCTTGTAAAGAACAGATTGTCAGGTCTTCCTTTTTAATCTAGTTTGCCAAACAGATTGATGGGGGAGTTGAGACCATTGACATTCAGTATTAACATTGATATATATGTGGTGATTCCTGCCATTTACTTGTTTTTATTGCTTAGGAATTTGTGCAAAATTCCTTGAAGGACCTTCTGTAGCAGTGGCTTGGTGATCATATATTGTTTTAGTTTCTGTTTATTTTGGAAGATTTTTATTGCTGTCAATTTTGAACGATAGTTTTGCAAGGTAGAGTATCCTAGGGCTGAAGTTATTTTCATTCAGTGCCCAAAATACCTCACTCCATGCCCTTCTTGCTTTTAAGGTTTCCATTGAAAAATATGCTGTTATTTTAATGGGTTTACCTTTATACATTATTTGCTTTTTCTCTCTTACAGCCTTCAGTATTCTTTCTCTGTTCTCTATGCTTGTTGTTTTAATGATAATATTCCATGGGAACATTCTATTTTCTCAAGTCTATTTGGTATCCTGGAGGCTTCCTGTACCTGAATGGGCAATACTTTCTAGAGATTTGGGAAATTATCTGTTATTATTTTATTGGATATATTACATATCCCTTTGGCTTGCACCTTTTCTCCTTCTTCAATGCCCATAATTCTCAGGTTGTTTTTTTGATGAAGTTGCTAAGTTCTTGCATATTCCTTTTACAGCTCTTGAGATGTTTGACTAAGATTTCTTCTGGTTTTCTTTAATTTCTATTTGTTCTTAGAGCTCTGAGATTCTGTCTTCCACTTATGCTAGTCTGCTAGAGTGGCCTTCCACTGTGTTTTTTGTTTGACTAAAGGGACTTTTTATTTATAGGGTTTCTGTTCAATTCTTTCTTTGGGGGGTGGGCTTCTATATCTTTGTTCAACTCTTTTATATTTTTTGTTGTCATCTTTAATTCATATATCTCGCTTTTTGTAGTGTCCTTTGTTTCAGTTTGGTGTTTGTTGAAGTCCTCTTTGAGTTCATTTATTTGTTTCAGTGTCTTCGCATGTTCTTTATTTTTAATGTCTTGAAATTTCTTGAGTGCATCTTGTACATTCTAGTTAACCATGTCTAGTATTTTCTCCATGAATTTCTCAGTAATATCTTCCAAGATTTCTTCTTTGAGGGTTTTTATGTGGGTGTCACTGGGCTCCTTAATGACATTTATCATTGTTTTGTTGAGGTCAGGAACTGCATATCCTTTTTTTTTTTTTCATTTCCTGATGAATCCTGTACTGAATTTTTTTTTGAGGAGAGTGGTTTTCATTTCTTCTTCTTCTTCCCATTGCTCCACGTGGTACTGTGTAACTATGTTCTTGGTAAGCTAGTTGGTGGTTTTGATTGCATTTTTTGTTTCCCTGATTTAATTTTTGTGTTGTGACTAACTTGTTTATTAACTAGGTTGATGTGCTGTTTTTGTCCCTGACCTGGAGGTGTAATTTAACAATAACAAATTGACAGGTTCAATGCCATGCCTTTTGTTTACGTATTATATAGAATTCCCTTTGATGATAATATCTGTAAACATTGGGAGCTGGGGTGGGTGATGGTATTAGGCTAGTTATAGATTCTGGGGAATTGGTAAAGGTGGTACTAAAAGGGGGAGTGGGAAAAGGGCTGCTGGGGTTTGTGGCCTTTGTGTGTGTTTGGGTGTATTTCTGTTGTTGTAGTGCAGGGTGCTTGTGTCAAGGATAGCAGAGGGTGGGGGTTGTGTATAATTGGTACAGTAGGCTAGTCAGTGGGTGGAGTGTGTAGGAGGAAGAGCTAGTGTGGTGACAGGTTGGGGAAAGATAGGATGGAGAGTTGAAGATGGGGGAAAGACAGGTCAGAAAGAGTAGTTGGGAGCGAGAACAATGGATTGTAGCACAGGAGAAGGAAGGAAAGTGAAGAGGTAAGAATAGGGATAAGAAAGTAGTGATAATAATAGAAAAAAAACCTGTTGTTTAGTGCATAAAAAAAAATGACACTTTAGCAAAAACCTTATGGAATGGAATATATTCATCATGACTCCCAAAAGATAACTATATGAAAAAAAGAGAAATACAATACTTTCAGGAATCATTTCTATAGTTTGTTACTAGGTGAAAAAAAATTCTCAGAAATATATGATCTCATTTTGATGCATAAAGGGGAAACACACATTATTTTAGTTTCAACTGTGATCAGATGAAAATAAGTTATAATAAGATAAACACAAAGATATAAGTATAATATGAAGAGAGCTACATAAAACTAGAAGATTGTATTTTTTAGATAAAATTCAAGATTTGTTTTCATTATAAATGGTATATTAATATGACCAAATATATAACATAGCACTGTTCTCTACCATTCTCTATTTTATCCTTGTATTTTAAAAGAATAATATAAGTAACTACCATTAAAAATGATAACCAGTGTTATCATTTAGTTTATTGTTTTAGTTTGCTTGTAACACAGACTGTTTTGGCAGGCTACAATGCTATTTCTATTGTGCACAATATGTTTTTTTCTTCTCCAAAGAAGAACGAATGTATAAACACTTTGCAGAGGAAGAGATGTGCAGATGGTGGTGGACAGCAGCATCTTAACTCTTAAATTAGTTCTTTACAACTTTCCAGATGTTGGTTTCTCCTGCCCCCTGCTATCTTAAGGAGAGTTTGCTATTGTCTATCAATGAGTCATAAACTGTATTCTCAAATTTGGAACAAACACCAAGCTATAGTTGGGGATAGTGTGAGTCACTGACTGACAATGAAAAGCTCCAAGATGATGCACTCAGAGCTACTTTGCATTTCCAAGAATATTGATCACTTTTCTTTTTATACTGATATCTTCTAAATGCCCGAGGTTTTTACTTCATTGTCAAAGAGCTCAGCCATCAGAAACAGATATCCCATCAAAGTGATAAATGTGGTTTAAATACAAGTGTCCTTTTTCTTCCTAGCGTCTTATTCACCTCTCACTGCTCACCTTCATTCTTTTATTGTGAATGCTGAATATCTTTTCCTAACCTCAAGGTGCAGCACATTACATTTGACAAGGCATTCACAATGGGTAGCTTTTGCCGATTCTATATATTCGCAGCAGGTGGAATGAGTTCCTTTCACTCCATTGGATCATCTCTACTAGGTTTCCAAACAGCCTCATCACAAGATTACATCATGAGAACTGCACTTTAACCTTATGGCCCCAAAGCAAAGCCAGGGCAGTATGTCTTCAAAGGCATGCACTGCATTAAAATGCAGATAGTTAAAAAATTCCATTTCCCCAAAATGAAACATTTAGGAGCAGACACTATATGTACAGCTCATGCCATATTAATGGGTATGAGGGGAACAACTAAATAATTTAAATGTTATGATATATTAGAGTTTATTGCAGAGCAAAAATGTGAAAACATAAAAATCCATTTAGCTTAAAGCAACTGCTGCTCTTTAAATTGAAGATATTTGGATATTTAAAAATACATTAAAGTTACCCACATTTAGCCTTGTTAAAAACAGTGGGTTGGGGAGGATGAGATACCTAAAGGAGATATAATAACTGCCCTTTGGATATTTGAAGGACTGCCACACATTGAAGGGTGAAGATTCACAGTATGTCAATTATGAGAAGCTAAAACTAATGAACATCATTCATAGGAAGACAGACTTCAACATGGTATATTCTATCCAACGAAGGAGCATGAAGCCACAAAGGCTAATGATCTTGACATTGCCTTAAGAATTTGTTCCCCATCAGTCCTAAGTACTTTGTAGAAATTACTAGAATATACATTATGAAGGCAGAGATTTTTAAAATTTATTTTGTTTATTACCATTTTATTTTTGTGCCTAGAACAGTATCTGCTCCATGGTTAGCAATTAAATTGCCCTAAATGAATCAAAAGAATTAAGGACTCAAAGTTTTGATACATTTTTTAGATTGGTCTAAGAAATTTTCTTTATATTCAATATATTTCCCTTTAAGATTGGACTTTGAGCACATGATAAAAGTGAGAGCACTCAAGGGAGGGGTGAGGATAGGTAAGACCTAAAAAACTAGCTAGCATTTGTTGCCCTTAACGCAGAGAAACTAAAGCAGATACTTTAAAAGCAACTGAGGCCAATAGGAAAAGGGGACCAGGAACTAGAGAAAAGGTTAGATCAAAAAGAATTAACCTAGAAGGTAACACACACACACAGGAAATCAATGTGAGTCAATGCCCTGTATAGCTATCCTTATCTCAACCAGCAAAAACCCTTGTTCCTTCCTATTATAGCTTATACTCTCTCTACAGCAAAATTAGAAATAAGGGCAAAATAGTTTCTGCTGGGTATTGAGGGGGTGGGGGGAGAGGGAGGGGGCGAAGTGGGTGATAAGGGAGGGGGTGGGGGCAGGGGGGAGAAATGACCCAAGCCTTGTATGCACATATGAATAATAAAATTAAAAAAAAGAAAAAAAATATATATTTCCCTTTAAGTATAGAATATAAGAAAAACAATTTTGATGATAATTCTAAAAGTCAAAAGATTCATAAGGTAGTCAACATAAATGTAAAAAGAATTTTGCCTCTGTTTTTCTGTCAAATTATTTTTGTTGATATACCAACATTTAAAAGTGAGTTATAAATAAAATTCAGTATGGAGACACTGATCAGTGTGGACATCACTAATTTCACGTGTTTATTTTGACGTACTAGGTGAAAACAAAATATACACTTAGACAATTTTCATAACAAAATTTTTCTATCAGATTACTACTGTAGAAAAGGTATTAGCTATCTATTGTTGTGTGAAAAATAACTGAAAAATTTAGTAGCAGAACAAAAATTTATACTATTTAACATAAATTCTGAGGGTCAGAAATCTAGGAGCAACTTACATGGGAGCTTATGATTTAAGATGTCAACTGGGACTAAGGGGGCTCAAAGTTTGGGGCTAAAGAATTTGTTTCCAATTCTCACAACAAGAGATAGAGAAAAAGAGAAAGAGAGAGAGAGAGAAAGAGAGGGAGAAAAAAAGAGAGGGAGAGAGAGAGAGAGGGAGGGAGGCAGAAAGAGAGAGAGAGAGAAAGAGAAAGAGAGAGAGAGAAAGGGAGAGAGAGAGAGCTGTAGATTATTCCCAGAAGTAAAATAACATTACTTATAATATACATTAATTTCTTACAAAAAACCAAAACCATCCTTTATATAGTGGACCTACCCAACAATGTGAATACCAGGAGGCAGATGTCATTGGGAATCATCTTGGAGGCAACCTACCCAAAAATCATTTGGTTTACAACTTATTATTCTTTCTAGAAGCTATTCTTCATCACATGTTTGAATTCAAAGTAAGGATTTGCAAATCTTGCTAAAAGATGAGGAGGCCAAAATGAATTTTCTGATTTAGCTGTATAAATCAATCAAATCATGGAACTCACATTTATATGATTTTTCTATTTTGTTTTAGCTAAAAATTATTTATATTTTATAATAGAGGCATAAAAGAGATGGTTATTTTCATTTTGATTTATGCCATTCCACTTTTTGAAGGAAACAAATATTGAAATAATTATTACTGGTAGTCAAGACTGTCAAAACAAAACCTATCAAAACAATATTGAAAACAGACTTTTCATGGATTTCATCTAAGTAGTTGAAATTAATGGAGAGCAGATTCTAGAGCTTTTGCCTGTAATGAATACATGTAGTATTAAAATATCACCCTCATGAGTATTAATATCATTAAGCTGGTAAGAGAATTGTTCTTTCAGCTGTGGGTCATAGGAAAGATTTTTTTTTTTAGTTTCTATTCATATGTACCAGTTCATTGGTAATTTTTCAAGAAATACATACTCTTCTCAGATGTAATATCCTTGGGAATAATAGCCACAGAACAAAATGCTAGATTTATAAAACATTTTGAATTCTGTTGGGGGAAAAACTTACAAGGAAAGTACAAACTATTGTTAGCATAAGATTCACAACTCATTCCAATTCGTGCCTAGAATGCTTTTCTCTACCCTGTAGGAAGAACGCGCCAATAAGGAACAGGCAGAGGTCCCAGCTGTTAAGTGTAGACTGTGTTCCTGGGATGAACTTTCCTCTGGTTCCAAAGGGCACAGGGATGTTTTACTTGTCAGGCTTCTTAGCTTTCAACAGCAGACATTGTCTCTGAGAAATTTAAGTAGAAAAAGACATTTGCTAATGAAAATTGGGCTTCTCAGAGAGCCTCTAGGAGATCTAGGCAACCTGGCCCAGAGGATGCTGTCATCGGTACTTCCTGACAATGAAGAAGAGAGTAGTAAGGAAGCGTGATTTCTCAATTAACAATGCTACTCTTTTCAAACTTTGTCTTATATTTCATAAAAAATGACCATATTCCAACAGGGAAGATTGGTTATATATTCATTGTTCAACATGCATTCAAGAGATGCATATTAATCTTTGGACTAAGTACTAATTTAGGTTTGGGAAGGGACTTATCAAAAAAAGTTCATGTCTTCACAGAGCTTATATTCTAATGAGCTTTGGCAATTAAAACCCTATTTATGCTGCTTTTATCAATTCAGTTTTTAAGAAAACTTCATCTTATTAGGTTTATTGTACCCCCTTCTCCTATAGGGTTACTAAAAATTCTGGAAGCCAAAACTCTACTTGTCCTTCATGAATATGATCTCATAACATGAGACGTGGAATAAGATTGCAATATATACCAAAGACCTTATGCAATAATGCAAATATCTAAAAAATTCTTTACAATAAAATAATGAGAAAAACTAATTGTAGAATTTGCTAAAAGTTTTAATATGTAAAAAGCAATTAATGTAAATCTTATTTTTAGTCATGACACAGAACAAAGTTTTGTAATTGCAAATGTCAGTCTTCTATGAACATGTACATATAACCAATAGTTCAACAAATTCCACTTTTCTATGAACTAATGAAAAGTTCTCTCACATGAGGCACGGTCCAACATGGATATTTTTGGTAGATCCTTTGTAGATTATATAATCTGTCTCACATATGTTAAAGATAGAGACGTGATTCTTTTCCTTAATCCTTTATTTACTTCAACTTGAACTGAAGTCAGTTGGAATGAGCTGATTAAAGCTCTTGGAAAGCTGGGAGCTTGGGGACAGAATGCGTATGAGGGCTTTTGGCTTGGTTAGAAAAGTTACATTTGACTCATGCTTTTCTTATAGTAAACTCAGATAGGATATTATTTCCCACAATATCTCATCTTTTTCTAAAGGATAATTGTTTAGCAAATCACTAAATTCTGAGACATATGGATGTCTTAGAAAGTGGAAGAAGAGATGAGATACTTTAGCACTGAAAAAGCAAGATGTTACAATTTTAAAAATGTATCCATCTAACCCAGAAAAATTAGAAAGCTATTTTGCAATCAAGGTATTTGTCAAACTACAAGCTATATCCTGGGAGAAGGGGAATGAGAAACATTTCAAGCTTTAGTTGCATGCAGTAAAAAATAAATTACATGTAATCCTACTACCACATCTTCTCACCCTACTTTATCCTTACCTTTTTTCTTGTTTATAGGGGAATATGTTGGTGATCTGAGCAAAATTCTTGCATATTTAATCTCATTCCCTTGCTTCTAATCAAGGATATGTCTCCAGCATTTGTGTGTCCCTCTCATTATCTCAATGCATGCTATAGACTCTAATAATGATAATAGCACCACATATTTTCCTGAAGACCTTTTCCTTCAGGCTAAAAGCACCTTTCTTTTAGGAAAAAGTTCAAATGGCCAAAAAGCACATGAAAAAATGCTCATCACTACTGGCCATAAAAGAAATGCAAATCAAAACCATACTAAGATTCCACCTCACTTTTTTTAGAATAGCTATCATCAAGAACACCACCAACAACAAATTTTGGCAAGAATGTGGGGAAAAAGGAACCCTTGTATGCTGCTGGTGGGAATGTAAGCTAGTGCAACCACTTTGTAAAACAATATGGAGGCTTCTTAAAAAACTAAGCATAGATCTGCCATATGATCCAGCAATCCCACTCCTAGGGATATATCCAGAGGAATGTGACTCAGGTTACTCCAGAGGTACCTGCACACCCATATTTATTGCAGTGCTATTCACAATAGCCAAGCTATGGAAACAGCCAAAATGACCCACTACCAATGAATGGATTAAGAAATGTGGTATTCTCTTGGGGATATACCCAAAAGACTGTGACACAGGTTACTCCAGAGGTACCTGCACACTCATGTTTATTGCGGCACTATTCACAATAGCCAAGTTATGGAAACAGCCAAGATGCCCCACCACCGACGAATGGATTAAGAAAATGTGGTATCTATACACAATGGAATTTTATGCAGCCATGAAGAAGAACGAAATGTTATCATTCGCTGGTAAATGGATGGAATTGGAGAACGTCATTCTGAGTGAGGTTAGCCTGGCCCAAAAGAACAAAAATCGTATGTTCTCCCTCATATGTGGACATTAGATCAAGGGCAAACACAACAATGGGATTGGACTTTGAGCACATGATAAAAGCGAGAGCACACAAGGGAGGGGTGAGGATAGGTAAGACACCTAAAAAACTAGCTAGCATTTGTTGCTCTTAATGCAGAGAAACTAAAGCAGATACCTTAAAAGCAACTGAGGCCAATAGGAAAAGGGGACCAGGAACTAGAGAAAAAGTTAGATCAAAAAGAATTAACCTAGAAGGTAACACACACACACAGGAAATCAATGTGAGTCAATGCCCTGTATAGCTATCCTTATCTCAACCAGCAAAAACCCTTGTTCCTTCCTATTATTGCTTATACTCTCTCTACAACAAAATTAGAAATAAGGGCAAAATAGTTTCTGCTGGGTATTGAGGGGGTGGGGGGGAGGGAGAGGGGGCGGAGTGGGTGGTAAGGGAGGGGGTGGGGGCAGGGGGGAGAAATGACCCAAGCCTTGTATGCACATATGAATAATAAAAGAAAAAAAAAGAAATGTGGTATTTATACACAATGGAATTTTATTCAAAAACAAAGAAGAATGAAATTTTTTCATTAGCAGGTAAATGGATAGAACTGGAGAACATCATCTTAAGCGAAGTTAGTCAGGCTCAGAAGGCCAAAAATCGCATGTTCTCCCTCATGTGCGGATTATAGACCTAAAATACATGCAGTAATATTATTAGACATGGGCCACACACTAAGGGGAGAATGTGCATGGGAGGAATAGGGAAAGGGAAGGAAATCTAAAACTTGAATATGGCTTATGTGCTCACTGTTGAGGAGTGAATAAAATAATCTTAACCTGGCAGAAGGGGTCTAGGAAGTAGTGAAGAGATCTGGTAGAGATGCACCAATGTGGTTTGTAATACACAAGTGCATTGAAGCAATGCTAAGAATCTCTCTGTATAAGTATCTTTATCTCAAATAGCAAAAACACTAAGGCTTTCTTATTATCTCTTATACTTTCTGTTCAACAAAATCAGAGAACAAGAGGGCAGAACAAGTTCTGCCCAGAAGGGGGGCGGGAGGGAAGAAAGATGGCCCAATGTATAAACATGTGAGTAAATGTAAAAACAATAAAATGTAAAAAAATAAAAAATAAAAAGCAGCTTTCTTAATCTCCTTTGTTGTAAAACTCATCAAAAAGTTGTTTCCAAGTCCTCTCCATGAGTTTTCTCTTGAGCTTCTGCTAATATCCACACAAATCCATTAAAATTTATCCTGCCAACCCCACCAACAGTACTCATATCATGTATCAATAGTCAATACACAGTCACTATCTAACTTAGCAGCAGCATTGGACAAAGTTGATTTCTTTGAAATTCTTCTCTAACTTTTATTACTCTACCGATCTTTCTTCCAACTGACTAAAATTCCAGTGGTAGAAAGATCTTGGATTTTTCTCTTTTGTTTTACTTACTCCATTGGTGCTCTTATACAGTCAATTGGCTTTTAGAAAATCTATTTGCTGATGACTGTCTCCAGTCTATCTCCATTTCAGACCTCTCCCCTAATTTCAGAGTTTCATTTATTTTGTCTACTTCACAGTCTTGGGTGTCTGTACCTTGTTATACTTCTATTAGAAATATAAGATACCTAACAAACTCAAAAATGGCTCCCAAAGTGTTCTTCTATGATTTTCCCTACATTTCTCCATTCTTCTTAGGCTTGAACCTAGGATTTATCATTGATTTCTTTCTGTTGCATTAGTAAACCCTTCTGATTCTACTTTCATATTTATTTTATACACACTAACCAGAGCTATGATTTAAAAATATAATTAGGATCCAACTTAAAACATAAATAGAATTATGCTACTTCTCTATAAAAGCCTTCAGTCCTACTAAGAGTAGAAGACTAAGCCCACATCTTAGTTAATATATGCTACATGTTGAATCAGATGGGGAGTTTTGAAACTAGAGGCCTAGTTTCCCAGATTCTAATTGGGCAAGTCTATCTGTCATCTATCTATCTATCTATCTATCTATCTATCTATCTATCTATCTATCATATATCAAATTTACTGCACTTTTGTAAAATTTTTTTTTGGTGGCACTAAGGTTTGAACTCAGGGCTTCACACTGGTTAGGCAGGAGCTCTACTGCTTGAGCTACACCTCCAGCTCTCAGAAATCTTTGTGATGTCTGGCATAACAGAAGACAGATGGGTTATCATACCAGCTTTTGCATTCAATCTTTTCTGATTATCACACAGCACTGAGCATCTGGAAACAAAGAACAAGAGCAAATCTGGCAAATAATGTTTATATATTATTATAAAAATAATTTTGACCTGGGAGACACTAAAAGAATGTACAAGATGCTGTCATTTTAAGAACTGCTGTTCAAAATCACAAAATTGATGTGGTTATGGATTGTAGAAAATCCTGTGAAGGAAAGGAATGTTGCAATGCTGATGTGAGGGGCAGGGAGGGAACCTTCACTAGGGCAACTAAGGAAAGACCTCTTAGACAGAGAAGTGAAGAATAAGCAATCAGCTCCATGAAGATCCGGGTGAAGAGGAAACTTGATAACTGTGACTTTATTTTTATTACTCTTTTAAAATTAAAAAAATTAAATTATCATACAGTATGTTATAGTGTGCAGTGTACCTTGAACAAGTTCACCCCCTCCATTATATTTCCATTCCCTTTCTTCGCTTTTCAAACAGTATCTGGTGGGTTTCATTATGCTGTCTTCATAGTATATTTGTAGTGTACTTCCATCCTCTTCACCCCTCTGTATCCTTTCTTCTCCTCTTTTTCCGTTCCATTGATCATTCTCCAGATGGTACCCCATGAACTTTCGAGTAACACTTTCATCATTGTCATTGTCATCCTCCTCTTCATCATTGTAATTGTGGGTCTAGGTTCCATAAATGAGTGAGAACATGCAATATTTGGCTTTTTGAGCTTGGCCTAACTCACTCAGCATGATGATCTCTACTCCCATTTTCTTGCAAATGATATATTTTCA
Organism: Castor canadensis; assembly: GCF_047511655.1. Taxonomy (NCBI): domain Eukaryota; kingdom Metazoa; phylum Chordata; class Mammalia; order Rodentia; family Castoridae; genus Castor; species Castor canadensis. The sequence continues at coordinate 143,285,801 of NC_133389.1, forward strand.
TTTTCTTTATGGCTGGATAATATTTTTATTCATTCATAGGTTGCTGGGCACCTTGACTGATTCCATAATTTAGCTACTGTGAAAAGAGTTTCAATAAACATGGTATGTAGCTAGCTCTCTTATAAATTGATTTATGGTCCCTTGGGTATATTTCCAAGAGTGGTAGGTCATTGGTGTTTTAAAAGTATTTTGTCAATTAATGATAAAGGGCAGTGTGGACTAAGGAAAATTGTGATTTATTATCAGTTCTCACTATTTCTTTAAACTATTTTTTTCTTTTCCTCTTAGTTCATTCAGCTTCAGTCACATTTGGCTTCTTTGATACTTATAAAACACATCAAACATTTGTCTACCTTAAAGACTCTTCATGTGCTTAAGTTTTTCACATGACTTTATTGCACTCTGACATGGCATATGTTTGACTTGTTTTATTTTCTTTAACAATTTAATAGAGTATAAACTCCAGGAGAGCTGGAAAAGATTTTCTGTTTTGGTTATTGTTGTGTTCCTATCTTCTAGGATCACTTATTGTCCATTTTAGTTCTCCATAAATATTTGTTTAATACATCGTATATTTTAAAACTTTACCCAAAGCAAATATGTGAGATATGAAAGAATTTTTTAAAGAAAAATGGACTCAGGGAAGTGGAAATGGAAATGTTTTTCTTTTCCATGTATTTACTTGGGCCACTAGTTGAACAACTCTGTGAAATTATTCATCAGGAAGATGAAAATATGTCTTTGTAGTTTGTGAGAAAAGCTAGGGGTTTAGGCATAAATTTCTTAGTTTCCAATTACAGTTGATTACTTGAAGCCATGGGGAGTACACTGGAATAACAATGGAGAGTATCAAGATGGAAAAGAGTAACTGATTTAGAAAATATACATTTCAAAAATATTCCAGCATTTATAAAAAGTGGAAGAATCAGTGAGAGAGTCTGAGAGCCATTCAAGGGTGTGTGGAAGCCCATCACAGACAGCTCTCTTCCTTAAATGAACTGACAAGGTTTACTTCTACCCTACCACAGCCCCTCACTCTCACTGACCTCTCCACTTTCTCCTGATCCCTGAGTGCAGATTCCAGGAGCTGCACAAGTGTTATCCCATGCTCATGTTTTGGTGCAGTGTGAGATAAATGAATCCACTAGAGAGCCACATGGTTGCCTCAAATTCTCTGTGACATTAAGGCACTAATAAGTAGTTTCCTTTTCATTCAGGTGAAATTGGGGAAGGCAAACACATGAATTTAGACTGTACTTCATTTTCTGTGAGGTAATAATAGCACTTTGTATTCAAAATGGAGTTTAACTGATAAGCATCTGCAGAAACTTCTCAGCACCCTCAGCAGCAGGAAAATGTGGAATAGAAGGTGCTAAAACTGTAATTAGAACAAGGCATCTGTCTCCCAGCTCCTACAGAGTAGCTACTAATCAATGTGATCACTCACTTTGAGCAGAGAAGTGCTCACCCATGGCTCTGCTGGACTTTTTCCCAGCTACTAGCAGACTGGGTACTGGTGGAGAGAACCCTTGGCTCTTGAGAGAGAGAAAGAAGTATTATTGCTTAGGAAATGTATCAGTTTCAGAAAGGTGTTTGGTAGGGCATGTGTTGATTTATATTTCCTGACAATTGCATATTTCCAGAACAATCTGCAGACCAATTATTACTAAAAGTATAGCTCGTTCTGAAGCATTTGCAGCCTGATTATCCAGAACTTTTTTTTCCCCCAAATTTCCTCTCCCATATGTTTACTTGCCCTTAGGACATTTTGCTCTCATTTGGCAGGTTTATCAAGGAAAATAAAAAAAGAAGTTTTAATGCACTCATATCAAATTACTATCTATTACCAATTTCAACTTGAATAGCATTTTCCAATGTATGATCTATAGAGTACTTCTCTGAGAATCTTCCTTTAAAAAGGCTCTTTAATTCAATACAAGGAGTAAATGCTGAATATTATATCCCCATCTTTAGAAATTCAGGGCACACTGGGGTATTAAAGGATTCTAACACTATTGCAATAAAGAAACTGGTTTAAACTCTTTTGAACCTAGCATTTCCCAAACTTATTTCTTTAGAGAGTTTTTCTTTTTCTTCTTTTCTAAGACATAAAACAGAATTAATGTTCCAAAGAAAAGACTTTAGTAGAAGCTAGATTAAATATTTCTTATCATTGACATTTAAATTATGCCTAAAAATGAGGTCCAGAGATTCCCTGAGAATTTCTTCATCCCCATTCTCTACTACTAGTGATAACCGCATGTTATGCAATCATTTGGGATAAGTGGGCCAGGATTCCAGCTCATTTTTCTTCTCAAAAGAATAAAAATAAAAGTCAATCCTTTTATCACAATGATCAGTCAATTTAAAAGTTGACTCTGTTCTCATCCAATTTAGCTCCAGCAGACACAGACCTGGTGCATAACCGATGTCTTTGTTGCACAGACTTTGACATCCTGTGTCTCTGAGTACTCCACATGTAGAAAAAGAAGGCCTTCTCTTCCTTTCATTCTTTACCAAGGAAGATGTTCAAGGGCTGGTGACAATTAGGACAGTTTTCCAAGCAGTCGAAAAGGATGATTCACTCACACGTACATGTAAAAGTTTAAGAAATAAAAATAAATAATTTAGTTTATTATGCTTTCCTATAAAGAGAAAGAGTATGAAAACTATGGTGTAAAAGTTAAAAACATCAAACATGCCAGCAAAGCAAACAAAGAAAGGTATGATCAATTAAAAAGTATGACCAATGATTACTAGGACATTACTTAAATGACTAACTGTACATGATGGGACACTACTAAAGAGAAATATTGGGTTTATCTAAAGTATAAAGTAATGAGAAGACCAGAGAAAAGATTAAGGAAAAGTCATCAAGGAAAAAAAATTTCAGCTTGTAGCTAAACAGGTTTAGTTACAGAGATAGATACTTATTACTTTCATTGCCTTAGAAAAGTAGAACATTCTTCTTAAAACAAAATACATTGAAGAGTTGGATGAATTGAAGAAGAAAGGCTTATCTTTGTTACCCATTCTTTAGATGGGTTGAAGGATAAAAAGTCTTACTAATGAGTTGGAGAATATATAGTGGAGGTGGGGGTTGCAGTGAGGTAGAAATTGTGAGAGAATTTTAGAAGGTTAGAGATGACTAGGGGACAAAAATATGTTTATAAGAATGGTTAGCTGTGGAATATGTTCTGTAACTCTCCCTTCTAGATATCGTCAAAGATTTTCAGAAAATAAATACTATTTTAATAATTATTTTCTGACGTATATGTGTTTCTATTTAATGGCATGATATACTATGGTAGAAACAAAGTCCAGTGATAGTTGGTTTCCAGTTAAATATGAAAATCAGGAATTGGATTAAGAAAGCTTTAATATTTAACAGACTTAATGAGCAGTGGATAAGAATGATTTATGTTTTAGTATAAGAGATACCTTCATAAAGATAAGGTACCTGCTTTCTACCTTCTAAAATAAAGACTGGTACACATCTATATGATAAACATATATATCTTTTGATTCATCTTAATTCATATTTACTCAAGAAAGTTTTCTTTATTCCATGTATGCCTATTGTACTACTAGTAGGTGCTTGGGAGGTGAAGACTCAAGGTGTTGGACATTCATTTATATTGTTCATAGAATCTACCAGCTTTGATGACACTCTTGGGTTTCCATGACTGACCAAGTTTGCTGACCATTTTGCCATATTTATAATTAATCTGCTCTGCATGGGATAATGGTTGTACTAGCTAGGATTATCCAGAGCAACAAAATCAATAGAATGTGTAAATATGCACAGAAAGAGATTTGTTGTAAGGAACCGGCTTACACAGTTACAAAGGCTGCCATCCCTGAATATATAGGGTGGGCTTGGAGGCTGGAGACCTAGAGTAGACCTGAAGGCCATCTGTTTTGGACAAAGAGAGAGGCTAAACTTAAAGAAAAGATTGGAAAGTAACAACAAATGATTATAACAAGTGAAAACTGTATATAACTAAGAAAAGAAAGAATAAAAAGAATAATGAGCCCCAATGGGTATAGAAACTGTAAAATACATCACTGTTATCTTTTTTCCCCATTTGGTATCACATATGTGAAAGGTGACGCTGAAGTTGCTAAATACACACAAAGACACATGTAGTGGTCTTGTAAATAATGGCAAATGAAGTAAAAAACAAATCTATTTACAGGCCGATCCAAATGACTCCTATGTGCATAAGGGGGAACAGATGGAGAAAGATCATGGGCGTGATCCCCTGACAAGGCTTGTGGGCCTCCTACCATCATGGCTCCAGACCAGCAGTGATCTAGGGCATCCTCATCTTCTTAAGTGGCTCTTCCATGTCTACTATCCCTGCAGTAAAGACATACAACAGCAAATCATCAGAGACCCATTCTTTGCCATATCTAAGAGACATGAAAATTTAATTTCCTAGAAGGAAGATTATTAATTGCAGGCTCTGACAACAAACTGATTTATAGACATTACACAACACTACATTTTGTCTTCTGCATGAATTCTTCAGAAAGTGAACTTGGCATTTTAGAGCTAATTCAATAGTTTATGGTAACATTAGACAATGTTTTGAAAATGTCTGGAAACTGAATTTAATATTCCATATAGACAAGGTTTAAAACATTCTTGTAGAAATGGTGGTGGGGGAATGGTACTAGAGACCATTATGAATGAAATTGTTACACAAATTAAACTGCACAAAATAAACTGGACAAGTCTGAGTATGGCTTAGCAGGAGCTCCAGCCTATGTTGTATCCAGTTGTTCAGAATAGGACTCTTTCTTAGAGCCCACGAAATATTAACATTGGTGACACGGTGACTCATGTCCGTAATCTTAGCTACTTAGGAGGCAGAGATCCTGGTTTGTGAAACCCTATCTCGAAAATACCCATCACAAAGAAGTGCTAGTGGAATGGGTCAAGGTGAAGGCCCTGAGTTCAAACCCCAGTACTGCAAAATAAAAAAAAAAAAGGGCCAAAATTTGCTCTCTTCTCAATTAAAATTTAAAATGGCCACTTCTAGGTAAAATCCAGGGAGAAAGGTCATTTATGTTTACATTGAAGTCGTTTACCAGAAATAAAGGAGGAGAGTCTTAACTTTGGCTCTTGGATTTAAGTCAAGATACTGGATAGGAGTTCTATAAAATCAGTTTGGAAGTTCAATGTTGATTTCCTAGCTCAGTGATTTTAGAGTTTCAGAAATTTTTTCTTTTCGTTTGTAAGCTGCTCCTCTATGCCCACCTAAGTCCTACATTCATGGATCAGCTAGTATTTCAAAAAGTAAGGTATTTCTTTAATGATGTACAACCCACAAGTACAACATTGTTTCATTCTTTCTGGTATTTCTCATAATAGTTACTTAAAGAACCAAGTATGTATTTGCATAAAATACCTGACCTTTTCCTCTTAGTTTAAATAAAGTCCACAGTAACTACAAAAAATGTATTTACAAGCAAGCAGCACACACATGTATTTGTAGGTTGCTGACTCACTTGTTTTACTTGAGCAACATATTATAGTTTCCTTTATTTTCTAGCCATACTCTTGTAAGGATAAATTTTACCATGTTACCCTAGTCTCATAAAAATCCAAGACAAATTCTAGATCTAAGCAAATAGGATTTAAGTGTCATCTTGCCAGTAGAAAGTGGGATTGTGTGAATTTTCCCACTATTTCAATAAATGCTGTCAAAAACATCCTTTGATATTCTGAAACCAAAAAGACTTAAATTCATTTAATTCTTTTGAAGAAACTATATCTGTTTCCTCTAGGGAATATTCTCTGTTCTTTCCTCATCACAACCCCAGTCTCTGTAGGATGTCTAGCTTTATTCCATTTACTTTAAATTCTCCAATAGTTAAGGAGTACACAGCAGGACCTAGTAGGTACTCATTCTAAATCTGTTCAAAATCCTTCCATCCTAACTGCTGGCACGGCTAGGTCCAGTGCCAATCAGACAGCTCATTGTTCTTGGTAGCTTACACAGCTGCACATCAAATGCACAGCTGTGGCACTGACCTTTAATAATATTATCTAGAGAATCAGCCTCATTTCATGAAACAGTCATATCCTCACTTAAAATTCCCAAGCATCTTCTATTGGCTTTGCAATTGAGTCTATATTTTGTTAAACTGCAGGGGAGTTTGTATTAATAATCAAATATTGTATTAGTAAAATTTATCGAGGAACTTGCACTATGCCAATTAATAAAACTAGGGTCACAATGATTTTTCAGCATTATAAGACTCAAGAAAAGTAAAACAGAAGAGGCTAGACGGATTGGGCAAAATGTTCCTTGTTGTCATCACACATTTTTGAGGAATATACAATTATTAGGAATTCTATTTACCATATAGTTTGAGACAAAAGAATATAAGTATACTATGTATTGAAACAGAAATAGGTGACTGAATATATATCATTTTCTAGGTCACATTTAGATATTTAAAGGCCTATTATATGATTTTACAAGAATTCTGCAGTGTTTTTTATAGTTACGTAAGTATTCTATAAATGTATATTTCTATGAAGATGAGGCCATCCTTTTTCAACTTAATTTTTAAATATCATATATTAAAATAGACATCTTTGGTGTATAATTGTATGAATTTTAATACACACATAGATTCATTTAACATCACAATCAAGAGACAAACTCTTAAAATTCTAAAACTCTCTCATGCTCTTTCCTTACAACCACATTTTCCCCACCAACCTATTCCTAACTCCATCACTATAATTTTGTGTATTTGAAAGTGCCACATAAATTTAATTGCACTTAAATGGGTCCATTTGATAATGGCTTCTTTCACCCAGCAAGGCACCTTTTAGATTTATCAATAGTTTGTCCCTTTTTATTGCTTTTTTTTTGTGTGAACGCGTTTTCCGTAAGGCTGTTTATCTTCTGATCTATGTACATAGTATGCCTCCATTAATTTAGGTGCTATTTGGTTTTTGTCAGTGTTTCATTTTTATTAATGTATATTAATTGCAAAAAGCATTTTATTGTGCTGTTTCCAGAATGCATATAATATACTTTAATCATGTTTAATATTCTTTCTTATCACTCCCCTTTTATTTTACATTTTAATGGGTTTCAATATTCTATTTTCATTCTTTCATATAATGTACTTTGATACTACTTGACCCCATCATCTCCTTTCTCCTCCCTCTAAGACCCCACTAATAACCCCATTATTGCATTCATGTCATTTATTTTAGGTCTAGATTCTGCATATGAGAGAAAACATTTAATATTTGTCTTTCTGAGCATGGGTTACTTTGCTCTACGTGGTGTTCTACTGTCCCATCCATTTTCATGCAAACCTTTTGTCAGTACTTAAAAGTTTTTAGCCTATGGGTCTTGTACATGTTTTGTTAGAAATATATTAGTATTCCATGTTTGGGAACCAGTATATATGATTTTCTGTTTTGTTCACTTTCTGGTCATGCATGGATCATAATGAAATGCGATTGCTTATTGTGAATTACTCTTGTGTTCTCTGACTTTTCTGAAATTACTTATTATTCATAGGAGTGATTTTATTTTTCATTTTTAGATTCCTTAAGATTTTATACATGGATAACCATACCATGTGAAATTAAGGATATTTTTGTTTATTCCCCTTAGATCTGTATGCTTTTTTTTTAGTATAGTGCTTTTTTGTACTGACTAGAATTTCCAATTACCATATTATTTTATTTCCATATTATCATCACATATACAGTGGTAAGAGCAGATGTAAGTTTTGGGTCTTACATGTCCTTTAAAAGCTCCTGTGTTGAAGGCTTTGTCCCAATGCAGTAGTGTTCTGAGGTTGGACTTTTGGGAGGTCATTGGAACATGATGTCTCTGATCTCCTGAATGGATTAATTTATTTATGGATTCACAACTTAATGGTCTTTGGGAAGTAATGGAAATATTAGGAGGTAGGGTCTAGTTGGAGGAAGCAGGCCACTTGGGGCATGCTCTTGAAGGGTATATTTTGCCTTTTGCCCGCCCCTTCCTCCCTCTCTCTTTCTCTCTCTGTCTCTGTCTCTTTCTCTTTCTCTCTCTCTTTCTCTCCCCCTCTCTCCCCTTCCCAGTCACCATGAACTGCACATTTTTGTTCTACCACATGTTCCTTACCATGATATTCTTCCTTGTCACAGGCATATGGTGTTGATGTGAAACGCGCCATGGACTCGAACGTCTGAAACTGTGAGCCACAATTAACTTTTGTCTTTTAAGTTGATTCCTCTCAGGTGATGGAAAGGTGACTCACCTAGTAGACTCTCTTGTCTCCTTCCTAATCTTCCTGCCAGTTTTTCCACTATTAAGTATGAAGTTAGCAGAAAGGTTTCATTTTGTATTTGTGTTTATTAAGTTAAGGATGCTTTCCTGTGTTCCAAATTTTCTGAGAGTTTTAATCACAAATGGGCTGTGGATTTTGTCAAATACTTTCTCAAGAGTGATATATGATCATGTGTTTTTTTTCCTCTTTAGTATTTGAATTTTATTGATTTTTAGATATTTTTGGGTATTTAATTAGGCTTATATTCTTGGAACAAAACCCACTTTGTCATGGTTTATAACTCTATGTGTATATTGCATTTTTCAATTTGCTAATAATTTGTTAAGGATTTTTGCATCTATATTCCTGAAAGATTGGCCTGATTTTTGTTGGTTGTTTGATGGTTTTTGTTTGTTTGGCTTTTTTTTGTCTCTTTGATTTTGGTAGCAGAACAACACTGGCTTTGTAAAATGACTGGTAAACTGTTACCTTTTCTGTTGTCTGGAAGCAATTATGTATATCATGTAGAATTGGTGTTAATTCTACTTTACAAATGTGATAAAATTCTTGAGTGAAAACATCTGGGCTTGAATACACACACACACACACACACACACACACACAGAGGGAGAGAAGGAGTGAAGGGAGTGGGGAAGGCATGAGAGAGTGGGGGGAGAGAGAGAGAGAGAACTTCATTTTTTTAAAGAGCAAGACTACAATAAAAGTTAAAAATGAGCAAGACTACAATAAAAGTTATACTCTGGGTATCCATTTTGACTTTGCTGTTCATTTCGGATGGTCATTACAAAACTAATTTAATTTCAATGATGCTTGCTTCTGTCATTTCTTTTTTTCTTTTCTTTTCTTTTTTTTTTTTTTGCTATTAAGCCCGTCCTGTGCATTGTTTATTATAGATATGGTAGTTTTCAGTTCCAGAATTTCCACTATACTCCTTTTATTATATTTCCATTTCACTATTTAGAGTCACCATCTGTTAATTAATTAAGCATTATTTTTTCGTTGTTGTAATTAAACATTAAAAACTCAAACCTATGATGCCTTTAACATGATTCCAATATTTATCATCCATCTCAAGGTTTGTTTCTGATTTATGCTTTTCTATTAAGTACAGGTCACACTTTATCTAGTAATTTTAGAGAGTATTCTAGACCATAGATAAGATTAATATTTATAACAACTCTGGATTTTGGTATCTTTCTAATCAAGCAGGAAAATTTGTTTATTCAGAGATGAGGCATGAGCATGGTTTTATACAGATTTATTAAGTTTTGATTTTTGTTCTACAAGGCAATTAGACTATCAGGTGACAAACTCTGAAGTAAGTCCAGGAGTCAGAAAGGTGAAATGTGACTTAGTTCTTTTCAATACTTGCTTTCTTTTGGGCCTCTGAATGTTACATAGTCATGTATACTTCAGGTATCAGCAGTAAGATTGGGGCAGAGTTTAGATACTGATTTCACTGCTTCACTTAGCGCAGCTATATCCTTTCTGGAACATATCCTTTATAAACTCCCTGGCAAGTGAGGATCAACTTTTGAAGGGAACAGGAATATTTCTCTAACAGTAGAGAAGGTCATTTTGTGAGGAGGGCTAATATTTTTACTACTGTCCAACATAGATAAAAAGGTATTATACTGTATACTTTACATACTGAAATATAACATAAGAGAACACAAAGAAAATAAGTAAGGGTATGATGAACTTTAAGAAAGTACATTCTTTTAACACATGACTCTCAAAACAGAAAGCAGAAGGGAGTTTTGACATGATGGTTTAATTTCATTGTCCTAGTTAAGTGAATTTGAGTAAGTTAAATGACTTTCTAAAAAAACTTTTATTATCTATGTATAAAAGAGATAATTGTGTTACCTTGTGAAAATGTTGTGAAATATAAAAAGATAAATTATACAAAGCACTACTAGAGTACTTGGAAATAGCACTTACTTATTATTGGCTAGTATTTATTGACTGAATAATAAAAATTCAAACCATTTGTGTCCAAGCCCTATAAACAACACTAAAAAGCAAAGACAAATTAGGGAGGAATTCTTGTAATTTAGCAAAGAATAAATTAATGTCATTCATGTATAAATTTATTAATCAATAACAGCATATGAAAACATCAACAACAAAAGTATCAACTGTACATGGATAATAAACAGAAAGTAAACTTTGTATTAACAAAAACTGAAAATCAATGCATTAATGTAACACAATATTTTGCCTGCTAACTTTGCCAATTTAGGCAAAGTTTAATGTGAAATAAAATGACATGCTAACATCACTTATAAGTAAAGTATTAGAAATCTGCAGCAAATAACACCATTTATATCTCTCACCAGTATTAAGTTAAAGGGTTCTATGGATACTATTCTTTGTACCGATAGGGTCTTCTTAGACTAATTTGTCATGCCATTATATTAGGTGTTGGGTCATGCTTGTTAATGTACACAATAGCACTGTTATATAACAGACTTTTTTAAATTCAGCAAGTTTTGGCCCTTAAATGTTGGTGTGTATAAATACAGATTTATCAAATTAAGAAAACTTAATACACATTTTAAAGGAAAATGAACTAAGGATACAGTGCCATGTTCTTGTACAATAATGGAGGACTTGAATGTTTCCTTGGAGCAACAAAGACTGAAAATGTGATGGACGGAGATGAGAAGGACAAAAAATGAATAACTTATAAGAGCAATAGTACACTGTATTATTTAAGTTCTCCAGAAAGACAGAACCAGTTGGGCATATCTATATCTATTTACTGTCTATCTGTCCATCTATATATCAATCATCTATCTATTATCTACAAAGACAGAGAGATAAAGAGAGACAGAAATAGAGGCAGAGGCAGAAAAATATAAAGAGTTATACTGAAGGAATTGGCTCACAAAATTATAGAGGCTGAGATATCACGATCTAGAGCTGAAGGAAAGCAGATGCGATAGTACCGGGCTGGGTCTGAAGACATAAGGACACAGGAACCCAGTGGTACGCGTTCCAGGCTGTGTCTTAAGGCCTAAGAACCAGAAGTGCCAATGGTAAATCCCAGTTCAAGGACAAGAGAAGACCAACCTTCAGGTCAAGAAGTCAGGCAGAAAGAGACCATTCTCCCTTTCTCTGATGTTTTGTTTTATATTGGGAGACTATCTGCTTTACTCAGCCAACTGATTCAAATGCCCATGTCTTCTGGAAATACTCTCATAGCCATACCCAGAAAATAGTCCAGCATCTAGGTATCCTGTGGCTCAGATAACCTGACATATAATATTAAGCATATACATGCCAATAAATAAACTTTATTCCAAATTTAAAGTAGTTTTTCCCTAGCACATTGTTTATAACGAATTATGACCAGTCTTGTTTCAATATGGAATAATCATTTTTGTCTGTGTCACTTGTTTGCAAACTGTGTTTCCTTTATAGGGGTAAAAAAAACCCTTTGTTTTTCTAAATCCTCTGTGTTGGCATATATTAATCTTACTTTATTTCTGAAAAGATTTACTTCAGTAGTTCTGTAGATGGTAAAGGCTATATAAGACGTAAAGAACATCCAATTAAAACTGTTGCAAATCAATTTACTGGCAGTATAAACTCCATAGATTTAGTCTTGTGAATTTGTAAATCAAATCTTCCCCAATACACTCACTCAAATCACAAAGCCAAAAACACATGTGAATTCCCACCATATAATCTTTGTTTTAGATTTTCCTTTAACTAAATAAGTTTTGAAACAGGTGAGGGTTTTTGGAGTTTAGGTAGTGGAAGCTCTAAGCCTGCATTAATTATCGTCTCCAAACATCAGCTGTACAATTTTAGTAATAGTAAAACACAGTTTTATATTAAACAAATTCAATAAATATGCCCCTTTTAGTGTAAGATTTTTAAGTAAGTATTATTCTCACTTATTTTGTTTGCTCTTGGTAACATATTCTTTGGTTTTCATCTAACGATTTATGATCATATTGTTACTTGTTTTGGACAATGTCTGGTATTTGAAGTGACAATAACGATGTCTTTGTAATTCCCAACAGAGATTGAAAAATTAAAACTTCAATTTTATAAATCTTCCTAGAAATCTTGGCATCCATTTTTAAAATGGTGAGTTTTTTTAAATGTTTTATTTCTTTGACATCATTTAGAAAGGGCTAAAATTAAAGTGCTATTATCTTCAAATGTAAAGAAAAGAAAACCCTCAGGTTTTCTGTGCTTTTACACAAAAGGAAATACAGTGTGGTAGAACTGGACCTGAAGTCAGAGAAACTTTAGTTCAGATACAGGCTTTGCACTGTCCAGGTATCATACCTCAATTCATTCTATTTCTTTAAACCTGAAATTTCTCAGCTTCAGAATAGAGTTGCAGGACTCACATTCTTCCTATCTCACAAGATTATCATAAATATAAGATTGAGTGAGATAATGCATGATAGCTCACACTAGCTGGTTGCCTATTGGAGCCAGGTACTGTGATGTGTTTTTCCTTATGAACAATTGCTCTTAATCTTTTCAACCCCATGAGTATCCAGTGTAATGGGAAAATGTAACTTAAGCAAATTTTCTAGGTCCTGGGATGATAGAGGCAGCCAAGGCTAGGTTCCAGGCTGTGGAATGCTCATGATCTTAGTGTTAGGTCGATGCTGATGGGAAGGCCAAATTGGAGCCAAATGACAAAGCAAGCAGGCTTTAAGCAGGCTTTATTGAGAGCGCGCTCCCCGGGGGAGTTTCACAGTCCCCAAAGAGCAGGGCCGGAGAAGTCGAGCAGGAGAAATGGCAGCCCAGTTTTTATATCCTGGGTGAAGTTAAGAGCTTAAGGTATTATGGGGCATCGGGATAGGTCGAGGTTTGGTGGGGAGGAGCTCGGGGTAATATGGATCTGTAGGATAGGTCAGGACCCATTGCCTGCCAGCAGGAGTTGCCATGGTAATCATGAAGGGAAGGAGGGGATGGAGTGGAAAGTGAGCAGAGAGTCACTGATTGCCATGGGGTGGTTGCCCACTGGCCAAACACTTAGTATCTGCATAATGAGAGTATTGTATAACAAGAGGGCTTTTCAAATCAAAGCTCCAAAACTGAGTTGTTATTTGAGAGTTTTTTCATTAAACATGTTACATTAGAATTCATAGGGAGAAAGGAAAGGCTGTTGGGGAGTAAATTGATCAAAGTACATTATATATTTATAGGAAAATAGCATAAGGAAACTCACTGAAATTGTACAAATTTTTAAACTACACACACACACACACACACACACACACACACACACACAATACAAACCACAGACTGGATAGTCAAATACATTTGATTCTTTCCTCATCTTAGATGAAATACTCAGCCTTGGTTTCTGAAAATTAAGAGGTATCAGCAGGTACCTTCTTCAAAATTCAGTTATCCTAGAAATAGGGTGAACAACTATCACAGGACTCAAGAAGTTCCTCGTATATGGGATTTCCAGGCAAATTATGATGACCAGGTCACCTATTTACTATTTATAATCTTAAAATCAATGCACTTTTATTAAAAAGATCCAGGGTTAGCTGACACCATACAATACCACATATCATTTCATCTCCTTCCTTCGATCCAAGGGGTTTTGCTCCTGGTGTTCTTAGCTTTGCCAAAAGATAGTTTTTAACTGAAATTCTGACTTTCACATGATACTAATCCAGAATTAAATTCAAATAAACAAGCAAATATCTCAAGTTCTGTTGAATCATATGTCATCTACATTAGTTATTTTGGATGTGGGCAAGAGAAAGTAATTCAAGGTAGCATGCAAGAAAAATATCCTTTTGTTTTAATGGCATGGTATCTCAGAGAAACCAATGTAATGAGAGTGAAGTTGTGCTCCTGAATAAATTGGAACCAGAGACAAGAGGACTTTGGTTGTCCTCTTATATTCTCATCTTGTATTTCTTCCCACTTCTCTTTCCCCAGACTTGTGGCTTTTCAGCTTCGCATGATGAAAAATATGACAAGTACAGCTAAGATGTTAACATATTACCAATTAGGCAACTGACCTAAGAAAGAAATTATCTTTGGGCTCCAGTTAAAATATCTAAGAAAGACACTGATGACTGTTTTTTAATCATTGATTCAATCAACTGAAACCAAAGTGTAAGCTTATGCTATAAGAATAAGACTGCCAAGAATCACTCGTGTGACCTATTGAATGTGCTCATGTAGGGGAAGTTCCCAGAAAAAGAGTGAGCTGGGCACACAATATATGAAGTACCCAGTGTGCTGTCTTCCTTAGCTTATAGTGGCATAAAATAATCAAAATACATTTGCTGAAAAACAAGATGTTAAAAATCAAACTGCAAGTTCATGTCTATGATAACCACTAATTTGTCTGGGTTTCCCATGCTGTCAACTTGAAATTAATATTCCTTTAAATTAAGAATTCTGGTACAGAATTATGTTACATAGACCCACAGGGATTCTCTATACCATTTGAAGTTATTCTGAAAAAAAGAGAAAACACCTACTTCTTTCTCCAGGAAGTGACTTCCAGAGATTCAACTTAGAAAAAAAAAAAAAAAAAAACATGCTTAGGTAGCCTAACCAGGTTAAAGTGTTGATTGATGTGTTTCAGCTTATTCTGATTCATTACTTCAGAAGAAATGGTAGATGGACAGAAGCAAATGCAGTTATGCCATCAATACCTTGAAATTATAACATGAGTGTCAAAAGTATTTCTGACATGTTAGCTCATTCTGATTTTTCCTTTCCCTGAATTTGTTTATACTTAGAGTTAGTACCATTACCATACTTTAGTAGATGCTAGTATTGTTACTTTAGTAAGACTGCACATTACTTTGCAGTATGCTAACGTCTATATTCTTTTTAATAGTGATCATTTTTCTCATGATCTTTGGCTTTCTTTGCTTCCTCCAGCCTGTTTTCTTGAAGCTTCTGCTTCACCATTGTGGAACACCTTCAGTGTGCCTTTCCATATCTTGGATGCTGGGATAATGTTATGAGATGAATGCTTGTGTTTCCTCTGCCCTCCAAATGCATATGTTGAAAAATGATGGTATTAGGAATTGGGGCCTTTGGAAGGTGATTGTATCATAAAACTAAAAATGGAAATTTCATGAATGGGACTAAGGCCTGCATAAAAGACTCCACAAAGCTCCCTTTTGTTTTTTTCTGTTACGTGAGCATGCAATGTAAAGTCTGTAACCTGGAAAAGTCCACACCAGATGCAAACCGTGATAGCACTTTTCTCTTAGACTTCTCAAGAACTTTGAGGAACAAATTGTTTACTAGCATTCCAGTATACCGTACTTTGTTCTTCCAGCTGAAACTAAGACTGACACAAAGAATAAGTAATAGCAAGCATTTTTGAGTAACTACCACATATGACAATTTCCAAAGTAAATTAAAAAGACTATCATTTAATCTTCCAGGGTATGGTGATATATACCTATAATTCCAGTACTTGAGGGGCTGAGACAGGAGGTTCCCAAGTTCAAGACCAGCCTGGGCTACACAGGGGGCTCTGTCTCAAAAACAAACTTCTTACAAATTTAGGGTGTGGTTGCTGATATTATATACATTTTCAGATGAAGAAATTGAAAAACAGAATTTAATAACCCACCCAGACCATTAACTAACAAGGAGCTTTAAAAACCAGGCTTAATCTTAATTACCATATAATTTGTTACTTTTATACCTCTTGAAATTTTAGGGTTAAGTTAAATTGCTAGTAAATTTAACATTAGTACTTCAATAATTTTATTCTATAGTCTGTTCCCACATTCCATAATTACTTAGTAGAGGGTTTGAGCTCTCTATATAGTTGGATTTCAATCAATACTGCTATTAAATTAATATTTATAATAAAGAATATATATTAATTAAATTGCCACAACCTGGAATTTGCTTCCTTTGATTTGACCCTCTATTACAGAAGTTTCTTTTCTGTACCGAAGCACTTAGGTCTGCTCTATAGTTTGAATCTTGATTGCTTGCTGTCTCATTGCCAATATCTGACTAATTCTCTATATAGAGATCAAATAAAAATTACTCATTTCCTGGACAAGGCTTATGTATACAGGAATAAATTTTAGCCTAACTGGGTCATAGAATATAAATGTACAAGGGACACAGGCACATTTTCTTGTGAGATCAGGGAACTCATATTTCCCAGTAAAGAAAATAAATGATTAATTGAGGGATCAAGTTAATACAAAAATATTTATATTAAACAAAAGTTTACTTCAAATCATATTTTCCAGCACATATATAAATAAAGATGCCTTATTAGGCTTGGAAAATTGAGACACAAAATTCCTAGCAGAGCAGTGATAACATTTAGGCAAGAAAAACTAAAATTTAGTGAGATTTTATTTCTTTGTGCATAGTATCTATTTTTCTAAAAATAATACCTTTAACTCACTTTCAGTTGTAGCTAGATAGTCTGTCAAAACCATATAAATAACTTAAGGTGAACAGAGACAAAGAATGTATGGTAAAGTCTGTTGTGTACATATTAAGACTTTATTTACTTGCTTTAATGAAAATGAACCATCAAAAACACAAAACCAATTATATGAATAAATGAAAATGATTTAAAATGAAATAATTCTACCAGCTTTACCAATGGTTTTGATTGAATTACTAAAATGCATCCATCACTATTGTTTTTGAACGATTAATATTTGAGATCTTTGCATGCTCTACTCAAAAGATAATGAAGAACCAGCCATTTGGCCGGAAGCCTGATGATTCCTACCTAGTCCATTGGAAGAACTGAGTCCTCTTTTTCACAGGAGGCAAGAAAACATGGCAGAAGGGTGCTCACTTCCCACAATAAAGATAGTCATCTTTGTGCCCATTCAGAAGAGGGGTTTGTGTACTGCATAGAGTGGAGAAAGTGAGTACACAAATGTTTCAGTTAAAGTTTCTGATGATAGAAAGACAGACATCAACAACAAGGCTTTATAGAGAAAGTATGGCATTATGAAGGCCTAGAATTCACTAAAAAACTTTGTTGGCAGAAGGGGTTCATTCTATAGAAGAGGAGAAACAGAAAAGCACCAAATACCTCAGAAGGCAATTAGTAAATCATCTTGCTGGAGTGGAAGCCAGGAAAGGAAGACCCAAAAAAACTACTCAAGTACATATAACTTACAAAGGAAGATGCTGTTTTTCCTTCAACTCCAAGAATTTTGTCTAGCATTTCACAAGTCATGTACACCTCATAGATTCCTGTTAACAAGGAAGGACTCTCTTCTCTTGTTCCTGACTCAAAGTCCTTTAACTGAAACCAACCTATTTCATGATTCTGGGAAAAAGGGCTTTAATATCCTTTAAGTTTCTCAAGACCGGTAAACTAATTCATTTATCAATTAGTCTTTTAAAAAAGAAAATATTTGCTGCTTTGATCATGCTATATATAAGGCACTACTTTATTTAAAAACATTTCTATAATTTATTAATTTATTCTAACAATTGTCTTGGCTAGTTTTTTGGTGGTATAAAGCTAAAGTAGTATTTTTCTCTTGAAGCTTAAGGTCTGCAGAGAAGTTTACTAGTATATTGAATTCTACAGATGAAATTCCACAATTATTTATGAAATTGAATAAAATATCCTAGCTCTAAATTAAGTAGGGTGCTAGTAGTATGCAGATGGTCGTTTTGATATCTTTCATGTTTAACTTTGCAACTTGCTCTTTATCTTTATAATTCAAACCTCATTTGTGTTATTCAATGTGCTAAGTACTTATGCACTAAGTCAGGTAATGCAAACCAATTATATACATTACCCCATGCATAATCTAACCTAAGTTAAATGGTATTATGTTTCTAGTTTTCAGGGGTAGTAATTAAAATGCAGGAGTTATACTACATTTCTAGTAAGTGGAAGAACCAGTATTGGTATCTATGCCTGTCTAAATCCAGTGTGCCAACACTTTGTCACTATCCTGCATTGAAGTATACATTACTTTTATGTGCCAGTCCTAGACACATGATGCATTGGTACGCCCCTTTCTTTAGAAACACTAATAACTAGAATTTAATTGACTGATAGCTTGACGTTTTCTACTCAGTTCATATTTCAGACTCTCACAATTGTCAATTTTTATATGAAACTTACTTAAGTGTTTCTAATTTGACTTAATAATGTCCACTTACGTTATTCTCAAGTAGTAGCATTCAGTTTATGAGAATTGAATGGTTTTACATCAATTTATATACTCCTTAATGGTGGAATTAGAATTTACTTGTGCTAGAATCTCCATGATTTAGGTCAACATGTAGAAATAAATATGGATTCAATACAAATTGATTGAACTAATTTGAACAAAAGCATATACTAGATCATATTTTATAGCCCCTACTCTATTTGTTTGTCTTCTGATGTTGCATCTAAAAAAATAGAATTTTGTGTTCAAGTAAGATATATATCTCTCTATATATACTTATATATAAGAGAGATATATTGCTTTAGTGAGAAGCCATTCTGTGCTGTTTTTCTTATTTTTAAATGTTTCATGTTAAATCCTAAGCAGGCTTATTTCTATGCAGAAGGAGCCAAAGATGAATAAATACTCAAAACAATGAGTGCACATCCTGTGTGTCATGTGTGAGTGAGTGACTATATACACAGACAGGGAGTTACCTCTCAGAGGCTGTAATATCTTTAAATATGCTGGTCACCACCCACACACACCAGGAAAAGGCTTGTTGTCCTACTGCCAGTTTCTGATTTTGTGATGGGTGTGAAATGACAAGATGCCATTATAATTTTGTTTGCTGTCAATGTCCTTATGGAATTTGATAAATGTGTCAAACAGCAGCGTGTATAGTATGTGTAAAGAAATAGAACATTTGTCTCACCATGTAAATGTTGACACTTTTCAAATTTGTTAGGGTACCTCCTGGAACACTTCAGAAGGTGAAATTCTTGTATAAAGTCTGTTGAGAAGTTAATTTCCTAATCTTGTACTCCATGTAAAACTAAATTAGAACATACCCAGATTTACATGCATCTTGCCCAAAAGAATAGCACTAATTTATTAAAAGAGCAGTATGGCAAGATTCAACGCTCCTACTTTGGGGTTCTATTTGAAATTTGACTTCAAGTGTATATTTGAAGAACCCAAATCTTGTCAAACAGGCCCAAATGTAACAAAACTTATTCTTGGTTCTATAAACTAATGTATGGGTCCTTACAGGGGGAGGTATGTAACTATGTAGATGCTCTCAAGGCAAGTACTGAAAGACCCATGAAGTACTGCCTGAGAAAATTTAACAAAAGTGTCTCCATGAGCTGACAAACACAGCCATGTGTTAGGATACTTTGAAAGTGATTAAGGGCAGCATCAAAAGTTTCTCTTGGAAAGACAGGGTATAATTTGAAGACAGTATCACACCCTCATTTGTCAGTACTGTCAGGAAGCACAATCCAATTCAGATGAGTTGCATATGGACCTTGAAGTGAAGGAATTGTGTGTAGAAATGTAGGCAGGGGAAATTATTACTACCCCTGCTGGTTCTCTGTTTTCCTCCCTGATGAACATTTTGTGCCTGTCTTGGAAAATTTCAAAGAGCTTGGGTAACAAAGACTGTAAGAGTCAGTTCCTTCAAGTATACTGTAGGACACAATAAGGCAAGTATTAAATCTGAGAAAAGAGGATGCTATCAAAATAAAGCAAGCATATTCCTTGGAGAAATGCAAAGTCATGAGGAAGAAAATACAGAGAAACCCAAAAACTTACATTTGGAAAAAATAAAAATGAACATTTTTATATAACAGAAATTGAGCTAAAATATAAAAGGGTGAATAAGAATGAGGCCATGGGCCAGTCGCGCAGGTTAGTAGCTGAGATAAGCATGGTCTTCAATGTTCAGTGGCTCCATTAGAGAACGGGCCAAGAGCCAGTCCAGTGCTTCAATTAATGTTGTGATGATCATCCACTTTCAAAGGGAGGCTCAAAAATTGTTATTCACTAAAACATAGTTTTCGAGGTCAGCAAGTAACTCAAGTTAAATATGAACAAATCTCACAAGTTTTATGGAAAAAATGCTATGAAGAAAGGTAGCAAGCAAAAATCACTAATGAAAATGATTGCCTTCTATGTTTAAGTAGGTTTACATTATAATTTGTAAAGTAAATAAAAGTATAGCAAAGATTCTCATTATTAGAAATAATGCAAGTTGTAAAAAAAGGAACTTATAAATGAAAAATTTAGAAATGAAACAAACACTGGTGAATATGAAAGGAAAAAAATATAATATGGAACACAAATATATATTTGAAAAGCCAATACTTGATAGGCTTGCAGAGAATATACCACAGTGACACAAGGTAATTAATATTTGATGGTGACATTCTCCAAAGCATAAAGACACATGCACATGTAGATGACTGTATGTTGTACACATGTACACAGAAATTAAGAAACACTGTGACCAGATTGAAAGTTCCAATATATAACTAGTGAGAGATCCACAAAAAGTAAAAAGAAATGGGAGAGAGGCTGTAGCTAGATATAGATGATGAAAAATTTTCATAATTCAAAGATCTGAGTCTTCAGGTGAATAAGCATGGCAATAACAGCAATGAACATAAATAAATAAAACCATTCTATTGCAACAAAACTGCAAGTATCAGAATAAAAAGACTTTCATGTTGTACTAAAGAATGACAAGTAGACTATCATCAGAATTCTCATCAGCAAGAATATATTCAGGAAAATATAGAGATAAAAATAGAAATTTATGCCCAAGTGAAATTAACATTCAATAGCATAAAAAATTTAACAATATCTTAGGCGTTTCAAAGACTAAAAGGGATTACCACCCACAGACCATCACTAAAAGAATTATTAAAAAACATGTTTTCAAGAGGGAGCAAAAACAAACCCAGAGGGAAAGTATGGAGTATAAGAAACAGGGAGCAAAGAACTTGAACAATAGGTGTAAGAAGGTGGTAAATTTAGGCAAGTGTTTAATATAAAAGTAACATTATCTGTGTATAAAAGCAAGCAAAGATGTGGGGAAAACTAGTACAATCACTCTGGAAAAAAATTTGGAGGCTTCTTAAAAATATAAACATAGATCTGCCATATGATCCAGCAATCCCACTCCTGGGGCTATACCCAAAAGAATGTGACACAGGTTACTCCAGAGGCACCTGCACACCCATGTTTATTGCAGTGCTATTCACAAGTTATGGCCAAGTTATGGAAACAGGCAAGATGCCCACTACTGACAAATGGATTAAGAAAATGTGGTATTTGTACACAATGGAATTCTACTCAGCCATGAAATCTTATTATTTGCAAGTAAATGGATGGAACTGGAGAACATCATTCTGAGAGAGGTTTGCCAGGCTCAGAAGACCAAAAGTCCTATTTTTTCCCTCATATGCGGACTTTAGATCTAGGGCAAATATAGCAATGTGGATGGACTTGGGTCAGAGGATAAGGTGAGAGCACACACAGGAGGTATGGGGATAGGTAAGAAACACAAAACATGATAGTATTTGATGTTCTCACTGCAGAGGAACTAATACAGAAATGTTAAAGCAACAGAGGTCAATATGAGAAGGGGATCAGGAACTAGAAAAAAGGACAGTTAGAGATCAATCAACTTACAATATAATGCATTTGTACATGGAAGTAATACTAGGAATCTCTCTGTATAGCTATCATTATCTCAACTAGCAAAAACACTTTGTCTTTCTTATTATTGTTTATGTCTTCTCTTCAACAAAATTAAGGATAAGGGCAGAGCAGATTCTGCCTGGAAGTGAGAGGGGGTTGTGGGGGAGAGGAAGGGGGTAAGGAGTAAGGGGGAGCAATGGCCCAAACAATGTATGCACATATGAATAAATGAATAAAAAAAAGCAAGAAAAAACACAATTTAGACAATAATGAAAATTTTGAGAAGCTGGGAGTTGTGTGATAGTTTAAACTTGCTAAAGTCTTTGAAGACAGAGTTTAAAATATAAAACAATCTCTAGAAGTCTTAAAAATAAATACTTATAGCTAGACGGATATTTTAAAAAATTCTATTCTCTCAATTTAAATTTTTAATTTTATTATCTATTTATTTTGAAGTACTGGGGTTTGAACTCAGGGCCTACACCTTGAGCCACCAGCCCTTTATTTGTGATAGGTTTTTCAAGGTAGGGTTTTGAGAAATATTTGCTTGGGCTGACTTTGAACTGCAGTCCTCCTGATCTCTACCTCCTGAGTAGATAGTATTACTGAGCCACCAGTGCCCAGCATTATTCTCCCAGTTTTTAAAAAAGAGAGAAACAAAAGAGAAGCATATTTGTAGCTTCAATCTATTAAGATGATACAAATCAAAATGAAAACTATTATTTACCTTGCATAGTAGGAAATGAGAAAAGAATAAGCATTAAAACATGATATACAGAAAATACAAAAATAGGTGAATTTCCATCAATAATTCTAAAATTATAAAATATGTAACTCACTTAATTGTATGAAATTAAAATTCAATTATAGTGTGTTTACAACAGAATACAAGGCAACAGGATACAGAACAGCTGAAATTAATGGAGAAGAAATGATATATCATTCCAATCCATACAGAAGATAAAGATGTTTTTTAAATACCATAATGATTTACCTAATACTTTGCACAACTTTCTGAAAAATGACAATGATTATTAGGAAAATACGGTTGAATCACAGGGCCAATCAGAAAAACAAGGTTGGGTTAAAGCACTCAAAATTAATATAACTTCATAATTAATTAAAACAGTGGAAAATGTCAATAACTGACTATGTCAGTAATCACAAATAATGTAAAGAGACTAAATTAGTAAATCAAAATAGACTTTAATAATATACTTATAAATTTGCAAATCAAAACCATAAAATGTTAATTTATGTTAATTAAATGATTGAACTTATATGGTTATAGAAAGATGAAAAAGATGCGATATTGATACTAAAATACAAAGACCTCCCATATCACCAGTGGAATAATGATATTCTCTCAACATTGACTAAACTGGCAAAAATTAAAAAAAGACTGGCAATATTAAGGTTTTCTGTAGATTGCAGATAAATGTCACAGCTGTGAGGCATCTAATTGGCAGAGGTAATTAAATACCTTACAATGCACAGGGCGACATTCAAAACAAAAGATCATCTGGCCCAAAATGTTAAGAATATTGAGGTTGAGAAATCCTGGTTTAGATCAGTACAGACATGAAAATGTACATCCAAAGTGGTTATAACAGAGCTGAAGAATACACAGCCCTTTTGACGTCAAATTCTGTCAGTTTCATTACAATGTATGTTGGTGTTACTAGTCAAACAATGCGCTACAGTTTAGTGTCACAGTTTGTCTGATGATAGCAAAGGTAGCATGTGTGTTTCCCTGCTAAGAAGTAAAACCAAGGTTCCCTGTCAGGAGCAAGCTGGGACAAACATTTAACTCTACTGACTGTTTATTGGTAAAATTGGGTAACGCTAACCATTTAGGATTTTGTCTATCCCAGATCATAAAGAAAGGTAGTTTTACTCTGACCAGGATGTGACAGTTGTAACAAGAGCATGTTTATTCATGGCAGTTGAACACAAGATTCTTTCATTAAAAAGAAAGAGCTTATGTTTTATTTTCAGAGAGTCTACAAACATCACTTGTTACCATAGAGATTTTCCCATGTTTTACATTCTTGATAAAAATGGATAGACCTTTAAAATCTTAGAGAAATAAAATGATTAAAAGTGAATGTATTGTTTTAATCATAATTTTGCCATAATCAGTATTATTTTATGAACCACTGATAAATAGCAAAAAGTCAATCTAATCCCATTGTCAATCTAAATGTCCAGTGAGCCCAATTTATTATGGACTCAATAGTTGTGGTATTTAGTACGTGACATTAGCAGAATAATGAAATCATCTACAACTAGATTTAATTGATGTTTTATATATATGTATATATTAGTATCTTATGTGTACATATATATATATATTTTTTTTTAAAAAAGGTTGTTACCCATTTCTCTATTGGCAGAGTTCAGGTAGATAAACTAAATACATGCTTATTATGGTAGTTGAACAAATTCTGCATAAGAGTGCTTTCTTATGATTTTGTAGACAATGAACCATGTAATCTAGAAAGATCTGTAAATAATACATAGATCCTTTTATTTCTGTCATAACAAGATTCACACTTTGCATTAACATACAAATTGTACAAAGTATTGTAAAATACTTTGGGCTACCTTATTGTAGAAGTCATCATTATAACTGGATGAAATGTACCTACTGATGAATTTTCTTGGAATTTGGTGAGAAAGACTAAAATTTGTTGTCTCAGATTGCTGGCTTAATAGTCTGCAAAATTGTCATGCAGATTAATTTGGAGATCTATGTAACAGCATTAAAACAGAAAATCATGTCACATAGACATTTAGATTCTTTCAGCAAATAAAACATTACAAAATTCCTTGCCTTTGTAATGTACATTTTTTTTGTGTGTGGTGCTGGGGATAAAACCCAGGGCATTGTGCATGCTAGGCATACACTCTGACACTGAGCTATATTCCCAGTCCTTAGTTTTTGAGACAGGGTCTTACTTTGTTGCTTAAGTTTGCCTTGATCTGGATATCCTCCAGCCTCTGGCTCCTAGTGCTGGGATTTCAGATGTGGACCACCACACCCAGCCTGTTCTTTTCTCTTTGTGAATATCTAAAATACTTTACCTACATTTTAACTTTATGAAAAGCTATATATAGCTTTTCATTATCTGAAGCTTTTCATTATCAGATGAGAAAAATTTCTAAAGAAATAAGTAGTTTCAGAGAATATGAACTCATATAGGAAAATTATGTTAATGATATTTTTGAAATATGTTAGGCATAATGATCCTGCCTGAAGTTTGGGAGGTGTAAGAAGAATCAGAATATTATTTTAAGTTTTAACTGTTCTCACTGTCGAAAACATTGCTGTACTTGAAATAGAGTGTTCTAGTCCGAGGTATTTTATCTAAGGCAAACACTATGGTCTGTTATCTTAGTCATGAAAATTTGCTTAGATAATGGATTTCTCATCTGCAGAAGATTGTAAGATTGGGATACGAATAATTCAAATGTCACATTTGAACCAATGCTACTGTTTTATGAGTTTTCCAGAGAATCATTCATAAAACCCATTTGTGCTGTTGGTCTCAGTCACTGGGTTTCATGAACATTTTCTTTCTTTCATTTTATTTTTTCAGAAAAAGAGCTTTCTATTTTTTTATTTCTATTTTTTATTGCACTTTGCACAATTGAGTAAATTTGACCTTAAACAAACTGAGGTCTTAATCATCACATTATCAGCTATATGTGGGACATAGGACAAAAGGTCAAACAAATGTGATACAGAGCCCCCTGGCAACTTGCCAACTCCCTGATGCAGCTCTCTATGCTGAAAGAAGAAGGAATTCTAATCAAAGAAAACAGGGCACTATATACTCTAATTTTAGAATTCCAAGAAATCCATTAAGGTTCACTATTTCTAGAATCATCAACAAGGTAACAGTTACATGAAGCTGAAAACAAAACAAGTTTCTTTCTTCGCTTTCTCTCTCTCCTTCCTTCCTTCCTTCCTTCTCTTTTTGTTGGCACTACTCAGTATTTAAGTTGAAGTCAGGGCCTTGTGCTTGCTAGGCAGGTACTCTACCACTCAAGCCATACCTCTAGCCTTTTTTGCTTTGGTTATTTTTGGTTTCTTTATGTCTAAGCTGGCCAGGTCTCAATTCTCCTATTTGTGCTTCCCTGAATACCTGGGATAACAGGCATACAGCACTATACCCAGACATTGGTGGAGATGGGGGTCTCTTGAACATTTTACCTTTGCTTGGCCTTGAACCACCATCCTCCATCTCTAATCCTTTTAAATAGCCAGGATACAGACTTGAGCCACTATGCCTGGGTAAAGTTTCTTTATGCATGTCTTTCCTATTAATCATGACTTATGTCCAGAAAAGGCAAATGAATGGAGACAGAATGTTGCTTGTGATTGCTTATGAATGGGAATGATAGAGAACTGGAGGATGTTATTTAATGTATACAGGATTTTTTTTGTTGTTGCTGCTCTGTTTTTGTCATTTATTTATTATTTATTTATTTATTGAATGGGATCACCTGCTTTTTGCCAGAGCTGGCCTCAAACTACAATTCTTCTACCTATGATCATCCATGTAGCTGGGTTTACAGATGCCTGCCACCACACCCAGGTACTTGTTGAGTTGGACCACACTAATCTTTTCTTTACCTTTTTTTTTCTTTTTGACTGTCCTGATTTCTGTCTCTCCAGTAACTGGGATTACAGGCGTATACCACCATGCCTGTTTTATTTTTTTTTGAGGTTCATAGAAATAGTCTGAAATTCATTGTGGTAATTCAACTCTATGACTACTAAAAGCTAAGAAGTTTTGCACATTAAGTGGATGAATTGTATGTGATATGAATTGAATTTCTAAATTACTAAAAATTTGTGTACAACCACTTCTTTCTTGGCATGTTACTTAAGATAATATTTCATGTAGTTTGAACTCTTGTTGAGAACTTAATATGTGCTGGCCAATGCCCTAAATCCCGGGTATATATTTAACTCTCTTCACCCATTATCTCACTCAATCCTCAGGAAAACCTGTGATGTTGAAACTGTATTATCCCCATTTTGCTGATGAGGAATCTGGGACACAGAGAAATGAAGTAGCTTCTCCAAGCAACTAAAGTGAGACAGCTTCTGGGCAAAAGCAGCAAATTCAATACGGTGGAGCGGGCAGAGTGCAGTGGTCTTCAGAAACAGCTCCAGCGTTAATCATCTCCGAAAGCACTGAGCAAGAGCCTCTGTGTACTTCACCACTGACCGGGATATGAAGCTTCATCTAAATCTCTCAGAGAAAGTGGATCCAAATGAGAAAAAGTGATACATGGGAAGTCATATTCACAAGACAGCTTGAAAATAGCTTCTGCATTTCTTTTCACTCCTTCCTTCCCTCCCTCCCTTCTTTTCTTGCACCACACCCCCAACCCTTTTTGTTTCAGTTATTTTTCAAACAAGATTTCTTGCTTTTTCCTGTGGTCAGACTAGGTTGAGATCCTTCTATTTATATCACTTGTGCACCGCATTCAGAAAATGGGTTGAGATTGGGTCTCATTAAGTAATTTTTGGCCCAGTCACTTCAAATCACAATTCTCCTTATCTCCTATGTAGATGGGATTTTAGGCATGAGCCATTGCACCCACCCATCCTGCATCTATATTGCGTAACTGCATATTGCATATATTTGTGGGTAATTGTACTTTAAAAACTCGGTTTTGGCTCATCAAAGGAATCATTGTGCAGATAAGGCTTTTAGCAGATGTGAACACATAAGTAAAGAGTGTATGGTCATATAACAAAAGAGCATGAAAACAATATTTTATTCACATTTTTAGAAAAAGGAGTAGGAAGAAAAGACAATAAAATATGAAAAATATTAATTTGTGAAATAATCCACCTGCTCTGTAGTACTCCAGATTTTTTCTTGCAATTTGACATCTTAAGTGAACATATTTATTAAAGAATACAAGACGTTAACTCAAACATTTGTGGGGAGGAAATTAAGTCTGATTTGAGTCTGAGCTGAAAAGTCACGGATCAAGGCTGCCTTTTCAATCCTTCATAGGTTCCAAGATCTTTCACACCTTTAGCTCTCTTCTTTTATCCCCTCCATTTTTATCCTCTGCTTCTCTGCTTCTTGGAGTTTCTTGTGTTCCAGAGGTTCACATATGGCAGCCTCAACTCAAATTTTACTTAATATCTTAATCTACAAACACTGGGTAACTAAAGACTGTCTTTTAATTCTGTGTCTTGACTGAAAAAACCTAACATGTTACTTCTAAACCAATGGATTATCTAATTTGGGGCCAGGAGTACATCTGGGTCATGGCCAATGGTAAAACATCCTAAAGATATAACAATGCCTCTACAAAGTCCAGAAACAGGGCGTCTCTGGAAGAAGTCATGGGATGGACATCTATGATACATGATTTGAGAAAATACAATTTTATTTTTGTTTAAAGGAACAACTGGTAAGAGTCAGAATGTGATACTTCCAGAAATGCTTTAGCTTTTTATTCTCTATTACAGTGTATTTAATAAAATGCCATAAATAAGACAGATGGCTTAAAAACAACAGAGATTAATTTCTCACAATTTTAGAGATTTGAAAGTTCAAATCAGGGTGCTGGCAGGTTCAGTGTTTGCCAAGGGTCCTCTTTGTAGATTACAGGCAGTGCTGTCAAGCTGCATTCTCACATGGAAGGTATAAAGGATGAAGGGGTTCTCTCCAGTGTCCTTTGTAAAGTTCCTCATCCCATCCATGAAGGGCACTAACCCCCTTCATGAGTAATTAATTAACTAAGACGCACTTCTTAATACTGTCACTTTGGAGGTTAAGATATCAACATATGAATTTGGGGAGAGGGTACAAATATTCAGTCCATAGCATATGGATATATCTAAAGAAAAAGGTTTAACATTTTCTGACATGAAATATTGCCAAGTTATCAACTCTGATGTAAAGTATGATTTTAGACTGTAAATTTACGCATGGGAAAACACAATTCCCCCACACAAGAATCAAAATAAGTCAAAAGGAAACTTTCCTTAGTCCTGTAATTACAGCAAAATTATTACAGTGTGACTTTTGTTGGGACATGACAGGACACAATGTGGCTCATGAAGACTGGGATCCTGCCATGATTTCCTGCAATATTCACCTATTTTTCTGCAATATAGACTTAATCATAACTCAAGTTTTCAAAATCTTAAAATAAAAACTTATAAAACAACAGCTCACACAGAATTAGATTATAATATCTACCTTTGGGGATTAATAAAAATGATAGTTTATTGATTTATCATATAAAGAGTTGGCACACTCTTCATCCTTTCAGCACATAGCCATTGTATTCAAAGTAATTTAATTTGCTTTTATATTTGATGAAGACTATTATGTGGGTGAAAATTAAAATGTCAGAGCAAACTCTTTGCTATATTAAGAAATGTGACATTAGCTGTAGCCTCTTTGGCAAGATTTATATTCTGTAAATGAAATATTTAACTTCTGTCATAGTTCTACTCCAATCACATTTTGTGTGCTGATAAGATTGGAAGATAGAGACATTCTTTGCAGAGAGCAGCTGGAGTAAAATGATCAGTTCTCTTAAACTCTTAGGTTCTAGAATGAGAAATTATGGAGAGAGAGAGTAAAAGCTACTAAATAAATATTTTAAAACAGAAGTTATCCTCTTAAATTTGTGTTCTTCTGCATCACTAGCAATGTGAACCTCTTAACACTTGTTTTCCCATACATGTACAACTGTTAGGAAAGTACAGGACTGTCAATTTTTAGTTTCTGTAATTGCAATTCAGAAGAATCTTTAAATCTTAACCCAACGCCTATAAATGTGGATTTTTGAATTTTTTATTTATTTTTATCTTAGTGTAAGAAAGTTTTAGAATATTTCAGTAACTGTCATTTATAAAATGAATTTAATGTAACTGAATTCTGTATATAATCTAAGGTGACTCAACTCATTCATTTAAAAATAGATTTAATTTAATAAGAATCTTTCACTTATAAGTCAGTGATTCTACATACTGCTACATAATTTATTTAGTATTTTCCACTTTTAACTTGGTAGCTTGGGCAGACTGACAAAACACAATGTGCTAGGCTACAGTAGATGGGGAAAGGGATTATACCTCAAACAGTGTGAGGTATTATATTTTTAATATTTGAAATGCATTAAGAAAATTGTTTTAAGTTAGCTAGGGTCTTAAAAGAAATATAACACTGTTTAGGAAAATATTATTTGTCTGTCTTTCTAAGGAATAAGAATGAAAAAATTAGTGTTCACTAATTAAGAGAACATAAGGCAAGAAAACAAATCAATAGGTATTTCCTGTTTCTTTTGCCTCTGTTTACTCGATGTACTCATGCGCTTTAAACAAGTTATTGAAGAGGGCAGAAGAGGTTCTGCCTGGAAGTGAGGGGGGTGGAGGAAAGAGGGAGGGTGGGGGTTCAGGGGGGAGAAATGGCACAAACAATGTATGAATAAATAAACAAAAGAAGTTAGAGAAGAAATATTTTGTAAGGTTTTTCTTATATCTGCCTTAGACTTTGGTAGGTTGCATATAGTTAGAAAGTAAAAAAATATATATTTTTACAAAGGTCTTCTCAAGCTATTTTCTTGGGGGAAAAGAATGAAGTGGGGTTTCAGAGCTGAGTGAAGAATTGAAGCTTTGAAAACCAATAAATTTAGGCTTGAATCCTATTTTGCTAGATGCTGAGTCTCCATCTTATTCCTGCCCCAATGGAACAATAGATCTACGTTGTAGCACTCTGGTAGTGATTACATGACAACAAGCAAACGGTCCCTGCATGTCCTTATGCTGGATAAATATCACTTCCTTATCCTTTTTATTTCTACAGGCAGATGGGAGCAAAGACCCTCCATATGCTAACATCTTTGGGGCAAAAGAATAATTATTCTTTCTTTCTTTTTTTCTTTTCTTTTCCTTCCTTCCTTCCTTCCTTCCTTCCTTCCTTCCTTCCTTACTTCCTTCCTTCTTTCCTTCCTTCCTCTCTCATTTTCTTTCAAGTTTAGCTAGGATCTTGAATATAATACTCCATAACCATGGATTTAAAAAATTAAAGTAGAGGACATGGGTAAAACTCAGTGGTAGGGCATTTGTTAGCAAGTACAACATCCGGAGTCCAATCCCCAGCACTGAAATAAAAATAAACCAGATCTACTCCTTGTATGAAACATATAATTGCTAACTGTAAAATGCATAGGACAAAAAAAGAAGAGACATCTTTATACCATAAAATTAAGACTATAATTTTGAATGGTAACATTTAAAACAAATTAATTGATCAAAGTCTGTGTTATCCTAGATGTTTTCTTCACACAATAAGCTAAAGATATTTGATCCCATAATTCTTTATAACCTAGATATGTCACCTGTGTTCTCACCTTTCAGTTTTAGCACTTATAATAAAAACATGGCCAGAGTACTATAATTTTATAATCTATAAACAACTCAAAATTTTCTTCTAACAATCTATTTGTTACAAGAGTCAGTGAGGCTCCAAAGTAGTCTCCAAATGGGAAGAGGCTTTCATGTGGTCCTTAGGAGTCTTTCATGTGGTCCTGAGTTCATAATGTTGGTGCAAAAAAAAAATAGGACACATTTAGGTAGAGACCAAGAAAGTTTAATAGTAAAGCAAAGTGAAGGAAAGATAAAAATATAGTATATAACCCAGATATAGGTGTTTACACATCTGATAACAAGTGCAAGGAGTACTTTATTGTCAAGGAGTACTTTAACATTTTTAATCCAAAAATGAATTTGACCCTAATTTACCCTGGAAAGAGTCCACCCCTTTGTTTTGGACAGCTTATCAGTTGGACACAGAGATTTTCAAGGTTGGACTTTCACTGAAATTTGGGGCATAATTACATGGCTGTTTGTGTATCTCAAAATATAAAGGATAGGTCCTGCCAGATGAGTGCTCACTTTTAAGACAGGTGTCCATCTTACAATAAGTATTTTCCTTTGTAAACTGTGTTTGTGCCCAGGGGAGTCATTTTCCCAGGATAAGTGTCTTTCTCTAATATATCTTTGTTCATTTTCAAAACATAATCGTTTGGGTAAGTGGGAAACATCAGAGGGAGAAAACTGTTCTTTTTCCCTTTTATTCTTTTGACTAAATGTTACTTTTTGTTGAGGGGTATAAGCCTCTTTTAATCAAGCCATTCATTAATACAAAGTTTATTTCTGAGTTCTTGGCTACTCTTTTCCATGCTTCATTTTTCTTAATCTATCCTGCCTCATGCTATCTCATTGTATTTTACGCTTGCCTACCCTTTCTCTATATTTATGCCTGAATTTAAGTATATATACATGCACATATAGAAAACATATGTGCACACACATATGTGCATATATAATTAGGTTAGCACATTGCACAGAATTGGGTTTGAAGTTATAATACCATATTTTCTGGCCTTTTTCTCACAATTTTCAATGCATAAGATTTGTGGATCTAGAGCATTCATTTCCATTGCTATGTAATGTTTTGTTTATAAATATAGTTACATTTATATGTTCATCTTCTTGTAAATCATACATTTTGACCTACATATATTTTCACATATAATTATGGTAAAAGTATATGTACAATGACATAATTTTAACCATTACTATTTTAAGATAATTCTGTACGTTAGTCAAAAATTCCTCATGCCATAGTTTTAATGACAATGTTGCATTCATTCTTGAATCATACTTTCCTTAAGCCGTTCTCTAATGATAGAATTTAATTTTCCTCCAGTTTCCTTAACAAGAGCAAAATCATGAATAGTTTCCCCAAGTTTTTCTTTAATGCTATGCTTTTTTTTATTATTTCCTAAAAATAGTTTTCCAGAGATAGATTTATTAAATCTAAGAGAATATGTGTTTTAAGGTATTCTATTACTTACTTCAAATTGCTTTTGCAAAAGATCTAACTAAATTTTACTTCTGCCACTTGTATATGAAAATAAGCTTTTGCCTACATGCTTTTATTCTGAAAACAAATACACGGAAAACACAAACTACCAATTTTAGGCCAAAGAAATTTTGTTATTCCATCTACATTAATAAAATGAATGATGACTTGTTATTTATTTTTCCTCTTTTGGGATATGCATGTTTATATAATTTCCCAATTTAATCCCACTATATTTTTCTTTTTTTAAAGAGGCAGGACTCTTCATTCTTCAGTGACTCATTTGATCATGCAGATGTTGCCAGCTATAAAATGGTTTGTTTTCTTGAACTGAATTGATTACTTTCCTGTGGAAGAACCCAGGGAAATGAATTCTAAGTGATGTGGCTTGTCCAATTCCCAGAGGCATAATGATTTCCCTAAGAAGAGTTATTTT
Source organism: Castor canadensis (assembly GCF_047511655.1). Taxonomy (NCBI): domain Eukaryota; kingdom Metazoa; phylum Chordata; class Mammalia; order Rodentia; family Castoridae; genus Castor; species Castor canadensis. The sequence continues at coordinate 143,319,097 of NC_133389.1, forward strand.
TGGTGATGAATTATTTTGAGAAGAAAATATTTATATAACTCTGCAAAGTCAGTTTTCACATACAAATTTACTCTCCTATGTTATATAAAGAGTTCAGTTGTGAAATTGCCTCATATTTTTCATCACTGACATTTCAATATCCTTTTATTTCTTTCTAGTCTCTTTTTCTGTTCTCCTCAGCTCCTTCAAACCAACAAACATTGGACCCAGACCAAATTTCTAAAGGTATTTACTTAGCATTTTTTACCCCCACAAATGAGTAAGAATTACTTTCAAAAGCCCAAGCCAATGAGTTGGATCTTAGCATTACATTCACAACACTCACTTTTCATTTCCAATGACTTCTCTTAAATCCTCCATGTTCTACTTACACAGTGCATGAGTTCTATTTAATCAGACTTAGTTTTACTACAGCTACTTAGTAACAAATAGAGGTTTTAAGGATGTTCAAAGGGGTTATAATTTAGTAATTTATTGCTGTTTAGTTCAAGGGTGCAGAAGACAAACTAGCATGGATTAAAATTACATCTGTGCCACTTTTAGGTATATAATATATTGCTATATATGGCTACAAACTTCTCTGAGGTTCAGCATTTGGGAACTGAATGATGTAATTAGATACAGAGTTTATCACAATGTGTATCAGAGAGGAAGCATCCACTCACTGGTTGGGATCAGATATCATCAAAGCACTTTTAGTATTTTCTGTTTCTCATATTTAGAGGGAGGATATCAAAAAGACATTCTTAAAAATGAAAACAGATTGTTTAATGAAATGTGTATATTCTGGTTGCTAAATTAGCAGAGTAATTATTTCCTTGATATTTACTTTTTTGGACTCATTAGGCTAAGTACTATGGTAATAGTTTCTAAACTGTTTCACAGATTGGAAAGATCCTGCAGACTTGACTCAGGGGTTAATAGCTACAAAGACCCAATGGGTGGGTTTTTTTTTTGTCTTTGCCAGAGTGGCTTACTTTTACTTTCTTTTATGTAGGGAGAGTATTTTGTCTTTTGAAGGAGGCTGCTGTTTTACTCACGGATGACAAAACATCTGAGATTGGTTTTTCAATTTTCTGATTCTATTAGCTATTTTGGATTATGGGCAGAAACAGCCACACAGTTTCTCTGGGTTCCCATGCAAAATGAAAATGAAATGCCCCTTATTCAAATTTATGAGGAATTTTGACGAACCTGAGACTCCGTCTAAATGAAGGGCCTTGGGAACCTGCTCAGGTGACACTCATAAAAGCTCACCCTGACGATGGGTGATGCACAGGTGTGGGTAGACACATATGTACAGCATTCTACTCCTGGGGCTTGACCAAGGCCAGCAGACAGGGAGGCCACGTGAACTTTAGAATCATCATCTTTCTTCTCCTCCGTTCTGCACCATGTGATCAGCTTCTCAGCCATTAACTAGCTTGCTGGCATTGTCTGCATGACTCATACCACCACAGCCCTGTTCTGACGCAAAGCAATGAACAAACTAATCAGTTTTAAAATGTTAAATCAGGAGAAATGGAAAGTATTTGAATGACTGTATGTAGGTAACATTTATTCTTCAAATGTTCTCCAGTTCATTAAAAATTAATTGGATATTTTACAACACATTTAAAATTGGACGAATTGGCTCTGGGAGGTATCTATCCTCAGGAAGGAAGAGATGGTTGGAATCACTGAAATTACTCAAATCATTTTTGCTGCAGTCTCAATGCTGTATCTCTCTCTAAAGTCATATGGACTAATGTGGTGGTATTAGAAGACCGTACCTTTTTAGAGATGATAGGACATTAGGCAGAACCCCCAGGAATGGGACTAATGCCCTTGTAACATAAGGCCAGAGGATAGCGACTTCACAGCCAGTCTGGGGTGTACATCACGGGGATTCTGTCTAAAAACAAAAACAAAAACAAATAAACAACCTCCCCAAAAGGCCCCAGAGAACTGCTTTACTCCAGCTACCATGTGGTGACAGAGCAAGAAGGAACTGTTCATAAAAGAGGGAAGACCCTCACCAGACACAGAATCTGCTGGCCCATTGGTCTTGGACATCCAAGATTGCAGAACTGTGAAAAAATAATCTTCTGCTGTTTATAAACTACTCAGTGTGCAGTATTTTGTTATAGTAGCTTGGACAGGTTAGGGAATTATTTGTACTTTAAACATGAATAGATATTCATTCATCCTTCTGTGTGCTCCGTTTAGAACTTTATATACCTGTAGACAAAGATTTTGGCCCAGAATCACATAGGAGCACAGGAAGGCATAATTTAGATAATCAAGGGTTAGGAGACATGGAGTACTTTCCAATATTGTTCTGAGAAAGCTTCATTTGGTCTGATTCCATAGTTAAGGAGAAACTTCCTAGAGAATGGAAATGCTGGTTTTGCTAAAAATTCCATTGCTAGAACATAATCTTGTTTATAAAAGCCATTTAATAATCTGACACATTTTTATTGGAAATAATATGCAGATAATATAAGTAGTTGTAAAAATAGTAAATATTTGTATCAAAATAATCCAATCTAAAGAATAGGAATTTTAATTATTTATGGGCAAATAAATGAGATTGGAACCTATTCTTTATGAAGTAATAACATCTTTGTGAAGTCCTTTTAAAAGTCTCAAAAATAATGAACGGTAGTAGAATCTGTCATCAGTTATATGAATTATAAAGTTTTAAGAGTTTTCACTGTTTAAAAACTTTATAAATATACCTTTATTTCAAGATATATTCCTAGTGTATACATCACTTCTATTATATTTCATTAACAGATGATGCAAAGATATTTATCAAAAGAATTATCATAGTAACTTTAGTAGAAAGAAAACATGAAAAGAAACTCGAGAAATATTTATGTTATATTATTTGAGAGGAAGTATTAATACTATTGTTTAATTGTATTAAGAAAAGCAATAAAGTATAATTAAAAATGCTTGGTTTAGAGATCACTAGTATTTATTACTGAATTAATTAATTAAGGTCTTTCTTAGGTGTTTCATTTTCTACTAACTCCAGCAGAGATATTGTATTAAGGAGTCTTTCTAAAACTAAAAGTGCTCTCCATTTTATAGGTCAGAAAAGGGAATCATTTTAAGACATTTTTCACCACCAGTTCTCATATATCTCTTGGAAGGAGCTGAGCCTGAACACAACTAACCCTTTAGTGCTTTTCATCTTCCCCCATGTGCTTGCATTATAATGATGGTTTTTGCCACCCACATAGGGTCTTACTTCACCTAGGCAGTACCAATTATCTTTCTCCAGAATCACAATAAGAATCCTAACTACCAAGATCTTTGCTTCCTATTTATAGGAAACAACACAGCTTCTTTACCTTTAATATATGTTCAGAAAAATTTTCAAAAATTATTATTCAGTTCTAATATAATGCTTTATTTAGTAAGCAGTATTTTTTGAGGTTTATAGCATGGCGTTATTGATCTTCTCAGAGCATTAATCTATTTATTAGTACTTTTTGATTTCTAAGGTTACAACTTCTTTCCATAAGTCATACCAATTTATTATGCTAGGGAGCTTTTTGGCAAATAATTACTGCAGGTGAGTAGAAAGATGAAATCAACCCAAACCACCCAGTTTTCTATCTTTGATTAATCTTAGGTCTCAGCTATCTTTAATTACACAAATGGATCTATTTATGTAGAAGAAATGGGACCAAATTCAAACTTTTAAAATGGACTTGTAGGGAAGTACATTTTAAAGTTCTCATTTGAAGCAGGACAAAATTGAATGAAATGACTTTATTTAAGACACATTGAAGTTACAAGTCATAAAATTTTTGATACAGTGTCACACAGAAACTCACATTGAATGTCAGGTTATTAGAAGCAGCAAGTGAAGGAAGAATAAGAAGTGCCAGAACTCCAAACAGGGACCGGCTAAGGAGCAGAGCAACACTCTACATCCACATCTACGTCTGTATCTATACAATGATATCCACATCTATATCTAAAGTCTTTGTCATAGAGCAATGGGTATAGGATGACAGGTGGTGAGTATTATGTACATGTCGGCCAATTCAAAATAAGGATATCCAATCAGACACAAGGACCGAAGACAGGTGGTTGAAATCAGGGCACAGATTTTCTTTCTGCAGGTAGAGGACAGAAAAATAGTCTTGGCCTTAACAAATATTTAATACTAGGCATGAGACAACAGAGGAGACAAACCCAAGATTAACATTGTAGAGTCAATGTGGGTAGAACATTTTAATAAAAGTATTAGTAGAGTGAGATTGGTTTTATTATCTTAGGAGTCATCTGTTCTAGTTATTAATAGCTACTGAGTGAGGCAGTCTTTACATGTGATGTATTCAAAGATTACAGTACACAAAGATGGCATACAATGCCATTCCAACAAGTAGACATAGAGCAAATATTACTGGCTTAGTGAGAGTAAATAAGCCTAATGATCCTGAATGGCTTCATATTGTACTGTGAATGTGGACCAGGCTACTGATACTTCTAAAAGGTTTAACCCATCTTCTAATGAAAAAGTTTCTGCACTCAACATGTAAAATGAACACAATGTATTGACTTATAATTAGAAACAAAATTTCTATAAATTTATATGGAGCTTTAGACATTTCAATATATATCTTTGATAATATCTGTTGAAAAATGAACGCTGGTATTTTTAATTTGCAGATGAAGAAATGTATTAGAGATAGCATGCTTAATGCAGTTCAAATCCCTAATATGGCTGAAATCAATAAAAAGCACTATAAGTGTGTCTTCTGATCATTGGTTAAATGTTATTGATAAATAGCTAGCATATGTGTACTATATCTGTCAGATACTGTGTCAAAGCTAACAGATTCTCTTGTCACCTACTTTTCCTTACTAGTTACCTATTTTTTTTCTTACTTCTTGAAAATGTTTATTTATTAATTATACTTTTTGTTTTGCAGTTCTCTGGACTGAATCCAAGGTCTCATGCTTGCTAGACAGCCTCTCTATCAGTTAAACTATGGCCCCCTACAGCCCATTTGTTTTTATTTTATTTTTGAGATAGGGCCTCACTTACTTTGTCCAGACTGGCCTTGAATTCATGATCTTCTCACCTCTGCCTCCTAAATAGCTAGGATTACAGGATACTCTTGATTTTTAATGAAAGGTATATGGAGTACTTAATCAGGCAATTTACTATGTCATCTTTTTAAAATACTCCATGTTTGAAACAGGAAATGATGTCTATTCCACTGATAGAACACAAGTGAAGGAATGCTAGTCAGGCATTGGCAAATTTGATTTGGGAAAGGGACAGAGACAAAATAGTACAGGCTTTGCTCACCACAGTCTCTGCCACAATTATACAACTCTGCACACAGACATAACGTAAACACACCAGTATGGCTGTCTTCTAATAATATTTACTTACAAAACAGTACCCTGTTCTATGAAGAAGTGAGTACCTCTTGATGGTAAAAGAACATAAATGGTCCAAAACACACAGAGAAATCTTCAGCTTATTCCTCATATCTTTTAGAAATCATTCTAATAGTATCTGTTTACATTCAATATTTTCTACCTATAAACCAAGAACTTTGGGAAAATAGGTCACTTAGCAAGAAATAAAAATGTTGTAGAAATAGTCTTTGCATGATGATATTCATACTATTAACAGCATACATTTTATTAACTATTACCATATTATCCGAATTTAAGGTTAATATAATGGGAAAATGGAACTTATTAGAAAAGTTTTTGTATATGTATAAAATACACAAGTAATAAAATGTTTCTAGAATAATGTTATTGAACTATTGACATTTTTATAAATTGAAAGAAAAAAATCTTGAAATGCTTAGATGTTGGTGAATTCTAATATCAATTTAAACATGTTTTTGTGAAGTGTATGTATATCCTTAGATTTACTTAACTTAATTTAATTTTTAATATTTCTCCAAGGTTATCAACTCTCAAAGCATACTTTAATTCTCTTAAGGATTTTAGCAGAATATGAGCATATAATAAACAGTAAAGAATTGCTACAATAAAATTTTTAATAGTGTGCATCTCTCTTCGAAATCACCATCCTCAATGTATTTTCTTTAGGTGTTTCTTGAAATACCTGGAAAAAGTTGATGCAATTTAGAAATCAGTCATCCTCACTTATGACTTTTAGGCCTTTCTGTGACAGAAAGCTTTTACACATAGCCAGGTGAGGGACAAAAACAAAAATATCCCATGGAGATTTTTCTACGTTCACAAAAAGACTGAGATACTTCAATTGATGACTAGAATTCTACTTAGACTAATTTGTAACATTTGTTCTAACAATACACTCAAAATTGAAGACATGATTCAATAATTCATATTCAATGTTAAAATGCAGATTTATATCATATAATGAGGAGAACTCAGGAAGTAGAATTGCTACTTCTTGTATAAACATTTATCTAATTTTTTCATGAAGTCTTTTATTTTGTTTTCAACATGTATAAAAGAACATGAAAGAGGTTCACTAATTTTTCTCATTTATATATTTTCCATTTTCAATTTTATGCATTTAAAATAACTTGAGTAATGCATAAAGGAAAATAATTAAATATATACTACAATAATAAATATAATATAGAATAATATAAAATGTTAGTTTTGGCCAAAACTACCTAAAGTATATAAAATATCTCTGTATTATTGTAGAGCACACATTGTGTTTTGTGCTGTTGTTTTATTTTATTTCTTGGGCTTTGGTGACAGGATCTCACTATGTAGCTCAGGCTAGCCTCAAACTGAAATCCACCTGCCTCAGTTTCCTGAGTGCTGGGAATTATAGGTGTGGGTCACCAGGACCAGCAACATCTTGTTTTCTGTTTGGTTGATTTTCTGACCAACAGTTAGTCCTTTTGATTTTTGATATAGGAATAGTTGAATGATTTCTCATAGGAAAACATTATTTATCATCTTTTCATATAGTATAGGAGCAAGTATTTTATCTAGGCTAAGCTAATCATGGTTGTTCCTTTCCTACAGCCAGATGCTAAAAAGGCCATGGAGCAACTGGAGGTATTTTTTTAATTGTGTCCAATAACAACTAAAACAGGATCTTACTGTATGGTGACCCCAAAGTGTGAGGTGAAGTCAAGAGAGGAAAGAAGAGAACTGCACCCTCATGAAATTATTGAAAATTTCAATTATATGAGCTCATAAATTTCACCCTTCTACTTAACTTGTTTGTTTGCTTTTAAGCATGTTTAAGAGTATTTTTGTCACTTACAACTGAACAAATCTTCATGTGTATATCTAATTTCTACAGAAAGTAAATAGGAGTCAAGTATTTAGTTTCCTTTTAGTATCTTTGACTATGTCTACATCTATCTATCTCTCTCTCTATATATATGCAATTATGATAATTTTCATAATAGCCTATGATGGTTTAACTAAATATAAATTATGTGGTTTTATAACTTTTGTCATACACAAATTTAATTAAATAATATGCTCTATTGCTCATTAGAAAAATCTATGAAATTTTAAGAGATCCGTAGTTACTAGAAAAATAACACCAATCTATTCTTCATTTTAATAAAGTGAGATAACAAATATAGAACACAGAATAATAGACAGAATGTTCTAATTTTTAGTGACCTAATTTAAATAATCTTTTGAGAAAATAAAAAAAGTTCAAATATTTCAATGGTAAAAATAATATAAGGCTTAAAATTTCACACATGAGGGAAAATTCCATAAAGGAGACATTATTTCATTTTGTCTGTTCGAAAAGATTAAAATTTAGAGAAGAATGAACTTGATGTTCTTAATTACTAGAGAAAATAAAAAGAATAAGTAAAGATGTTGTGATCTAGAAGTTCGGTATCTGTTTTATGTCCAGGTTTCCTTTTCCCCTGAATTTCAGGATAGTTTTTCAACATTGTAATCTAAACTATTGATTTAATATTGATCATTACCATTTCTAGCCTTTATGAACAAGTATCCAGTATCCCAAAATTCAGAACTCTGAAGGCCAAAGAACCTTGAAATGCTTAATTTTATATGCACAGAAACTAGAAAATGGCTCTTAATAGCATGTTGGTAATGACTTAAGTTTTGATATTAATGTTTTGGGTATACATTCCCTATGTGACCAAGATATTTCACTGCATTACCTTAAGTCATTCTTGCATGATTTTATTTTACTCAAGAGATAAACTCCAGTCTCTCCACAGAATTTCAGGATAAATTAATTATAATAAATGTTTTTCAAAGTAACTCCTCAAGTACAGAATAATATTGTATGATGATGAAAATACAATTAAGAATGTGGTATTCATTTCAATAAAATGTAAATTGATTTCCATTACAATAATATAATAGATATTTTACAAATTAGTTAGGCAAAACCCAAATAATCCCCTCAAAGAATATCCCCCTAAAAGGTAAATGTTATCATCTAAAACAGAGAATGATGTTTAGTTCCCCTCACTGGATTAATAATTTTAAGTTACTCAACATGCAGTTTTGCTAAAAAGTAGCCACTAGATACATATGGTTAATGAACATTTTAAATCTGACCAGTAAAACTAGGGGACATAATTTTCAATTTTATGTAATTTGTATACATTGAAATATAGAAATTAAGTAATGTTAAATATTTTCTCTTAAAGACAATCAGTTCCATGGTGACTACATTTCAGTTTAACCTTTGCATCATATTGTAGTGTACATTGGGAACATATATCATTTTTAATATCTCAACATAAATGCATAGCTGATCTAACTGATATCAATGGCTCAAGTTTCAATTTTTAAGCATTGATGTATATTGCAAATATGCTCGATCGATGAAGTGTTTATTCTCTTGATGCATTCATAACATGATGGCATTAATGGGAGTGGGAAAGAGTAGGTGGTGGACCCGAGTTGAAAGAAGTAGGTCACTGGGGTAGGGAGGCAGTGTGCATGCTTTTTGGCTGTATCTTGCCAGATCCTTCCATCTGTGCTCTGCTTCCTATCTGTCATGAGGTGAGCTGCTCCCTCTGCTTCCTGTCAGCCATTAGATAAAGAAGGTCCTTGTCATATGCTCTTACCACCTTAATGTTCTGTCACACGGTGTGTCCAGACTCAACAGAATCAAACAACCAGGGACTGAATTCTTTGACACCATGAGCCAAAATAAATTTCTCCTTTTTGATATCAGGTACTTATATCTTTATGTCAGGTATTTTGTCACAGCTACAAGAAAAGTAAGACATTATTACTTTAACTATACTACAATCAAATTATTTGAACAGTTAGTGTTAACTTAGAATAATGATGAAAATTGATGCATAATTGAGTGGAGATTCCACTACATTAGAAGTTTGTAGTTACAACAGCAAACAATAAATGAAAAGACTGGCAGGAAGTATATTATAGATTGCATAATGAATGCAAGATTATTTGCTAAAGGGCAAAATAAAAAAACTTGTTTGAAAATTAAATTAAACTTGTTTAAAAATTATCTACTATAAAGTAGATGAGTTATTTTTAGCAAATAGTAAAAAGTGATTATTTATTGATGTGACTTTTCAACTGCAAAATGTATACAATGGCTTAAATTCTTGCATGTACACACACACAGGTGTCAAATTATTACTTTTATTAGTGAAGTTTTATTATAAAATTATGAGGAGAAGAGTAAAATTTGTTTATTAGAAAGTGAAAGTTCTTCAATTAAGCCAACAAAACATTTGCTTGTGGGATGTAAAGCAATTCTAATCATATGAAGGTCAATTGCTACAAATGTCTTAAAAAAGTACAATTATCTAACAAGAGATACCACTCAGTAGGAGTGTGCTTTGTCTTAGAGAACTTACAAATATATGGTGATAGGGTAGATTTACCACCTAAAAATCAAATTTGTGAGTTAAGTTTTTTGAATTTGGGGTATCTATGAAGGAATTATTTCACCTGAATATATAAATAATTATTTCTTCTATGAAGAGTGCTGTCTCAGCTATGATAAAATAAAAATAAAAATCCAACTGCATTGGAATTTTATTGTTTCATCCCCCTCTGTGGTGTTTGCCAAATAATGGTTCTTAGTTCTCTGAGGCAGATCCTAGGAAAACATTCTGATTACAGTTGTTAAAAATTGTTCAGAATAAATATCTCAGCAGTTTGTGATATTGTTGAAAGAAATAGATGGTTCTTTAATGATCTGTGTTCTTTGCCAATGCTTATAGATTGACCTATAGAAAAAATTTTGCAACAAATTACTGTGCTGTAATTTTGACTTCAAGACTTTTTACAAAGGAAATTATTACCAAATTTCAAATACCATAGACACAAAGAAAATAGCAGCATAACTCTGTTTATTCACTGCTACTCTCTATGAACAGCCCAAATGTGAAACTCCAAGGAACTGAAAGGCTACCTATCACTTAACTAAGCAGCAATGATAATTTATGTTGAATTTAAAATTTTCAGAATATAATAAATAATATTTTACACATTTTTCTAAAATGAATCTAAATGCAAATTTAAAATTTAATCAATAGTGTTATGGAAATTGAATAAAATAACTTTGGGAAAAATTTTAGAACATTTACGGATATCAATATAATTATAGGGCAGAGAAGAATGTCATATGCTTATAATTGCAGCTACTGTGGAGCTGGAGACAAGAGGACCATGGTTTGAGATTAATCCAGATTAAAATTTAGGGAGACCATATTGCAAGAACAATAACTCAATTAATAAATGGACAAATGAATTGGCCAGTTTTCAACAGAAGGACAAATGGCCCATAAATACATGAAGAAATATTCAGCATCTTTACCATAAAGGAAATATAAGTAAATATGACACCAAGATTCCATCTTACCCCTTTCAGAATGACTATCATCAAGGAAACAAGTAAAAGCAAATGCTGATGAGGATGCAGAGAAAAGGGATTCTTTCTTTTATATTCTTTTTTTTTAATTTTTCTTTTATTATTCATATGTGCATACAAGGCTTGGGTCATTTCTCCCCCCTGCCCCCACCCCCTCCCTTACCACACACTCCGCCCCCTCCCTCTCCCCCCCCAATACCCAGCAGAAACTATTTTGCCCTTATTTCTAATTTTGTTGTAGAGAGAGTATAAGCAATAATAGGAAGGAACAAGGGTTTTTGCTGGTTGAGATAAGGATAGCTATACAGGGAGTTGACTCACATTAATTTCCTAGCATGTGTGTTACCTTCTAGGTTAATTCTTTTTGATCTACCCTTTTCTCTAGTTCCTGGTCCCCTTCTCCTATTGACCTCAGTTGCTTTTAAGGTATCTGTTTTAGTTTCTCTGCATTAAGGGCAACAAATGCTAGCTAATTTTTTTAGGTGTCTTACCTATCCTCACCCCTCCCTTGTGTGCTAAAGCTTTTATCATGTGCTCAAAGTCCAATCCCATTGTTGTGTTTGTCCTTGATCTAATGTCCACATATGAGGGAGAACATATGATTTTTAGTCTTTTGGGCCAGGCTAACCTCACTCAGAATGATGTTCTCCAATTCCATCCATTTACCAGCGAATGATAACATTTCGTTCTTCTTCATGGCTGTATAAAATTCCATTGTGTATAGATACCACATTTGCTTAATGCATTTGTCAGTGGTGGGGCATCTTGGCTGTTTCCATAACTTGGCTATTGTGAATAGTGCCGCAATAAACATGGGTGTGCAGGTGCCTCTGGAGTAACCTGTGTCACAGTCTTTTGAGTATATCCCCAAGAGTGGTATTGCTGGATCAAATGGTAGATCAATGTTTAGCTTTTTGAGTAGCCTCCAAATTTTTTTCCAGAGTGGTTGTACTAGTTTACATTCCCACCAGCAGTGTAAGAGGGTTCCTTTTTCCCCGCATCCTCGCCAACACCTGTTGTTGGTAGTGTTGCTGATGATGGCTATTCTAACTGGGGTGAGGTGGAATCTTAGCGTGGATTTAATTTGCATTTCCTTTATTGCAAGAGATGGTGAGCATTTTTTCATGTGTTTTTTGGCCATTTGAATTTCTTCTCTTGAGAAAGTTCTATTTCCTTCACTTGCCCATTTCTTTATTGGTTCATTAGTTTTGGGAGAATTTAGTTTTTTAAGTTCCCTATATATTCTGGTTATCAGTCCTTTGTCTGATGTATAGCTGGCAAATATTTTCTCCCACTCTGTGGGTGTTCTCTTCCATTCAGAGACTATTTCTTTTGATGAACAGAAGCTTTTTAATTTTATGAGGTCCCATTTATCTATGCTATCTCTTAGTTGCTATGCTGCTGGGGTTCCATTGAGAAAGTTCTTGCCTATACCTACTAACTCCAGAGTATTTCCTACTCTTTCCTGTATCAACTTTAGAGTTTGTGGTCTGATATTTAGATCCTTGATCCATTTTGAGTTAATATTGGTGTGGGGTGAAGTTTTTGTTGAAGAGGCTGCTATTTCTCCATCATATATTTTTAGCTCCTTTGTCAAAGACAAGTTGGTTATAGATGTGTGGCTTCATGTCTGGGTCCTCTATTCTGTTCCACTGGTCTTCATGTCTGGTTTTGTGCCAGTACCATGCTGTTTTTATCGTTATTGCTTTGTAATATAGTTTGAAGTCAGGTATCATGATACCTCCAGCATTGTTCTTTTGACTGAGTATTGCCTTGGCTATTCATGGCCTCTTGTGTTTCCATAAAAATTTCATGGTAGATTTTTCAATCTCTTTAATAAATGTCATTGGAATTTTGATGGGAATTGCATTAAACATGTAGATTACTTTTGGGAGTGTAGACATTTTTACTATGTTGATTCTACCAATCCATGAGCATGAGAGATCTCTCCACTTTCTATAGTCTTCCTCAATCTCTTTCTTCAGAGGTTTATAGTTTTACTTGTAGAGGCATTCACATCTTTTGTTAGTTTTACATCTAGGTATTTGATTTTTTTTTTGAGGCTATTGTAAATGGAATTGTTTTCATACATTCTTTTTCAGTTTGCTCATTGTTAGTGTATAGAAAAGCTAATGATTTTTCTATGTTGATTTTATATCCTGCTACCTTGCTATAGCTATTGATGATGTCCAGAAGCTTCTAAGTAGAGTTTTTTGGGTCTTTAAGGTATAGGATCATGTCATATGCAAATAGGGATATTTTGACAGTTTCTTTACCTATTTGTATTCCTTTTATTCCTTCTTCTTGCCTAATTGCTCTGGCTAGGAATTCCAGTACTATGTTGAATAGGAGTGGGGATAGTGGGCATCCTTGTCTGGTTCCTGATTTTAGAGGGAATGGTTTCAGTTTTTCTCCACTAAGTATAATGCTGGCTATAGGTTTATCATATATAGCTTTTCTAATGTTGAGGTACTTTCCTTCTATTCCTAGCTTTCTTAGAGCTTTTATCATGAAATGGTGTTGTATCTTATCAAAGGCTTTTTCTGCATCTATTGAGATGATCAAGTGGTTTTTGTCTTTGCTTCTGTTAATGTGGTTTATTACATTTATTGATTTTCATATGTTGAACCACCTCTGCATCCCTGGGAAGAAGCCTACTTGGTCATGGTGAATAATCTTTTTGATGTGTTGTTGAATTCGGTTTGCCATTATTTTGTTGAGGATTTTTTCATCAATGTTCATTAAGGAGATTGGCCTATAGTTCTCCTTTTTGGAGGTGTCTTTGCCTGGTTTTAGGATAAGTGTAATACTGGCTTCATAAAATGTGTTCGGCAGTTTTCCTTCCCTTTCTATTTCGTGGAACAGTTTAAGGAGGGTTGGTATCAGTTCTTCTTTAAAGGTCTGATAGAATTCAGCAGAGAATCCATCAGGTCCTGGACTTTTTTTTGGGGGGGAGACTCTTGATTGCTGCTTCAATTTCATTTTGTGTTATAGGTCTATTCAGGTGATTAATTTCCTCTTGGTTCAGTTTTGGATGATCATATGTATCTAGAAATCTGTCCATTTTTTTAAGATTTTCAAATTTATTTGAATATAGTTTCACAAAGTAGTCTCTGATGATTTCCTGGACCTCCAAGGTATTTGTTGTTATCTCCTCTTTTGCATTTCTGATTCTACTGATTTGGGTTTTTTCTCTCCTAATTTTAGTCAGGTTTGCCAGGGGTCTATCGATCTTTTATTTTTTCAAAGAACCAACTTTTTTTTTCATTAATTCTTTCTGTGGTTTTTTTGGTTTCTAGTTTGTTGATTTCAGCTCTTGTTTTTATTATTTCTCTCCTTCTATTTGTTTTGGGATTAGCTTGTTACTGTTTTTCTAGGAGTTTGAGATGTATCATTAGGTCATTGATTTGGATATGCACTCATGGCTATAAACTTTCCTGTCAGGACTGCCTTAGCTGTGTCCCATAGGCTACGGTATGTTGTGTTTTCATTTTCATTGACTTCCAGGAACTTTTTAATTTCCTCTTTTATTTCATTGATGATCCATTTTTCATTAAGTAATGAGTTATTTAGTTTCCAGCTGTTTGCATGTTTTTTTTCTTTACTTTTGTTGTTGAGTTCTATTTTTACTGCATTGTGATCAGATAGTATGCACGGTATAATTTCTATTTTCTTATATTTGCTGAGACTTGCTTTGTGCCCTAGGATATGATCTATTTTGGAAAAGATTCTATGGGCTGCTGAGAAGAATGTATATTGTGTAGAGGTTGGATGAAATGTTCTGTAGACATCTACCAAGTCCTTTTGATCTATCGCATATTTTAGATCTCGGATTTCTTTATTAATTTTTTGTTTGGATGACCTATCTATTGATGATAATGGGGTGTTAAAGTCTCCCACAACCACTGTGTTGGCGTTTATATATGCTTTTAGGTCTTTCAGGGTATGTTTGATGAAATTGGGTGCGTTGACATTGGGTGCATACAGATTAATGATTATTATTTCCTTTGGGTCTATTTCTCCTTTTATTAGTATGGAATGTCCTTCTTTATCTTGTTTGATCAATGTAGGTGTGAAGTCTACTTTGTCAGAGACAAGTATTGCGACTCCTGCTTGTTTTCGGAGGCCATTGGCTTGGTAAATCTTCTTCCAGCCTTTCATCCTAAGCCTATGCATATTTCTGTCGGTGAGATGGGTCTCCTGTAAGCAACAAATTGCTGGATCTTCCCATTTAATCCATTTCGTCAAGCGGTGCCTTTTGATGGGTGAATTAAGTCCATTAACATTAAATGTTAGTACTGATAGGTATGTGGTGATTCCTGTCATTTAGTTGTCTTAGTTGTTTGAAGGTTTGATTGTGTGTACCTAAGTTGAGGTTACTCTCTACTGTCTTGCTTTTTCTTTTCTTGTAGTTTGGTTTTGCCTGTCTTTTCATGGTTAAGTTGGGTTTCACTTTCTGTGTGCAGAAACCCTTGCAGAATCTTTTGTAGTGGTGGCTTTGTGGTCACATATTGTTTTAGTTTCTGCTTATCATGGAAGGCTTTTATTGCTCCATCTATTTTGAATGATAGTTTTGCTGAGTAGAGTATCCTGGGGTTGAAGTTATTTTCATTCAGTGCCCGGAAGATCTCACCCCACGCTCTTCTTGCTTTTAATGTTTCTGTTGAGAAGTCTGCTGTGATTTTGATGGGTTTACCTTTGTATGTTACTTGTTTTTTCTCTCTTACAGCCTTCAATATTCTTTCCTTAGTTTCTGAACTTGTTTTAATGATGATATGTCGTGGGGTAGTTCTATTTTGATCTGGTCTGTTTGCTGTCCTGGAGGCCTCTTGCATCTGTATAGGAATATCTTTCTCTAGATTTGGGAAATTTTCCGTTATTATTTTGTTGAATATATTATACATTCCCTTCGCTTGCACCTCTTCTCCTTCTTCGATGCCCATGATTCTCAAGTTTGGTCTTTTGATGGAGTCGGTGAGTTCTTGCATTTTCTTTTCACAGGTCTTGAGTTACTTAATAAATAGTTCTTCGGTTTTTCCTTTAATTACCATTTCATCTTCAAGTTCTGAGATTCTGTCTTCTGTTTGTTCTATTCTGCTGGATTGGCCTTCCGTTTTGTTTTGCAGTTCTGTTTTGTTCTTTTTTCTGAGGTTTTCCATATCCTGGCTGGTTTCCTCTTTAATGTTGTCTATTTTTGTCCTGAGTTCATTTATCCGTTTATTCATTGTGTTCTCTGTTTCACTTTGGTGTTTATACAGTGCTTCTATGGTTTCCTTTATTTCTTCTTTTGCTTTTTCAAATTCTCAATTTTTGTTGTCTTGGAATTTCTTGAGTGTCTCCTGTACATTTTGGTTGACCCTATCCAGTATCATCTCTATAAAATTCTCATTGAGTACCTGTAGTATGTCTTCTTTTAAATTATTCTTGTGGGCTTCATTGGGTCCTTTGGCATAGTTTATCTTCATTTTGTTAGAGTCTGGATCTGAGTTTCTGTTTTCTTCATTCCCCTCTGGTTCCTGTACTAATTTTTTGCTGTGGGGAAACTGGTTTCCCTGTTTTTTCTGTCTTCCTGTCATTGTCTTTGGTGTTGTTACTGTCCCTGTACTGTGTGCAACTAAGTATTTTCTAGCTTGTAATAATAACAATGGTAATATTTAGAATGGAAGGGTGAGCTGAGATGGAAAGCAAGAATTTAAAGAAAATGGAAAAACAAATATACAGACAAGAGGGAGAAAGCAGAACAAGGTTTCAGACAAGAAAGTTTCAAAGGTATAAACAGGGAACGTGACTGTACTAATTGACAGTAAGCTCAACAGACATTAGAGAGACAGAGAAAGAATTGAAAATCAAACAAAAAAAGATAAGAATAAAAATAAAAAATAAGTAAATGAAAGAAATATCTATATATAAATATGACTAAAATAAAATAGAAAATAGAAAATTAAAAAAAAACCCAAAAAACCAAAAAACCTGCAAGTTCAAATGCAGTGAAGTTTCAGTCTCAATAATTTGGGTGTCCATCTCAGTCTCCAATCCTGGAGATGGTGCCTCAGATGTTATTCTGTAGTTGTCTCATCAAAGGGGGTGCATAAAGTAGAACAAAACTACACACACACACACACACACAAAAACCCCACCAAGTGTCCCAAGTTCAAATGCAATACAGTTTCAGTAAGTTTTTCTGCTTGCAGCTGTAATTCAGTTGTTCTCTCGTCAAAGGTAGGGAGAAAAAGAAAAAAAAAGAGTGTGGAGACAGTTCTGAGAATGGTATCTGCAGCTGTGGCTTGCCTGCCCGCTGCTGTCATCCTGCTGTTGCTGGAGGCGTTGTTTATGCAGCTCTCTGGGGTGAGCTTAGCACTCACCTGGCCCTGCAGGCTGTTTGTTCAGAGTTCTCCTGTGGGAGAGCCTCTGCTACAGGCTTTCCCCTTTCCAAGCACTGGGAAAGGTGACAGTGTACCCGCGTTGCCAGGCCTGCGTGTTTATTTACAGTTCATGTAGGAAGTTGGTCTTCCCTCCTCTCCTGTGGAGTTTTCCTCCCTCCACCACTCTCACCATCCCCCGCTCCCAGCAGAGCCTCTCCAACCCACCCAGCTTGTTTATTTACAGTCCCGGGAAGGATTCCCCTGCCCCAATCTTCAGTGCTCAGTGCACCCCACCCTCTTTCCCACATGTCTTTATTGTTCTTATTGCTTATTACTCAGTTTCTCTTTTTTCCCCAGGTGGAGGTCAGTCTGTCCATGGGGCAATGCTGCTCTGGCCCAGGCTTGTCTGTGGGAATACCGCAGTACTGCAAAGCTCACCTGGTCCATGTCTTCCCAAGCTGCCTGGGCGCGGGTGACTGGTGGCCCGGGGATCCTCCTTGTTTCTCCATTTAACGTTAAGTGGAGATTCTCTGCGCTGGCTGGAGGTGTGGAGGGGTCAAAGTTTTGCCTCTTCTCAGTGATTTTGCCTGCAAAGTGTGTCTCCAGCGTCTCTCCAAGATTTCACTATAGGAATCTCGCTTTCTGCTTCTTCCCTCTAGCAGCCATCTTGGAATCCTCGAAAAGGGACTCTTATACAATGCTCATAAGAATGTAAACTACAGTAGCCACTGTGCACAAGTCAGTATGGAGTTTCCTCAAAAACCTAAAACAGAACTTCCACATGCTCCTGCTGTACCACTCCTGTGTTTTAATCCCATGGGATAGATCAGAATCAATAGACACTGGCTTATGCATGTTAATAACATCACTGTGGAACTGCCTAGTGCTCAGATGAATGGGTAAAGAAAATGTGATGTGTGTGTATATATATATACATATATATGTATACATATATGAATGATAGAGTATTATCTAGCTTTAAAGAAGAATGAAATTATGTCAGTTGAAGAAAAATGAAAAATGGATGGAGCTGGAGATCCTCATGTGAAGTGAATAACCCACACTCAGAAAGCAAAGATTGCATGTTTTCTCTCTTATGTGGAATCCAGACCTAAAAATTCAAAAAATGAAAATTAGGACATGAATGTAAAGGGGAGGCTGTTTGAGGTAAACCAGTGGGGGCAGTACAAAAAGACAATGATTAAATTATATTACCTGCATGTTTGAAGATAGAATAATGAAACACATTAAAATTATAGAAAATACAAATGTATGGTAAAATTAAGAGCAAAATTTAGAAAAACTCCAAGCATTGTGGAGAATGACTATAACCTCAGATACTGGGAAGGTGAAAACAGAATGCTTACAGTTTGGGGCAAGCCTGGGCAAAGTTATTGTGAAATCCTATATGAAAACAAACTGAAAGTAAACGGACTGGATGCTTGGCTCAAATGGCAGAGTGCTTGCTTAACAAAGGTGAGACCCTGAGTTCAATCCCCAGTACTGAAAAAAAAAAAAAAAAGCACACACATATATTTCTCAGCTTAAATACATTGAATTTAATATTAATAAATTTCCCAAGTTATTAAAATTACTTTGACAGCAATATATTTGAATACATAGTCTTCTGCCACCCAGAGACATAAAATATTCTAAAAATGTGATATTTTGAATATATTACATTTAAAAGAAAATATTATTTAAGTTAATTTAACATATCCCCTTTCTCTTGTAAAGTGGCTATCAGAAAATTTAAAACAACTATGCATTGCTTGCATTATATTTATTTTGATTGGTATTACTGTACAGCAGCTAAAAGAATTCTGATTATTTTTCTGGAATTGCCAATGGAGGATTTTTTTTCCTTCTTTAGTAATATTTGAAAAATCTGACAAGATTTTGAAGACTAAATTTCTTCCCACTCTTTTTAAATATTTACAAAACACAGAATCCTTATATAACTCTAGCTCTGTCTACAATAGTCCTGGATCTTGGACTTTCCAGAATACCGTAAATGAAAATACTTTATAAAGTGAACAATAGAATATGTCACGAAGTTAGAAAAACCTTTTTTGAATCTATAAAAATTACCATAATAGCTTAAAACAATCTTCATTAAGTTATCTGATTATGGACCAGTTTTCACTATCTTTATAGGTCGTATTACTTAATTTCTTTATATGGCTTTTCTAAATTGTAAGTTTAACTCTTTTCTTTTACCTTCTCTTTACCTAATTAAATTTCTTTCATATATTTTGTTTTTAGAACTCAGTTAAATTGTTCCCATGTTGCAATTAGAAAATATAGCAAGGGAACACTTTGTAAGTATATCAATGGTTATGCTTGCCTACATTGTCAGGTGGCTAAATGTACACACCAGCTTGCTTTGTGAAACTCATAGGAATGCCCAGGTGCTTACAGGGCCCAATTTCATTTTATTTCCTTTCTTTTTACTTTTGCTGAATGCTTCTGCAGAAGTAACAAAGCTCTCTCTCTCTCTCTTTTTTTCTGTGTAATGCCACTTTCCTACCATACAATAGGGAATACACTGGGGAAAACCATTTTACTGGGCTATATTTTTTCTTAGCTATGAACAAAATAGTTTCTTTTCAAATCTTAAAAGGCACCATATTTACGTTCCTTTTATATCAGTGTGGCTTTTCTGCAGGCTAGCTTACCCATCCTGGCCCTCTACTTAGCTCCAGTGAGCAATTTTTCCCTGATCAACAGTCCCAATTTGAAGCCACCTTGAATGTGTTTTTACTTAACATTGTGTTCACTTACCCCTTTGCTTTTGTTCTTTGACTCCTAAGTCAAGTGCCAACTTTTAGCAGGTGTAATACTGCACAATATGGCAACTGCCCTGATTGTATGGAAAGTGACAATAGGTCTTGCTTTCAGCATCTTCAGTTTATGAGTATCTCACCTGGCCAATATGAATTTTGTGTATATGCACCCCGCCCTTCGTCCAATTCAGATCCTCCTAGTTCCCGAGGCTGTTAATTGCAATTTTAGATGTTTCCAATTTCCTCTTTAAAATATTTTACAATACCAAGATTTTTAGGCTGAACTTCCATAGGAGTTCCGTTGACATCTTCTTTTTAAGGCTTAGAGATGCATTAAATAACATTCATAAACTATTTCTGAAAACAAAGTTCTATTTTGAGAGCCACCAAATGAGTGCCTTCAGCTAATAAGAGTGTGCAAATTTTAATTATACTCCTAAGAACACTATGCCTAGAGTTCTGAGAGAAATGACAACCATATGAGTATTTGCATTTACATAGCACTTGCTTATCAAGCATTTAAAGTATTTGAATAATATATGTGCCCAGATAAATTCTGGACAGGTGGCCTCTGAGAAATATTACCAGAGGCTCTGGTTTTATCTGTGTATTCCCTGTATTTGCTCAGAATTTTCTTTTCCCTGTAGGTCTCAGAAATGATCATTTTGCACATCAAGAAAGAAGAAAAATGATTTTATGTATCAAGTATCATGTAGTAATGCAAAATATTTGCCATTAATATTTTACAACTTAATGTCACAATAAAAGCCATTAGACAGTAATATTAAATCATAGAGAATTTGTTTCTGACAGGAATCCTTCAGAAGATCATCATCCTATAACTTGCAGTTAATCCTATCACTTCATTAATGTAACTTATACCTTGCTATAAGTAAAGAAAAATCACTGTGTAATTTTTCCCTGCTATCATTGTTCTACAAAACATATCTTGACAAATAATAAAAATAATTATGTTGAATGGAAGAGGTTAGGCCAAAAACATATATATTTTATGATTCTTCTTTTGTCAGTACTAGGACTCAAACTCAGGGCCTTTTGCACTTTCTAGGCAGGCACTCTATCAGTTGAACCACATCTCCAACATTTTTTGCTTTGACTATTTTGAGTCAGAGTCTCACATTTATTCCAAGGCATGCCCAGCATAGGTGGGATGACATGTATGTACCACTGTGACCAGACATCTTGAGATGGAGTCTTGTGAACTTTTTGCCCCAGCTGGCCTACAACCTCAGTCCTCCCTATATCTGCCTCTTGAGTAGCTAGTCTTACAGATGTGAGTGAGCCACCATGCCTGGATTTATGAGTTGCTTACTTAATACAATTTTAGAAAATGCAATTATAAACTGATTTATAATGACCTGAAAGCTATTAGAGATGGAGGTGGGAAAGAGGCAAGTGGCAGAATTACAAATGCACATAAGAGAACTTTTAGATTAGTGGATATCTTCAATATGGTGCACATTTGCAAAATATGGTCAAATGGTACAAGATAAATATGTGAGATTTATTGCATATCAATTATACAGCAAAAAATCTACTAAAGTTGCTTAAAATCATGCTGCAAAAAAGCAAGACTCTGTAAGTGATATAAATAGAAAATTAGTGCATTGATAACTGCAGTCATGAATATCTTGAACCAATGGAAATAAATAATTTTAAAATTTGGGATATCACTATATCTTCATTTTTTAGGAGGCAATCACTTTAGTCTTTTCTCATAATTTCCCCATATAGCTAAATATTGAAATATTACATCCAAAAATTCAGAATGGCTTTTGGAAACTAGAAGTCCAATTCATTTTTTGTAACAATTTTGAACTAATATATTAGATTATTGTACTAGTCTAGGAAAGTGTTGATCGAGCGAAAGCTTTTTAATGATATATATTCGATGAGTTAGTTTCATGCTAATTTGAACATAAACACCCTGGAGTTATAGATAATGAACTATATTAGCCATTTGCATTTCAGAATTTTAAAAATAAGGCCAGAATATATTTGTGTGATACCTCAGTGATTTCTCTTCCCTAATTACTTTAATAGCACCACTGATAGTACCAAATTTTCTGGGACTATTGGCAGAAATACAGACTTTATTTTTTAAATTTCAGAAGCAGTTAGAATGTGATTAGGTGGAATTCATAAAAGTTCATTAAAGAATAATAATGAAGTAAGTACTCAGGTAAGACCATATTTAGAAATATTATGTAATATAACTTCATAGTGTGTTCCTATTAGATTTTTTTATAAGAAGTACCCCTGAGGAATTTTTATTATTGCAAATGATGATTATTATTACATTGATAAAATTTCATTCCCTAAATGTGGTTTTATTATTGTGTGACAATAATTCTTCCTTTTTATGAATTTAAGATATTTATATAAACAGTAAACTTACTACACAAAGAAAATAAATTTGTACTTTAGACATATTCAGTTAAAATGTGTTTTATATAGGTAGATATACTTTTTTCTTATGATAGTAATAGATCATGAATAATTTTTCATAGAGGTACACAAAGTGAATTTTAAATTCTGGTGCAGGATGAACATGGGGACATTATCACAGACATAGATCATTAGGTACACTGACAAGTGCTTAAGAAACTAATGAAATTATATAATTAATTCCCATAATTATAAAAAGATAAAAGATCATTTGACTAAGCACATAATGTGAAGTATTTCAACTTAAATTGTTGGTTCAACTCCATGTTATAGTGATTAAAGATTTTAACATAAATGAAGAAGTAAAGTTTTCAACGTAGTGACCCTTTTGTACTAACAATTTTTCACTGCCAGCTCTCAATTGAAAGTAGATTCAGATCATTTGAACTCCAGACTTTTCAATCTTTTTCTGGAGTCTATGCCTTAAAATAAGTTGTCAAGCAATGCTTTAATATTTCTTGACTACTTACTCTATGGAGAGATATCTTTTAGTTTCTTTTATGTGCAAAACAGACTAACTTGATAAATAATCATTAACCTGGCAGAGTAAACATTTTAAAAACATCTAAGAAACCTAATACAAATTGATGAAGATAGATTACTATGAACAGATAATGCTTAATTGATTCTTGAGAACTTTAGTATTTTTCTCTGAAATAAAAATAATATAGAAATCAAATTTGGGCTGCTTATACATTACTGCAATTTTTGAGTTTGTGAGATTATATAAAGTTGAACATTTGCAACAGAATATGCAAATACTCAAAAATATTTTGCTACATTTTCAACAGTATGCAATTGATACTTTTTTACTGGAAATTTCTATATCATTAATGCCTTATAATAATTATAATGTTAACACAGGCTTTCAAATATAATCTATGATTACTATTTCTAGTGAAAGTATACTAGATAGAACATATCCTTTTCCTTTTGGAATTTTGAAACTGAGATTAATATTATCAGTTTAATATTCATTATACATTATAACACTGAAGTAAAAATACCTGTATTTTTTAGAGTAGCTCTGACTAAACACTGTGGGATTCAACAAATTCGCTCCATATCATACATACATACATATATATGTATATATATATATATATATATATGTATATATATATAGTGATAACTATGTACTGGGAACTGTGTAATTTGATCTGCATGTATTATCTCATTTTATCATATAACAATCGGTGGGACAGATTTTATAATCCCCAGTTGATACATACATAAACTGAGGAATTAGTTTTGCCAATTTTTCAAGTTTTGTGATTCATAAATGGTTCTGCTTCATCTCTATTGCCCATTTTCTCCATTTTTTTTCTTTTTGTAGGAATAAGGGCCAAAAAGGGTAAATTCTTTGCCCTCAAGGAATCTGTAACAAAGTATATAGTCTAGATACACCAATAAGGAGAGTTTAATATATTGTAATCTGATGATTAAGGACAATTTCTAGTGGGAAGCACAGAAAAAGAGAAACTGAGTGAGAAATCACTGGAGAATTTGAAGGTGAACATGAAAGATTCCTTGGTGATGTCCTGAGGGATGAGTACATATTCCTCACTCTAAAAGTAACAAGGGCTGTGTGGTATTGGCAGGGGTCGGGAGAAATAGGTGTTGTAGGCACAATGAAGCAAGACACCTGGTTTTTGCTAACCAATCCACATAGAGAAGAGTTTGCAGAAATATTCAGAGTACACGAAGAAGGTGAGGTGGGCCATGACTTTATCTTGTAAGCACTGAAAGTTTAAAGAAGTGTTATCCAGGCATGCATGGGAAGTATAACACTGGGGAAAGGCACAGAAGATTATCTTTGTACAACGATTATAGCTATGGAGTAGATGGATAGAAGGAGAGGTCAGGTGGTTCCCTGAAGCTGAAAAGGAAGTCAGCTTTTTGTGGTGCTCCCTAAAACACTGACTGCCACAACCTTGTGCAGACCTCCAGGGCAACATTTATTGCACCTACTGGAAACTTTCTGTCTGTTAGTTGAACATGGCAAAAGAGCAAACTAAACAATAGTGTTTATCAAAACATTTGGGTAATATTTCCTTTTTCTAAAGAATCACATTTTCCATGTATATGTGTATTATAACTAGAACTGGTTCATCTCTGTTTTTCATTTTCCTACTTTAGTCCCCTTCTTATGGTGGTTTCAAAAGGTTTAAAAATTCTATATTCATTCTTGTATAGAGAATACATCAAACACATTCACCTTCCTTTTTTTCCATTTTTTTTATTGTTCTGCTGGGTAGGGGTACATTGTGGCATTTACAAAATTTCTTATAATACATCAAATATAGTACCTCCATTTTTCCCTCTCTCTCTCCTATATGACCTCCCCTTATGTGACCAATTTTTCATCATATTCCTATATTTGTATTAGGTGCATATTCCACATATGAGAGAACATGTGGATTTTGGTCTTCTGAATGTGGCTAACTTCACTTAAGATAATGTTCTTCAGTTCCATCCATTTACTTGTAAACAACAAAATTTCATTCTTCTTTGTGGCTGAATAAAATTTCATTGTATATAAATACCACATTTTCTTAATCTGTTCATCAGTAGTGGGGTATCTTGACTGTCTCCTTACCTAGCACAAGAGTAAAAAAAGAAAGAATACACATACAAATACTCAGTGAGAACTTTTTAAAAATAAGAACCCTATTTTCAATCTATTCGTCTTTCAGCCGTTATTTATTGAATTCATACTATGTGGCAGGGAAGCTTCCGCCCTGAGCAAGTAGTCTTAAAGTTCCCTTCAACTTGACTAAATATTTAGACAGGCTTCTCTCTGCCTTTAAGTCCTTGAGCTCTCTTCCACTTTGGAAATCTTACAATTGTAAATGCTTTCTCTGTCCCTTTGAAAAGTATTTAAATCTTCTCCCAGTCTCCTGTACTTTTACAAGCCAGGAAATGTCATTCTCAAAAATCTGAAATCTACCTTTGAATAAAATCATTGAGGAATATAATGCTCTGTCTCCCAGTGTAGGGTGGAAGAGCAGGAGGCTAACTTATCAGGGGCCTTCTTGCTCCAAGGTTTAAAGAGCCTCCTATAGTGAACATGGGAATGAGTTTACTTTTCCTTTGGGTGAGGAAATTCGCATACACAGATGGCATATGATCATCCCTAATCTTCAGCTCCTTTATTTTGGCAAAGTATGGATATTTATGCTTGGTCTATGGACAGAGGTCATTGATGGCAATAGTAGCAGAAAAAAATCAACCTCTGTCTGCTCATCTTGTTCTTAACAATTCTGATGTTGAAATGATTAAAAAAACATTGAGAGGAGACAAAGGGGTGAGGTTATATATATAGAAAAGTTCTATAAGTAATTATAAGTACTGGACAATAAACTTAAACTTGAGCCATAAAGAAGAAAGACCATAAGGTGGATGAGTACTTTAACCAAAATAATAAAAAGCTTGTCAGTTCAGTCATTGCAGATTCCATTTGAGTTGTGTTAAGGAGTTGCACTGGACACATGGAAGGTGCTAAAATTGACTTAGGAAATTTGTCTTGGATTTACTAGCCACAGGTTGGTGAAACGATTTACCAAGGTGGGAAGAGTAGGAGAAAGCAAAGTTTATGAGTGAGAACATCATTAAAGAAAAAAATGGCAAGCAGCCTAGCAACCAGGGAAATGTTGCTACTGCTTTGCCAATATGGGTTTGGGGTCAGGCTTTTATAGAGTTTATTTGGGATGTTGCTGGTTGTTTGCTTCTTTCTGGTGGCCGGTGCTGATTAGTTGCTTCTTCCTAGGACCCTGGCTTCACTTGAAGGGAGTAGGTGAATTTGATCAGCCCCATTTTGGCCCATATCCTTGGCTTGACCCATTTGCACATTGCACCCAGTCCTTGGTACTTTTTTCCTTTACTATCTGCCAGGTCTTCTTCAAAGGCGGGGGGGTGGGGGTCTCTTCCACAAAGTTGGAATTATGAAAGCATTGCACTTAGTGCTGATGATATGGTGTAGGGTTTACTGTGGGGGCAAACAGAGAAGATAATGCAGAGGGCGTGATTACTTTTAAGAAGTTAATGGAGTGGCTGGTGTGCTGAAGAGACTCCTGAATGTTTGAAAGACCCAAGGAAAAGTTAAACAGTGTTAATATTGAAGAAGCATTTTAGATCAGACACACATAATTCAGAACTCTGAGGAGAAGAAAAATACATGGGTGAGAATAAGTGGAAAGAAGATTATGAAGAGTTACACTGGAGACACATGGATTTCTATGACTCTTTTGCCTGTGGTTAACCTGAAAATAAATGTAATAGGTCTGAGATTTTGTCTTCTGTGCTATCTGACATTTCATGGAGGCTGAGAAAGACTGTGGGATTCCTGAATCAGACAGTATTATTAACAACAAGAGCAGTATTCAGAGTGTTAGCATATTAGGTCTTGTTCTCTGAGCTGTGGTTCTCCCAGAGTAATGCTAAAAGAGCCAGAGGGAAGCTACCCAGACTGTGTTTTGCATTACAGAAGAGGCTCTGGAATCTTAGTGAACCTGGATCTTTTCAATGTACAGTAAATATCTGGTTTTTGTTCCTGAAAGAAACACTATCTCTAGCTTCCACGGAAGTTTGCTTTACAAATATATTTGCAAAAATAGTCCGAAAAAATAGAGTGAATCCAGTTAGTGCCTTACTCACAAGAGGTGGAAAAATATGAACATCTCATGAGAAATTGTATTGCATTTGGACAGCTATGAAATAATAAATTATCTAGCTGTTTTTTAATCAGTGTAGTTTATGGATATTTCTATGCACAATGGGTACATTGATTTTCAAAAGGATGCATTTATTTTATTTTTAAGAATATTATTTTATTTTGATTGGCACATAATAATTGTATATATTTGTGGGATACAGTGGGACATATCAATATGTGTACACTAGGTGTAATGATGAGATCAGGTAATTTATAGATCCATCAAGCATTTATCATTCCTTTGTAATGGGAACATTTGTAATCTTCTCTATTACTTATTTTTAAGCATACAACTTATTGTCAACCACAGATGCTGTACTGAGCTATGGAATATTAGAAGTTATTCCTCCAATGCAATAGCACTCTTATACTTGTTAACCAGGCATTCTTTACACATCCTTCCTCATATCTTACCCAGCCTCATGTAATCACAATTTTTTTCTTTATATGAATGAGGAATATCATGAAATTTTGCTCAATCTCAAGAATACAGACAAGAAGTTAATGACGAGACAATGCAGCAACATTACTGACTTGGAAGACTGTACTTGAGACTGTGCAGAGTCAAGAGCTACCTGAGTGGTAAGCACTTTTCCAACCTTTACTTCTGTGGGATTGACTTTTTCGGGTTTCACAAGAGGACATATAGTGTTTTCCATGCCTGACTTATTTTGCTAACACAATGTCCTCTGGTTCCTCTTATGTTGCTGCAACTGTCAGGATATCATTTCTTTTTATGGCTGAATAGTGCATATGGATTATATTTTCTTTATTTATCATTGATAAACATCTAGGTTGATTCTATATGTTGACTATTGTGAATAATGCTGCAATAAATATTGGAGTACAGATTTGTTTTCAACATGCTGATTTCATTTTCTTTGGTTATATAACAAGTAGTGGGTCCACTATGTAACTTTTAATCAAGGATATACAATTTTAATACACTTAAAAATAATTTTCTTTGTCATTTTAAAACAAATTGTGCCCAACTTTTCTTAAATCCATCAATTTTCAAGTATTAGTTCCTCTCATACTCTCAGAGCAAAGTTTTCATCAGAACTTCTCAATTTAGTCTCATCTAATTTTCACCTTGAATTTCCCACAATTTCTCATCGCTTTTCTTTTCATTTCTTTTCTTTCATAATTATTGTTTACTGGGTCTATTTCCTCATAATTTAATTTTTTTCTGTGATTTGGTAATTATAGTAGACCCTTGGTATCTGCAAGTATGTTTCCAAAAAGCTGCTGAGGAAAAAACATGAATGTGAGTACAATTAATAAAATTTGCCTATTCCACACATACAATAGATCTGCTAAAAGAATGCATTTGTCAATACAAAATGAGTACATTTATTTAAAAGAAAAATCACTTGTAGTAGTTAGATTTTTTAAAAGTTTGCATCCTAAAATATAAAATCAAACTTTAAACATTATTTGTAATTGACCTTTTTCATGGTCTTGTTGTTCTCCTTTTTCACTTATTAAAGTTTTACTGTTTTTCCCAGCATGAATGAGACACCTTAACAATAAAGTCATGTTTTTCCTGGCCATTTTTCCTCTGTCTTTGAAAATGTATTCAACTACATTGTGTTCTCTTAACTTGGTTGTCAGATTTGACATCTTGGTGTTAAGTGTTTAGGGCTCAATTTTTCATAACTGATTTTGAAAATGTTGCATATTCACTGTGAGTTGGAACATTTTAATAGTAGATATAACTGCTTACAAAACAATAACTAAACAGTTAAAAAAAAACACCATCTATGAAATGAAACAAATACAAAGGAGAGATTTAGAAACAAACTAAAAAGTGTGAGAGCCAGACCCCTAATACATTTGAGAAAGTGACACAGTCTTAATTAGGAGCCCACGTTGTAGTTCAGGGAACACTGGCAATTCATCTCACACTGCAAAAAAGACAAAGCACCTCATTGTATGACCTGATGTCTTCACAGCTGGGAAACAACATCTTACATTTTATACTGAATGGGCCTGGTGTTCTTTACATAGCACCTGATTCCTTTCACTAAGCAGTGGGTCAATAGCAACTTCTGAAATATCTTATTGTAAGAATGCTATATTTAGAAATCACCTTGCCAACAGAAGGGTTTCAGGTACTTTGAAAAACTTTGACAACCAATTTACAATATACATAGTACAGGAACAACACTGCTTGCTCCTGGCGCACTCATCTCTCTGGTGAAGCATGACAGTGATTAACAGAGTATGGCAGCATTGCACACATGGCAAAGAATTCTCACTACTAAGCAGAAGCTAAGGTGGAGGGATCTTAAGATAGCCAGATTACATACTAACAATGAGTGATGAGTGACAGCACTCAAAGTTAACATTCTTTCTTGTGAAAAGTGTCATAATTTTACTGTTATAGAACATTATACCAAATACATCATAAGAAATAATGCTTTACTGTGCCAAGAAAACATTGAGGCACTGGCTTAAATTTAAAGATCTCTATCTCTGTTTTTGAATCATCAGAAAGATCCTTTTTTGTTAGTGGACTCCGAGTTTGTATTTTTGAGTGACCTTTCTTATGAAAAATAAAGCTTATCCTAATAAGTATCTCTGGGCATTTACAAAGTGATGGACACTGCAGAGGGAGTATAACCACGAATAAGGCTCAGACTCTGAGCTTGAGAAATTCATCTTACACCTATGTTCTCTGAAAATATTTTAAAGTTAGGATTTCTCAGGTGGTATGTTAAAAAGCTTTAAGGAAAATATGGATGAAAAATGATTCAATTATGAAATATTTGTATGGATATTTTCAGAAAAAATAATTAGTCTTACTTTAAAAACTTTAATAGTTATAGTATAATTGTAAAGTAGAGTTTTGACTGGTATTAATTGGGGAAATTAATTTTTGTTTAAAAATTAAAATATAAACAATGACTTACCATATCCTCCTAATGAGTACTGTACTACTACAATGAAAAAAAATAAAAACAGGATTTGAGAAGAAACTAGAAGAGTAAACCTATTTTGATATAAAGTAGTAATTATTGTTGTCATTCATCCTGAATCTTCTAAAGAAAATAAGTTAACCTGAAAATATCAGAGGAATGCATCTTCGCATATGGGCTCCTCCTGACTTGGTTTTACCCACTTGGCACATGACATTTGATGGAGACCATATTCTGGATTTCTTTGGTTTTAGGGGAGTATTTTGCTCAAATTCCAGGAAAAATTTACTTGTATAGCTCATTGGGAAAAACTGAACCTATATTTTTATCGAAAAGGAAGTTTTTTTTTTTATTGGCATATATTTAATTGTACATTGTATTTAATGTACATATTTAACTGTACATGTCATCGTGACATTTCTATACATGCATATAATGTACTTTGATCATACTCACCTTCTAGAAAAATTTTTAAATATATTATTAATATTAATAAATAATGATTAATATTCCAATTTACTAGAGAATAGTAGTTTTAGCTATACCTGTTCAGGTGTTTTTTATGGTCCTTGTATAAGATAGATAATCTGTATCAATTGATAATCTTGTCCTATGTTCTAGAAGTGGCTATGATGATATTTATGATTTTATTTTTTATACTAATTGTGAGTAATTTTCAGCAGTTACCAAAATTCACCCAGTAACCAATGAAGCAAAAAGTCTTTGAGCTGAAGTGAAGAAAAAAGCATCATTTGGAATTCTCTCCCGCTGCCTCTTTCAACTATCCTAATCTCAGTTGTTGTACTGAATTAACAGGCACTTTTATATTGCTACATCACCTTTTGTTTGGAGATGAGACAACAAAGGTGAATTGAAGGTTCATGTTTGTGTGATTTCAAGTATGCAAACAAAATGTCCCCTTACTTCTCAGACACTGTTAATATGTTACTTTTCAATGGCAAAAGGCACCCTACAGATGTGATTAAGGATTTTAAAATTCAGAGATTATACTGAGTTACCTGGGTGGGCCCAATTAATCTCAATGGTTCTTATAAGAGGGAGACAGATGAGTTAAAGTGATGTGATGTATGAAAGGATGCAGAAGCTGTAGTGATGTAGTCACAAAAACAAACAACACTGGTTACATATAGATGTTACAATGGCCAGAGAATGGACATTTTCTAATGCATCCAAGAGAAATTTAACACAGTTAACAACACTTCCTTGATAGGAATTCTGACCTCCAGAACTGTAAGAAAAATAAAAGCAAATGATTTGCTGTGTTTTAAGCCATTGTGTCTTGGAAAATTTATAACAACAATTAGGAAACCAATATTTGAAATGAAAATATATATAGCATATTTAGGTTAAATCTTTTTTATTCCTAGACCTGAAAATTGATTTAACTTAACATGATTTCTTTTTAAAAAGTGTGGCTAGAGCTACCCAGAAAAGTGTATTTCATTAGATTAGATGCTGAAGACAATTTCTTACTTTTAGATAATGAATTGCCTAAGCTTTACTTGGGCAAGTGATTTTTTTTTTTTTTTTACTTGGGCAAGTGATTTTATTGCACATTCCCCTTCATGAATGGTAATGAATGCTAGTTGGACCCATGGAAAGGTATCCATCCATCCATATTCAATTTGACATCCTTTGTGAAAACTTGTCTTATTAGTTTGGAACTTAAACTCTTTAAAGACTATCTTTCTTCTACCTTTCCCTCAAAATCTCAGGTATTTTAAAGTAAAATAGCTGCAAATTGCTGGAATAATTAAGCGCAAAGTCAAAGGCAGGTAAAATATGACTCAAATAAGAAGAGTTATCATAGAGCTGGGATACAGAGAGAACTTTCAAGGCAACACTTTTACTTTTTCTTAGTTTAGTGATATTAGTATTCTAGAGTTGAACATTAACATGCCAAATTGGTCTGAAAGATTAATGAGCAACTTCAAAGAACCGTTACTAACAAAATGAAATCTCTCATTATGTTTTCTTTCTTTTCTTCTGTATTTTTCCAAATCACACTTGAGAGATGCTCATTTGAGAATGGGTATACTCTCAGCCAGATGTTTTCTGTTGTGGATCTTTTTTCTTTGGAAACACCAGATTGGGGTTAGATAAAGAATTAGTAAAATTGAATCCCTGCAGCAGATACTCCAATCATTGTCGTCCTTTTTTCACACTTTTCCTTGAATAATGAAATACTTGAAGAAAGTGGGCCATCTTTATTCTCTGGAAAATTCAATGAATGACTTTCTAAAATACTGAATGTTTATATAAATAATCTGAAATTCTCAGACGAAGCTCATCAAAACATTCAAAGTTCTTATTGAGGCGGCAGTATTTTCAAGACTTGCAATGAGATAGATCAAATCCAATGATTAGATTAGAGTTCCTGTATTGTCAATTGTATTCTGAATATCATTCAATGTGTAGGAGGTGACAAAGGGAGGTGAACAGCATCAAAGGATACAGACATGAATGCCTGTAAAAGAAGACAAGGGAAAAATTTAGACATGATGAAGTGATGCTAAATGAGTAATTCCATTATTATGTGGCCTAGATACAACAGTGATGGTATTGGAGGGATGTAGAGGTTCCATTCACAAATTTTGCCTATTAATATTATTAATGAAAAGTCAGTGTTACCATTTTTGATCATTTATTATCTTTGAAAATTTTCTTAAATATATAGACTTTTTAAAGAGACAACAGTTTCTCTGTAAAATTCTCTTCGGTTTCCTTAAAGTTTCCAGGTTTGAAACTACAATAAGTGGCCAAAGTAAATACTCCATTTTGAATATTTTGGGTAAAGACAAAGTATGAAATAAAAGAAGCTGCTAAAAAATTTTCTTCACAAGCCATGCTCACAGAAGGGACTACTACTATACATTCATTTAACTACTTTTACCTGCTGTCTTTCCTACTTTCTTTTTCCTTTACCTTTGTCTTCTTTTTCTCCTATGTAAGAAGTAAGAATTGAAAAGTTTAATACTCTTCAAAATCTGATTGGAGACATGAGCAATGGGCTGGAGTGATAACAGATTCCTAATCTTTTCTCTCATGAGACAAAAATGTGGAGAAATCTGGAACTGTAAAAGAAAGAAGATCCTCAATGAAAATACTACTTTGTAATTATTTATGAGTCTTGTCAGTTTCCTTTCTGCTCCCCATTTCTCATAAGCCTACATCTCATACAAAACTGCATGTTGTTACAAATATTCATGAAAACCAAATAATTAGTCACATAAGACAAAATTGGTAGGTGATCTTATATCTACTTAACTTTGCTACTAATTGTGTAATCATGGCAAAATTATTATTTCTAGTCAATGGTAGTAAAAAAATTCAAGGTTAAGGGTAGAAATTAAGTACATCAACATACAAGGTCAACTTAAATAATTCTACAGCCACTCTCTTACGACTTAAAAGTAACTAGAGATTCATGACGATGAAAGAGATGGTATGCATAAATATATGAACTATGTATGGTACAAAATCTACTTCATGATAACTGAAAAGAACAGCTCCTGGAAGTAGTCTGTAAAGCACCAAAAATATCTTAAATGAATCAGCATTTATTTACCAGAGTTACATAAAGATATCTTTAAATTCTCTTTCTACTTCTCTGTCTCATTTTATTACAGGTGAAATAACCTCAAGCATTCTCCAGTCTCCCAAACTCTCTTCAGAGATCCACTTGGCTTTCCCTATGTCTCTTTCTCCTTATTCTTCATTCCAATAAGTAAATTGCTTTCAAATATACATCTCTCCACGTTTTCCATTAACTTTACACCTGTATCTGTTCCATGATAAGACCCAAGACCTAATAGGCTAACATACACATTTAAAAGGTAGTAGAATTGAAGTGAAGGAGTCAGAGGATAGTAATGGATTCCCCTATGTGGACAGAAGGAGATAATAATCTTTTAAGCTCTGATTCCTTTCCTTTCCTTCACTTTTTCCTTCTTCCTTTCCTTCTCCCTCACATAGCTTTTCTGCCTCTTTCTGCATTATAACATTTTAAAAAGTTTTAAGGTAAATTATATCTCTTTTATAAATTGTATCTCATTCAATCAATTATAATTCTTTGTATCCATCTATCTGTTATCTAGTTACTTTGTGTGAGGAATCTTAGTTTTTTATTATACTATACCCATTTTTCTCTTTCTTGTTCATTACATTTTTTGCTCATCTAGAGTGTAAATGATTTGAGATTAGAGTCATGCATTTTATTTTTTATATGACACAGTGGTTAATACAGATCTACCTGGTTTGTGGAAACTTGCATAAGGTATTTACTGAGGAATTGGAGATTTGTAGTCTCTGCCTAGTCCCAACTAATTATGTTCTAATAAATATCAGTCTTAAACTATAACTCTGTGTTGATTAATTTAAATAAAACTACTAATCTCTCTGTTCTTTAATGAGCATAATTTAAAGATGTATATCCTAAACTGGTGAATTGGATGAGTTTATAATTAGTACTGAAAGCAGTGATGACAAAACTGTGGCAAATATTGGTGACAAAAAGATCAGAAAGTAGGGAGGATATACAAGACAGACACACAGAGAAGATGTGACTTTGTGATGTGCTACAGTTCTCTCTGTAATCAGCTTTGAAATGGTTCCCATTCTCCCTTGTCTTTCCATAATTAAAAAAAAAACATGGTTCAAAATGAGAAGTTTGTTCAACTAACTCTTGTGCAGGGAAGAAAGCTGTAATTGATACCACTCACACAGTGCAATGTTTTGTCCTATTTGTCCCTTCCTCACTCTTTAAAATCTGACCCACAATGAAGGCCAGGATGAACTTTTCAATATCTCTCAGGTGATAAATACAGTTTCCTAGTCTCCTAAAAAAGAAAACATTTCATTAATGAATATAAGTAAAAATACAAATATTTGTGAAATTAGAGTTCAGACAGTTGCTTTGTGCCTCTAGAAATCTGTGAATTTCTGATTCTTTTTCTTTCCTGATATATATCATTTGCCTACTCTTTGCTTTTGTCAAAATTGTCTGACATATTATTGTCATGTTATGCTTCTTAAAGCATATTATCAGATAGTTATTACCAGTTAAACTCAGCTGAAAATGGCATATCAGTTCTTTCATTTAACTTATGGTTGATGACTTTGGGGTTATCTATAGCTATGTATTTGGTTCAAATACAACTGAAAGAAACAGCTAAAAAGGGTATCTCTAATTTTAATGAATTTGTACTTGTATGGATAAAACCTTTCTAGAAGATAGCTCTAAAGTACAACATGAACTTCATAGGTACAAAGAATTGTTTAAAAGAACTTGTGCATTGTTTTCTTAACTGCATTCTTTAAAGCAAATGTTTCATTAAAAGAATATGTAACTTGTGTGCATGGTACAGGCACATTAATCATACAGACAATACATATAACAATATTTCTCTTTTATGTAAACTTGGATTAAAGCTTAGAAAAATCAATTTGTCAGTCCAGTTGTAATGGGTAAAAATAGAATATCAATAGATACAAAAGTGAGGAAGCATACATAAAAATCAACTAATACTAGTCCTTGAAAAGCTAGAAGGACTTCAATATTAGTTATCTGATAATACCAGAGGGAGAGAAAGTCATGGATGTGCAATCAGGCCATCACACAGCAGTGGAACCTATTCTAAAACTGAGCCTTCTTTTATTCTTTGTATTTCCAAAGTACCTTTCTTTTTGCATTCTTCTGTAGAAACACTGAGCTCTCTGCTAAGTTTTGAATTTGGACTTTTAATTTTAAAGTCACGTTGTAATACTAAATTGATCTTATCTGTCCTTTTCATCTTGCACACTTCTGAGCTACTGATATAAAGTCCTGATTTGATAACCATGGGCTGTTTGAAGGAGGAGTCAATGGGAGGGAAGATTTCAGGTGAAATGCATGGAGTTGAGCATTGCAGGATTATTAATATTATTTGTGAAATAACTAGGAGACAGACATTATTTATTGAACATGACATTAAGAAAATTTAATGAAACACTTAAATTTGTAGTATTAAGTAAAAATATTTTGAGTATAAATGTATAATTTGGTACAATTATTAAAGGAAAATATAAAGGTAATTGTTATCAATTTTCCAGCACTGTTATGACTCTGCTTATAAGTGTTTTATATATACAGTCTAATTTGATCTTCCAAATTAAAAATCACTTAAATGAATTTGATGAAATACTTAAAATACATTTAAATTCACTGTAAAATCAAAGAATTTAAAATCTGCATTCTCATTACAAATAATGTTTGCAAGGAA